>NC_041389.1:550144965-550253766 GCF_002162155.2 Triticum dicoccoides
ACCAGAATTCCAGGAAGTAGCACATCATAGTGTCATTACATAAATAATAAATAGTGGAGTACTCTTACAGGAACATAACATGAAGGAACTATGTAATGTGGTACTGGGTTGCACTCTGCATGATGCGGTACCATATTACATAAGGCCAAAATAAAGCCTCCACTTTCAGAAGGCCGTAACTAACTCTGTCCAAAATGAAACCAACTTCTGTCCAAAATGAAACCAAGTTATGTCCAGCATGTTCACTTCTACTTCTTTTTCCTAGGAAGAACATTCTCCTTCTCCTTGATCTTCTCCTTACGTTTCTTCTTCTTTGGTGCTACATGGACTATTGTTGTGGTTTGTTTTGTCACTGGCAGATCATCTCTTTGGCTTGCAAGAAAATGACTTTCAGGAAGAGGTCTTGGTGCTTGGGAAGATTGGGATGGTTGTGACTCAGTGTGCAAACATATAGTAGATCAGTTTTGGAATGAGTTTCCATGAGTTGTTCAAAAGTTCAAAAGGACTTATAGATTGCATTAGTATGTCCAATACACACATGTTCTGATCATAGACTTGTGTCACACCAGATCCACCAGCACTTGCAGAAGATGTGGTCTACAATTCAAGAGCGATAACATTAATTCTGGAGAGTGAGTTAGCAAGATACATACTACAAGTAATAAAGCTACAAGTATTTCCGGACGAAGGGAGTAGTTGTTACCTTAGCAGTTGAAATAATCTTTCTTTTCACTGCTAATTTGGTCTTTTTTGCAATATGACTAGGAATTGAGGTTTGTCCCTGTATTGCCTCCTCTTGTTGCATTTGCTCCCCTTGCCCTGCCTCATCTCGATGACCTTGCCCTACCTCATGTTGCTCCCCTTGCACTGCCTCAGTCTGTTGTCCTTGTACTCCTTTCTTAGGGTAAGTTCTTTTATTATGGTCAACTGACTTGCAAATACTGCAATGAGAAATTGCACCATGCCTGCTCAACTTGCCTTCATCAGTCTCTACAGGATCCTTCTTTCTTTTGTTGCTAGGCCTCCCAACATGTTTTTCATACAGTGGTGGCAAAACTGGAGCAGCATTAATCTTTTCCCACTCTCTTGGGTCTCTGCAAGGCATAATAATTTCACCATATACTTGCTTGAAAGCTGCAATACTATAGCATGGTGAGACAACACTCTCAGGTTTGATTCTTTCACCTCTGAAGATATGCCATGTCTACATGGTATGCCTGTTAACTGCCAAGCTTTGCATGAACATGTGTAATTGTTTATGTCGACCTTGTACTCACCAATCAGTCCCAACACAGTAAAGACGCCTTTACCAGCAGGCAAGGCCTGACAATTATTAGCCATCTCTGCATTCTTATCAAGTATCTTTTTGATCTTAGGACATATGGTTCCACACCACTCTTCACTTTCCTTGTTCTTGCTATAAAACCTTCTCAACAATTGATTTTTGATTTTTTTGAACATGCTCATGACAGGAAGCTCCCTAGCATCCAGTATCCACCTTCATTGATACAAAACAATTTTAGTTCACAATATAAATTCAACCAACCTAATTCTAAATGCAGAATGAAAACAATATTCCAAAGAGATCTCAATGGGAAACTTACTTATTAAAGACCTCACAATTATTGTTTAGAAGCATGTCACACTTTGGTAATTCTTGTAAAAATGCCCTGCACCAGGAACTTGGTTCAATTCCTTGTAGATACTCATAAGCTTCCAGATCTAAGTCCTTCATCTCCTCCATATTTTTCTTCTAGTCAAGTTCATTGTAGGACCTTGCAATTGCCCATAACTTGTTCTTCAAGTTCTCACCCTTCCACTTCTTTGCAAAATTTTGATATAGGTGCCTTACACAAAACCTGTGTTGTGCTTCAGGGAATAGAGCAGTTACAACATTAATTAGTCCTTTTTGTCTATCACTCATCACTGTCCAAGGTGCTGTGTTTACTATGTGGAGATCTTCTTTTAAAGTCTGTAGAAACCACTTCCATGTTGGTGTGTCCTCGACTTCAACTACAGCCATATCAATAGGGAAAATACAGTTGTTTGGATCAATACCTACAACAGTCAACAATTGTCCACCATATTTTGTTTTCAGATGGCAACCATCAACACAGATGACAGGTCTACATCCAGCTAAAAAGCCTCTTTTACAAGCATCTAATGACATGTAACACTGGTAGAATCTGCCCTATTTGAGTTTCATAAACATGCTGCTGCCAGGGTTGGAGCTTCTGATCTCTTGTGCAAAGTCCCACGTCATTGAGTATTGTTTGACACTCATCTCCATGAATTTGCTTTATTTCTATTCATCTAGCTCTTTCTAGCTTGCTCCTTGAAGGTTCCATGTTGTAGTCCTTTTGCACCAACCTTGCAAAATTCATCAATGTCATCTTTTCATCTGCCCTAAAGTTCTCCAAATACTTGCCTGCTAAGTATCTTGATGTGAATGCATTAACCTCCCACTCTTTACTGCAGGTGTGATCTCCCATATAAGTTTTCACCACAAAACTTGTGGTTCTACTATCAGGTGCTGCAAATAGATACCAGGGACAGTCATCGGAGTAGTGTGCCCTAATTCTTTGTCTATCATTCTTTGCATATTTTATTTGTACCCTATTTTGCACACTGTACTCTTGAATTGCCCTTCTAAGATCAGCTGCCGTAGGGAATTTCATACCCAACTTGAAAGCTGGAGCTTTCAATTCCTCTGGCTTGAAGGACCTAAGCTTCACTTTCTTCTTTTTCTTTTTCTTCCCTTTCTCTATAACAATTTCATGTTCTGATTCATTTCCCTCATTCTCTGAAGCTGGCAGTTCTAGCTCGTCAGTGTCATAGTCACTATCCCTTTCATATTGTGTTGCTTTCTTCTTTGCTCTAACATCCTTACTGAAGTCATCCACCCACTCCTCAAATAGATTATCGTCATCATTATCGAAGTCATTATCCGAGTCAGCCCAACCTGCATAAGTACAATCACTGTCACTATCATCACTATCACTGTCATTGTTTTCCTCCACTTTTTCCTTACTTCTCCCTTTTACCGTCTGTCCAATTTTCACTTCACGAGCTGACATATTAAGTTTCGCTTTTTGTGTCTTGCTCTCCATCCTAGGACTGCATCTAACATAGCAATGTGCACCTCTATCTTGTGGCTTCCCAGGACTCATGACAGCAGGCATTGGAGGTGATCCAACTATGCATATGTCATCCATCGCAATCTCATTGTAAATGTCACCATGATCCATGTACAACTTGAAATGTTTAAACTTTGGCACAACAGCAGTCATACTAAGGCAGTCTGCATCTCTATTAATAATTCTCAGCCCATTATCCAAATTCATGCCAGGAAGTAACCAGAAACACTGCACTTTACTTGGATCATAACCAAGTTGTTGCACGGAATCTGTTATCCAGAGTGGCGACCAGGTCTCAACCTCACAATGATCAAAATAATCTGTCTTGCAATCCATGTATTTCTTGCTTGCTCCAAAGCCGGCAAAGAAATCCCCATGGTTAATCTCTACTGAGAAGAGCTCCTGTTCGGGTCCTATTAAGGGAAAACAGAGCATCTTGATCACTAAATTGTGCAATCACCAAATTAATGAACACATTTCGACTGAATCGGCACAATATGTAACACATACAGATTCGGACAGGGGGAATACATCTCAATCACCAAATTAATAAACAAATTTGGACTGAACCGGCGCAATATGTATGCCTTAATGCCCAAATCGCACTATTCGATTGAAATTTCTAAGCCAAAGTTGGGGCAGGAGGGATTAGGGTTAGGGTTCTTACCGTAATCGGGAGGATGGTCGTTGGGCAGCCGCCGCGATGGCGCCATCGGACCCGAGCCGCCGTATGAGAACGCCGCTCCAGATCAGGTTCTACACCCCTCGTCGCCAGGCATCAAGCACGCACGTCGCCGGTCGCCTCCAGGTTGCCGCCTCTTGTGCGTGGAAGAGAGCCGGGGTGTGAGAATGAGATGAAACACGTTCCAAGGGCTTTGCTGCAAATGTATGTTGTGCGGTTACTGGGTGGGTCCAACGGGTCCAGGTGGCAATGGTCCAAGCGCCACGTCTACCAGTCAACGCAGCTACAGCGAGTTTGGGACCTGGGTTGTACGCCTTGAAAACATTTGAGATCCAATTCTGCACTTTTGAAGTTTTAGGACTAGATTGACACGCCTTGCATAGTTGTAGGACTTATGATGCATTTTATTCTTAGCGGAATATCCTAGCTAGTTTCAACGAAAACTGACATGGAATAGTGAGACAGACGTTCTAATTTCTTGAATATAGTAGCCCCACTGATGGAAATATGACAAAAAAACAACATCAAATAATTAACAAGACAGAGATGTACGTGCCTTGTGTCCATATATTTGGTTTCAGCTAAATCCAGGAAAGAGCCTGTGTCGAATATCTCCAACTTATGATGTGGATCCTCTTGACGGCCATCTAGATGCTCCAAGAAGTATACGTAATTCATCATGAGCCCCGCAAGGCTTGCTCCATCATGGCCTGACATGAAGATATTTGACACGAACAATGTCCGATGGCCAATATCCATCACTCTAGACCACATACGTTTCCCGGCGAAGACATCACACGTGTAGACTCGGGTGTGGAGGGTGTTACTCTCAAGCACAGTGCCAACGAGGGGAAGCTTGCCGTCCACTTGTAGGTAGCTGCAGGGGTAGATCCATTCCGGCGGACTGACACATCTCCACAGCACCCTCACACTCGGAGTAGCATTGGCGAGGTCGCAAATGAAGATCCCGGCGGCTTCACCGATCATCAGGAACATGCTGCCGTAACAGTGCACGACCGACCTGGAATATCATTTGATCACGCTACACCCACACAAGAAAACATAGCAAAATATTTCGGAAAAAATCTACAACCTTGTGGGAATGATTATGAACAAATGTTATAGATGCTTGCAAAGTTTGGTCGTCAAATGACATTTGAGGAGCTCTATAAAAAACAATTTTTTTTACAAATTCTGCTCAAACATTGGACATACATTTTGAGTAATTTTGTTTCTTTTTGTACATAACTCCTCAAATAACATTTACCACCAAACTTTGCAAGCACCTATAACTTTTGTTAATAATCATTCCCACAAAGTTTCAGATTTTTTCGAAATGTTTTGCTATGTTTTCATGCGTGCGTGTAGCGGGGGTGCACACCGAGCTGGGGGTGTAGAAAAACCACTCTCAACACACATGAATACGGCGGGAGAGGAGTGTGTATGCAGGATGCATGCGTTCACGTTTCCTTACTACTCCCCCCGATTCTAAATATGGAGTATAAGTTTTTAGAGATTTTAATATGGACTACATACAGATGTATATAGACGTATTTTGAGTGTAGATTCACTCATTTTGTTCGTATGTAGTCCATATTGCAATCACTAAAAAGGCTTATATTTAGTAATGGAGGGAGTAGAAAATATTTGGTTTTTAATTGCTGCAACCAAAGCATATCCAGGGAAATACCGGTAATTCCGTTACACGAAACACAACTAGATTCCGCAATTCTACTTATGGCTACACGACAACGCATACACCATGAACGGCATGCCCATGAGAAACACATCGGAATCACACGATATGGATCTAACAAGAAACAATCATATATGCAGTTAAAAATGGGGAGGGAAAGGAAGGGTTTATCATCATTTTACCTGTAGTTGCAGCCCTTGAGCTGACACACGTGGATGTCCACCATGTCGAAGTTCGCCACGGGCTGGTTCCCGTGCGCCGGAAAGCAGAGTAGACAAGATCGATGAGTACCCGATCGAGACGAGATCACAAAAGCAGAGGAAGAGAGTAGGGCGGATAGTAGGGCAGTGATGTCGTTGAGGATCCTGTTGGTGTTGTTGATGAAGAGGTTGATGATGTCGGCGATGTAGCCCGGGGTTGCGCTGCCATCCTCCTCCATGGACTGCAGTTGCTGGAAATTCTAGTCCAGCATGCCCTAGATGGATCACATCACGAGAAGGAAAAGATAAACTAGGAAGCCAGCCTGCCGAAACAACCACACGGTTGGGGTCTAGATGGGAGGGACGTCGAGGGGACGGACTCACCGAGGCGAACATGGATGCGATATGGGTGTTTAGTGTTGGGGAACGTAGTAATTTCAAAAAAATTCCTACGCACACGCAAGATCATGGTGATGCATAGCAACGAGAGGGGAGAGTGTTGTCCACGTACCCTCGTATACCGAAAGCGGAAGCGTTATGACAACGCGGTTGATGTAGTCGTACGTCTTCACGGCCCGACCGATCAAGCACCGAAACTACGACACCTTCGAGTTCTAGCACACGTTCAGCTCGATGACGTCCCTCGAACTCCGATCCAGCCGAGTGTCGAGGGAGAGTTCCGTCAGCACGACGGTGTGGTGACGATCTTAATGTTCTACCGTCGCAGGGCTTCGCCTAAGCACCGCTACAATATTATTGAGGTGGACTATGGTGGAGGGGGGCACCACACACGGCTAAGAGATCAAGAGATCAATTTTTGTTGTGCGTAGAGGTGCCCCCTGCCCCCGTATATAAAGGAGCAAGGGGGGAGGGGGCGGCCGGCCTAGAAGGGGGCGCGCCGGACTCCCTCCTTCCTTGTTGGAGTAGGAGAAGGGGGGAAAGAGGGGGAGAGGAGGAAGGAAAAGGGGGCTGCACCCCTTGTCCAATTCAGACCAGAGGGGGGCTGCACGCCTCCTTCCTTTCGGCCTCTCTCCTCTATTCCCGCATGGCCCAATAAGGCCCATATACTCCCCGGCGAATTCCCGTAACTCTCCGGTACTCCGAAAAAAATACCCGAATCACTCGGAACCTTTCCGAAGTACGAATATAGTTGTCCAATATATCGATCTTTACGTCTCGACCATTTCGAGACTCCTCGTCATGTCCCCGATCTCATCCGGGACTCCGAACTCCTTCGGTACATCAAAACTCATAAACTCATAATATAACTGTCATCGAAACCTTAAGCGTGCGGATCCTACGGGTTCGAGAACAATGTAGACATGGCCGAAACACATTTTTGGTCAATAACCAATAGCAGAACCTGGATGCTCATATTGGCTCCCACATATTCTATGAAGATCTTTATCGGTCAGACCGCATAACAACATACTTTGTTCCCTTTGTCATCAGTATGTTACTTGCCCGAGATTCGATCGTCGGTATCTCAATACCTAGTTCAATCTCGTTACCGGCAAGTCTATTTACTCGTTCCGTAATACATCATCCCGCAACTAACTCATTAGTTGCAATGCTTGCAAGGCTTAAGTGATGTGTATTACCGAGAGGGCCCAGAGATACCTCTCCGATAATCGAAGTGACAAATCCTAATCTCGAAATACGCCAACCCAACATGTACCTTCGGAGACACCTGTAGAGCTCCTTTATAATCACCCAGTTACGTTGTGATGTTTGGTAGCACACAAAGTGTTCCTCCGGTAAACGGGAGTTGCATAATCTCATTGTCATAGGAACATGTATAAGTCATGAAGAAAGGAGTAGCAACATACTAAACGATCAAGTGCTAAGGCTAACGGAATGGGTCAAGTCAATCACATCATCCTCCTAATGATGTGATCCTGTTAATCAAATGACAACTCTTTTGTCCATGGCTAGGAAACATAACCATCTTTGATAAACGAGCTAGTCAAGTAGAGGCATACTAGTGACACTATGTTTGTCTATGTATTCACACATGTATTATGTTTCCGGTTAATACAATTCTAGCATGAATAATAAACATTTATCATGATATAAGGAGATAAATAATAACTTTATGATTGCCTCTAGGGCATATTTCCTTCAGTCTCCCACTTGCACTAGAGTCAACAATCTAGTTCACATCATCATGTGATTCTACACCAACATTCACATCTGTATGTGATTAATACCCATAGTTCACATCGTCATGTGACCAACACCCAAAGGGTTTACTAGAGTCAATAATCTAGTTCACATCGGTATGTGATTAACACCCAAAGAGTACTAAGGTATGATCATGTTTTGCTCATGAGAGAAGTTTAGTCAACGGGTCTGTCACATTCAGAGCCGTATGTATTTTGCAAATATTCTATGTCTACAATGCTCTACATGGAGCTACTCTAGCTAATTGCTCCCACTTTCAATATGTATCCAGATTAAGACTTAGAGTCATCTGGATCAGTGCCAAAACTTGTATCAATGTAACCCTGTACGACGAACCTCTTGTCACCTCCATAATCAAGAAACATATCCTTATTCCACTAAGGACAATTTTGACCAATGTCCAGTGATCTACTCCTAGATCACTATTGTAATCCCTTGCCAAACCATGGCAGAGTATACAATAGGTTTGGTCCATAGCATGGCATACTTTTATAGAACCTATGACTGATGCATAGGGAATGACTTTCATTCTCTTTCTATTTTCTGCTGTGGTCGGGATTTGAGTCTTACTCAATTTCATACCTTTGCAACACTGGCAAGAACTCTTTCTTTGACTATTCCATTTTGAACTACTTCAAAATCTTGTCAAGGTATGTACTCATTGAAAATCTTATCAAGCGTCTTGATCTATCTCAATAGATCTTGATGCTCAATATGTAAGTAGCTTTACTGAGGTCTTTCTTTGAAAAACTCCTTTCAAACACTCCATTATGCTTTCCAGAAAATTCTACATCACTTCCGATCAATAATATGTCATTCACATATACTTATCAGAAAGGCTGTAGTGCTCCCACTCACTTTCTTATAAATACATGCCTTTCCAAAAGTCTGTATAAAACCATATGCTTTGATCAACTCATCAAAGCGTATATTCCAACTCCGAGATGCTTGCACCAGTCCATTTGATGGATCGCTGGAGCTTGCACATTTTGTTAGCACCTTTAGGATTGACAAAACCTTCTGGTTACATCATATACAACTCTAAATCCATTAAGGAATGCAGTTTTGACATCCATTTGCCAGATTTCATAAAATGTGGCAATTGCTAACATTCGGACAGACTTAAACATCGATACGAGTGAGAAAATCTCATCATATTGAACACCTTGAACTTGTCGAAAACCTTTCACAACAAGTCGAGCTTAGTAGATAGTAACACTACTATCAGTGTCCGTCTTCCTCTTGAAGATCCATTTATTTAACATGGCTTGCTAATCATCGAGCAAGTCAACCAAAGTCTATACTTTGTTCTCATACATGGATCCTATCTCAGATTTTATGGCCTTCAAGCCATTTCGCAGAATCTGGGCTCATCATCGCTTCCTCATAGTTCGTAAGTTCATCATGGTCTAGTAACATGATTTTCAGAACAGGATTATCGTACCACTCTGGTGCGGATCTTACTCTGGAAGACCTACGAGGTTTTGTAGTAACTAGATCTGGAGTTTCATGATCCTCATCATTAGCTCCTCACTAATTGGTGTAGGAATCACTGGAACTGATTTCTGTGATGAACTACTTTCCAATTTGGGAGAAGGTACAATTACCTCATCAAGTTCTACTTTCCTCCCACTCACTTCTTTCGAGAGAAACTCCTTCTCTAGAAAGGATCCATCTTAGCAACGAATATCTTGCCTTCGGATCTGTGATAGAAGGTGTACCCAATAGTTACCTTTGGGTATTCTATGAAGACGCACTTCTCCGATTTGGGTTCGAGCTTATCAGGTTGAAACTTTTTTTCACATAAGCATCGCAGCCCCAAACTTTAAGAAACGACAACTTTGGTTTCTTGCCAAACCACAGTTCATAAGGCATCGTCTCAACGGATTTCGATGGTGCCCTGTTTAAAGTGAATACAGCTGTCTCTAATGCATAACCCCAAAACAATAGTGGTAAATCGGTAAGAGACATCATAGATTGCACTATATCTAATAAAGTACGGTTATGACATTTGGACACACCATTTAGCTGTGGTGTTCCAGGTGGCATGAGTTTGTGAAACTATTCCACATTGTTTTAATTGAAGGCCAAACTCGTAACTCAAATATTTGTCTCCGCGATCAAATCACAGAAACTTTATTTTCTTGTTACGATGATTCTCCACTTCACTCTGAATTTCTTTGAACATTTCAAATGTTTCAGACTTGTGTTTCATTAAGTAGATATACCCATATCTGCTCAAATTATCTGTGAAGGTCAGAAAATAACGATACTTGCCACGAGCATCAATACTCATTGAACCGCATACATTAGTATGTATTATTTCCAATAAGTCACTAGCTCGTTCCATTGTTCCGGAGAACGGAGTTTTAGTCATCTTGCCCAAAAGGCACGGTTCGTAAGCATCAAATGATTCATAACCAAGTGATTCCAAAAATCCATCTTTATGGAGTTTCTTCATGCTCTTTACACCGATATGACCCAAACAGCAGTGCCACAAATAAGTTGCACTATCATTATAAACTTTGCATCTTTTTGGCATCAATATTATGAATATGTGTATCACTATGATCGAGATCCAATAAACTATTTTCATTGGGTGTATGACCATCGAAGGTTTTATTCATGTAAACAGAACAACAATTATTCTCTGGCTTTAAATGAATAACCGTATTGCAATAAACATGATCAAATCATATTCATGCTCAATGCAAACGCTAAATAACATTTATTTAGGTTTAACACTAATCCCGAAAGTATAGGGAGTGTGCGATGATGATCATATCAATCTTGGAACTACTTCCAACACTCATCGTCACTTCCCCTTCAACTAGTCTTTGTTTATTCTATAACTCCTGTTTCGAGTCACTAATCTTAGCAACCGAACAAGTATCAAATACTCAGGGGCTACTACAAACACTAGTAAGGCACACATCAATAACCTGTATATCAAATATACCCTTGTTCACTTTACCATCCTTCTTATCCACCAAATATTCGGGGCATTTCCGCTTCCAGTGACCATTTCCTTTGCAGTGTAAGCACTCAGTTTCAGACTTTGGTCCAGCTTTGGGCTTCTTCGCGGGAGTGACAACTTGCTTGTCATTCTACTTGAAGTTCCCTTTCTTTCCCTTTGCCCTTTTCTTGAAACTAGTGATCTTGTCAATCATCAACACTTGATGCTCTTTCTTGATTTCTACCTTTGTCGATTTCAGCATCACGAAGAGCTCGGGAATCGTTTTCGTCATCCCTTGCATTATAGTTCATCACGAAGTTCCAGTAACTTGGTGATGGTGACTAGAGAACTCTGCCAATCACTATCTTATCTGGAAGATTAACTCCCACTTGATTCAAGCGATTGTAGTACTCAGACAATCTAAGCACTTGCTCACTAGTTGAGCAATTCTCCTCCATCTTTTAGGCGAAGTATTTGTCAAAGGTCTCATACCTCTTACACGGGCATGAGTCTGAAATACCAATTTCATCTCTTGAAACATCTTATATGTTCCATGACGTTTCAAAAACGTTTTTGTAGTCCCGGTTCTAAGCCATAAAGCATGGTGCACAAAACTATCAAGTAGTCATCATATTGAGCTAGCCAAACGTTCATAACGTCTGCATCTGCTCCTGCAATAGGTCTGTCACCTAGCGGTGCATAAAGGACAAAATTCTTCTGTGCAGCAATGAGGATAAACCTCAGATCACAGACCAAGCCCGCATCATTGCTACTAACATCTTTCAACTTAGCTTTCTCTAGGAACATATATAAAACATAGGGAAGCAACAACGCGAGCTATTGATCTACAACATAATTTGCAAAATACTACCAGGACTAAGTTCATGATAAATTAAAGTTCAATTAATCATATTACTTAAGAACTCCCACTTAGGCAGACATCTCTCTAGTCATCTAAGTGATCACGCGATCCAAATCAACTAAACCATGTCCGATCATCACGTGAGATGGAGTAGTTTCAATGGTGAACATCACTATGTTGATCATATCTACTATATGATTCACGTTCAACCTTTCGGTCTCCCTGTTCCGAGGCCATATCTGTATATGCTAGGCTCGTCAAGTTTAATCTGAGTATTCCGCGTGTGCAACTGTTTTGCACTCGTTGTATTTGAACGTAGAGCCTATCACACCCGATCATCACGTGGTGTCTCAGCACGAAGAACTTTCGCAACGGTGCATACTCAGGGAGAACACTTCTTGATAATTAGTGAGAGATCATCTTAAAATGCTACCGTCAATCAAAGCAAGATAAGATGCATAAAGGATAAACATCACATGCAATCAATATAAGTGATATGATATGGCCATCATCATCTTGTGCTTGTGATCTTCATCTCCGAAGCACCGTCATGATCACCATCGTCACCGGCATGACACCTTGATCTCCATCATAGCATCGTTGTCGTTTCGCCACCTATTGCTTCTACGACTATCGCTACCGCTTAGTGATAAAGTAAAGCAATTACAGGGCGATTGCATTGCATACAATAAAGCGACAACCATATGGCTCCTGCCAATTGCTGATAACTCGGTTACAAAACATGATCATCTCATACAATAAAATATAGCATCATGTCTTGACCATATCACATCACAACATGCCCAGCAAAAACAAGTTAGACGTCCTCTACTTTGTTGTTGCAAGTTTTACGTGGCTGCTACGGGCTGAGCAATAACCGTTCTTACCTACGCATCATAACCACAACGATAGTTCGTCAAGTTAGTGCTGTTTTAACCTTCTCAAGGACCGGGCGTAGCCACACTCGGTTCAACTAAAGTTGGAGAAACTAACACCCGCCAGCCACCTGTGTGCAAAGCACGTCGGTAGAACCAGTCTCCGTAAGCGTACACGTAATGTCGGTCCGGGCCGCTTCATCCAACAATACCGTCGAACCAAAGTATGACATGCTGGTAAGCAGTATGACTTATATCGCCCACAACTCACTTGTGTTCTACTCGTGCATATAACATCAATCCATAAAACCTAGGCTCTGATGCCACTATTGGGGAACGTAGTAATTTCAAAATTTTTCCTACGCACAAGCAAGATCATGGTGATGCATAGCAACGAGAGGGGAGAGTGTTGTCCACGTACCCTTGTAGACCAAAAGCGGAAGCGTTATGACAACGCGGTTGATGTAGTTGTACGTCTTCACGGCCCGACCGATCAAGAACCGAAACTACGGCACCTCCGAGTTCTAGCACACGTTCAGCTCGATGACGTCCCTCGAACTCCAATCCAGCCGAGTGTCGAGGGAGAGTTCCATCAGCACGACGGTGTGGTGACAATCTTGATGTTCTACCGTCGCAGGGCTTCACCTAAGCACCGCTACAATATTATCGAGGTGGACTATGGTGGAGGGGGGCACCGCACACGGCTAAGAGATCAATAGATCAATTGTTGTTGTGCCTAGAGGTGCCCCTGCCCCCGTATATAAAGGAGCAAGAGGGGAGGGGCCGGCCGGCCTAGGAGGGGGCGCGCCAAGGGGAGTCCTACTCCCACCGGGAGTAGGACCCCCTCCTTCCTTGTTGGAGTAGGAGAAGGGAGGAAAGAGGGGGAGAGGAGGAAGGAAAAGGGGGCTGCACCCCTTGTCCAATTCGGACCAGAGGGGGGCTGCGCGCCTCCTTCCTTTCGGCCTCTCTCCTCTATTCCCGTATGGCCCAATAAGGCCCATATACTCCCCGGCGAATTCCCGTAACTCTCCCGTACTCCGAAAAATACCCGAATCACTCGGAAGCTTTCCGAAGTCCGAATATAGTCGTCCAATATATAGATCTTTACGTCTCAACCATTTCGAGACTCCTCGTCATGTCCCCGATCTCATCCGGGACTCCGAACTCCTTCGGTACATCAAAACTCATAAACTCATAATATAACTGTCATCGAAACCTTAAGCGTGCGGACCCTACGGGTTCGAGAACAATGTAGGCATGACCTAAACACGTTTTCGGTCAATAACCAATAGCGGAACCTGGATGCTCATATTGGCTCCCACATATTCTACGAAGATTTTTATCGGTCAGACCGCATAACAACATACGTTGTTCCCTTTTTCATCGGTATGTTACTTGCCCGAGATTCGATCATCGGTATCTCAATACCTAGTTCAATCTCGTTGCCGGCAAGTCACTTTACTCATTCCGTAATACATCATCCCGCAACTAACTCATTAGTTGCAATGCTTGCAAGGCTTAAGTGATGTGTATTACCGAGAGGGCCCAGAGGTACCTCTCCGACAATCGGAGTGACAAATCCTAATCTCGAAATACGCCAACCCAACATGTACCTTCGGAGACACCTGTAGAGCTCCTTTATAATCACCCAGTTACGTTGTGACGTTTGGTAGCACATAAAGAGTTCCTCCGGTAAACGGGAGTTGCATAATCTCATTGTCATAGGAACATGTATATGTCATGAAGAAAGCAGTAGCAACATACTAAACGATCAAGTGCTAAGGCTAACGGAATGGGTCAAGTCAATCGCATCATTCTCCTAATGATGTGATCCCGTTAATCAAATGACAACTCTTTTGTCCATGGCTAGGAAACATAACCATCTTTGATAAACGAGCTAGTCAAGTAGAGGCATACTAGTGACACTATGTTTGTATATGTATTCACACATGTATTATGTTTCCGGTTAATACAATTCTAGCATGAATAATAAACATTTATCATGATATAAGGAAATACATAATAACTTTATTATTGCCTCTAGGGCATATTTCCTTCATTTAGTTGGTCCCTGAGCGTGGCGGTGGCCATTGTGAGGAGGTGATGGAGCGGATCTGGTGGCGGAGAACCTGTTGAAGGGATTTGAAGCTGTGGTGGTGGTGGAGGAAAATATTTTTTTTAATTGCTGCAGCAAAAACATATTTAGTTGGTATCTAGCGGAAAATATTTGATTTTTAATTGCTGTAGCCAAAGCATATTTAGTATCGTGTGGGATATACTCCCTCCATTCCTATATATAAGGTGTATTCTTTTACTTTACTGGACTAACTGATTTACTTGCCACTAAGTAACAAATTTGTCAAGGGTAATTTCGTCCTAACTTATCTATAATTATGTGCCTTGGTCAGTGTGCCCGAAAATAATACATTTTAGAACTGATGGAGTATATAGTTGGAATGCATTGAATGCATTCGTAATCACTGGCAATTTTTTGCCTTCTCCGCGCACCCTCTCTCACGTTGACTTAGCACTTGCAAGACATATGTCATGTAGTCTAGCAGTGTGGCTTCACTGCATCTCTCTTCCATGTTGCATCTATTGAAGCATCTACAGTCGGATATAGCAAATCCAACCCCCTAAACATCCGCAGACATGCCGGAACACGGGCCTGCCTATCAGCCGGAAGCTGACGACGTCTCGGCTTGACGCGAGCCTATGGGCGATGCACCATAGGAGCTCGCACAACATATCCATGATGTGGCCCAGCCGCTTGGCCTCCAGTCTCGGACTTCTCTAAAGAGTGGAGGGTTCCGGCATGGTCTCGAGGAAAAGAGAGTGAAATAGATTGCTGTACATGAATTAGGTGGCTGGTGGCTGGCCAAAGGGGAGGTGATCCAGTGATGGATCATGACCTAGGACGGGGAGAGGGGGAGTGATAGATTTAGCTTAATGGAAAATATAAATTGCACTTTCTTTTACAAAATTACAACTTAATGAAAAAGTGCAACTTGCATCGAGGTTTCAAATTTTTCTAACACACAAAAAAATAATAATTCTAGATCGCACTAAAATATCCAATTTTATAAGATTAAAAGTTTCTTTTCGATTTTGATCTATCATAATTTATGGCATTTTAATAAATTTATCCAACTTAAATTTGGTTTGAATCTAGTCCAAAAATTTGAGGTTACAAATACTTACAAAATTAGTGATTCTAATTTTTTAATGTTGAATCCAAGCGCCGTGCTGGCACCTTATAACAGGTGATAGACGATGGGCAAGGCGATGCATGGCTTGTCTCCGGGGTTGGCTGACTGGACGAGGCTGCGGGCTGCCTCCATGACGTTGGTCAACCTGTTCACTGCGCTACCGCTGATCTCCCAGCAGCGCATCGCGGAGGCTCCAGTGTATCACTCGCACTACTTTTCGAGCATCGAATAGGGCCTGGTACTCTTTTTCTAGAAATTTTTAATCTCGACTTAAATCATCATATCTTAGTTTCAATTCGGAAGGTACTTACCACACATCTCATGTGGTAAAAGGCATAGTGCCCGACTCCACAATTCGAGTCATTCCAAAACTTCGCCTTTAGAAGTTCTCAAAATTTCTTGAAACTATTCTATATGTGCGCTTGTGTATTCTATGTAATGTGTAATGTTTCATTAACAAACAGTCCCTCGGATCCCTATAAAAAAATGCTACAACATATGAGCAATACAAGAAGTACACATTTGTGTATTTAAAATATCAAATAGTAGGCTATTTTTAGGTCCACATATTTATCCCTTTTGTGTATGTACCACATATTACCCGCAAGAAACAATGTGTACATACCACATATTGAAATATGTGTATTGAACACAGTTATAGCCACATAGGTCACATTCATATGCATCTACACGTAAACATGTATGGCTGGACAGGAAAAAAAAAGTCAAGAGTGGCATATGGGACCATCTTGGTAGGAAGTGCAAATGAAATAAAAAGGAATAAAACCCAACACATTTGTGGTTAAATTTGATTAAGATGAAATAATTTCCCTTAAATGGGATAATCTTTGTCAAAATAGGCCACATATGGCTTTCTTCATACCACTGGCCTCCTCGTCAGCACGCGCGGCGTCCTTGGCCTCATCGCGCACGCGGTTGGCATTCTTCAAGCTTGCTGGAGCTGGGCCACCTCCTCGCGGGCTGCGGGGCAATTCGAATTCAGAGCTCAAGACAGGACAATACTAACCAAGGTACAATATGGACTAGGAAGACTGAATTTATGAATAGCATTGGCACATGCACGCTCCAAGTTCTCATTGGAGCGCCGCTGGGCCTCAAGTTGTTTGCGTACACTACTAGAAAAAGCCCTATAGATGAACTATATAAATAGTGGCGGGCAAGACATGTCATCCGCCACTCCTACTTTTCCGAAAAAGCAGTGGCGGGTACCTGGTCGTGCCCATTACATTTACCGTCATGCCTATGGCGGGCGTTGCCATCACCCGTCACAACTAGGCTCTTCCAAATATGCCCGCCGGATGTAAACTGTAGTTTGGCGCCCGCCACAACTATATTTTGCCAAGCGCACCAAATAAATCAAAATATTGAAAATGTTTGCTGTGGCGGGTGTCTGTGCTGGCCTCGACTGCACTCGACAGACAGTTCCCCTTCTGCACCCGCCTAGCAACCCTCCACAAATTTTCATTTCCACCGTTTCGTCTTTCTCTCTGCCATTTCCTCTCCCTCGTCCCCTCCCGCACCGTCCTGTGCCCCGACCGTCGCCGCCGTCCCTCCGACCAGCCATCGGCACCTTCCACGCGTTCGACGCATGAGCGCCGCCGGATCTGCTCGTTGTTGCGTCGTCAGCTTCGACCATCGCCACGCCGTTCCCTGCCTCGACCACGCCCAGCCCCCATCCTCCTCCTCGATCATCAACGCCTTCCTCCGCCTCAAACACCGCCTTGACCGCCACCCTCGACAGCTGCCTCGACCGCCACCGCCCTCCTCCGCCTCGACCGCCATCATGTCCGCGGCCAGAAAAGTGGCCAACAGTATACTATATCTCCATGAATAAATTATGCTCTAGGGGTTTATAATTTGCATCTTATTAATTTCTAGATTAACTAGTTGTACATCATATAAGATAGCGAGAAGCACAACGGCAAGAGCAATACTAGATAATTGAAATAACTCTTTTTCATATCGGTAGGTGTCCTAATATTTGGAACATTGAAAAATATGATAAGTGGCAATGATGTTTGAATTTTCTAACATATGATAAGTGCATGGGCTTCATGTTATTCACACAGATTTGAAATAGAGTGACAATGTTTTTGCGAAACTTTGATTCTTTTTTGTTTCACCAAATTTCTCTCATTCCATACGTCAATTCTGTAAGCAAATTCATGTTGAATGTCATTTGCTATGAAAATATTATTTTATTTGCTTACATATGACAAGTGCATGGGTTTACAATCATCATTGCTAAATATGACAAGTGGAAAATATGTTTGATTTTCTTACATACGAGAAGTGCATGGGCTCCATGTTATTCACATGGATTTGAAAAGGAGTGACAATGTTTACGAAACGTTGATTCATTTCCGTTTCGTGAAATTTCGGTCACTCCATAGTTCAACTTTTTAAGCAAAGTTCATGCAGAATTTCATTTGATTTGACAATATTGTTTAATTTTCTTACATATGACAAGTGCATGGGTTTTGAAAATGAGTGCCAACGTTTTGATGAAACATTGATTAGCTTCTGTTTCATCAAATTTCTGGTACTCAAAATATGTTCAATATTCAGCAAAGGTCATACAAAATTTTCTCGAACCCTTCTTACTCACTTCCTCCACTCAAAATTACAATGAATAAGTGCTTCATAATGATTATTAGGGATCATGAGGCATAAGATCTACCATATCTGCAAATGTCCATGTATGGACAGTGTGGATACTGCAGTAGATTTCAGACTCTTCTTAACGAATGGATTTCAAAAATCAATGGTAACAGTCTTTAATCTCAACTAATATTCTATTCAAACAATTTGTATAATTATTGTAATGACTTTATTGTTAGTGATGAACTGCTGCATAGTTTATCCCATGCAACATAAGGGTTGATTTCAACAATTTCTGTGGTAACGTTATGTACTTTGACGATGACACACATTCGAACTGGATGTGCGTAACCGAAAGGATAGAACCATCATATATGACGATGGATGGGAGTAGTACATTGCATAGAATAATTTCATCGGAGGAGAGTACATATCCTTTTTCATGAATAGAGAGGTCAACAGGTGAAGGACAATGTATTTCCATAGCGATGACGATGACAATGACCAGGATCACTAGGATGATGAAGACAACCAAGATGATGAGGGCTGCTGTGAAGATGAGGACAAATCGGATGATGATGACAGCAAGAATGACAAGGATGAGCAAGATGATGATGATGAGTAAGATGTTGACGATGGTCCATTCAGTTCAGCAATTTTCTCTCAAAGAATGAGCAAGCTTACTCAGGATGAGACCCGAAATGTTACTGTGATGTTACCATCAAGTGTGGCCTTCTTTGGGAAGCCCTTTGTGCACCATTTAACAAAAATCAACATCATAAAAAAAGTCATGGTGAGATGTTTTGTATTATTTAATCTTTTTTTGTTCATAACCAAGTATGGTGAGATGTCTAACATTGCGTGCTCTCTATTCGCTGTTAATGATGGGGGGTTTAGAAGTTAACTATGAAGATGTTTTCGGAGTAGACATCGTCGCCATCCGGCATCGCTGGAGTACGCCTTGGACCAACAGGGCGTGTCACCAGTGTTCAGTACAAGACATAATCGAACGGACGCATATCCTACTATGAGTCCGGCTGGCGGGAGTTCTTGACGGGAAAGAAAGAACTAAGGATGGACACCGTTGTGATAATCTCCATAAGGAAGAGCAACCACAACGACTTTCAAATGATGGTTGTCGTTAACCATGTTTAGAAATATGGTCTAAGTCATGAATATATTAGTAGCTGAATTGTTAGTTAACTAGTATGTTAAGATGGATGTGATGGATACATTGATGTTTGTTTCTTGAGTCAAATAAATTTGAGGTGTTACTTAATTATTTGGTCGTTTGTTTCAAAAAAATATTCAGTCTGGTTCAATTATATTGAGAATCATATGACTACGCCTTTCGGAGTAATGTGTGTCAACTCGCAATGCCAACAATTGGTATATTGTAGCCTATCTCTCCAGTGGTACGGTGGGCACTATGGGTGAACCGCCACTGCTATAATGGTTTATATGGCGGCTAGGAACTATCGTCCGCCACAAGAAGCAAGGTACCAGTGGCGGGCAGACGTCCATCACTGATACAGTTATAGCAGTGGTGGGAGATCGCTGGCGGGCGGCCCTGGGAGCCTGGCCCGCAATTGCTGGCCTTTTCCCACCCGCCACTACTAGGCAGTCCTGCAGTAGTGGTAGTTCTGAATTCTCAGAGGCCAACTCGTGTTTCCGGTCTTCCTGTTCCCTCAATATGCTTTTATATCAATATTTATTGCATTATGGGCTTCTATTACACATTCTAGCGCAATACTTATGCCTTTTCTATCTTATTTTACAAGGTTTACATGAAGTGCGAGAATGTCGACAACTGGAATTCTGGGCTGGAAAAGGAGAAAATATTAGAGACCTATTCTCCACAACTCCAAAAGTCCTAAAACTTCACGGAGAGTCATTTTGGAATTAATAAACAATATTGGACGAAGAAAGCACCAAAGATGGGCCACCAACCATCCACAAGGGTGGAGGACGCACCCTCCTGCCTTGTGGGCCCCCTGTCAGGCCTCCGGTGCCCATCTTCTGCTATATGGTGTGTTTTGACATGGAAAAAAAATCAGAAGGAAGCTTTCGGGACGAAGCGCCACCGTCTCGAGGCGGAACCTGGGCAGAACCAATCTAGGGCTCCAGCGGAGTTGTTCTGCCGGGGAAACTTCCCCCCGAGAGGGGGAAATTGAAGCCATCGTCATCACCAGCGATCCTCTCATCGAGAGGAGGTCAATCTCCATCAACATCCTCACTTGCACCACCTCCTCTTAAACCCTAGTTCATCTCTTCTATCCGATCTCTGCCTCAAAACCTCAGATTGGTACCTGTGGGTTGCTAGTAGTGTTGATTACTCCTTGTAGTTGATGCTAGTTGGTTTATTCGGTGAAAGATCATATATTCAGATCCTTAATGATAATTAATAATCCTATGATTATGAACATGAATATGCTTTGTGAGTAGTTACTTTTGTTCCCGAGGACATGTGAGAAGTCTTGTTATAAGTAATCATGTGAATTTGGTATTCGTTCAGTATTTTGATTAGATGTATGTTGTCTCTCCTCTAGTGGTGTTATGTGAACGTCGACTACATGACACTTCACCATTGTTTGGTCCTAGGGGAAGGCATTGGGAAGTAATAAGTAGATGATGGGTTGCTAGAGTGACAGAAGCTTAAACCCTAGTTTATGCGTTACTTTGTAAGGGGTTGATTTGGATCCATATGTTTCATGTTGTGGTTAGATTTATCTTAATTCTTCTTTTTTAGTTGCGGATGCTTGCTGAGACGCCCCCGATTCAATCGTACACTAATCATACACGCAAATGTGTACGATCAAGATCAGGGACTCATGGGAAGATATCACAACACAACTCTAGACACAAATTAAAATAATACAAGCTTTATATTACAAGCCAGGGTCCTCGAGGGCTCGAATACATCAGCTTGAATACAAACGAGTCAGCGGAAGCAACAAAATCTGAGTACAGACATAAGTTAAACAAGTCTGCCTTAAGAAGTCTAGCACAAAAGCAACATGATCGAAAAGGCAAGGCCTCCTGCCTGGGAGCCTCCTAACTACTCCTGGTCGTCGGTGTCCTCCACGTAGTAGTAGGCACCCTCGGGTTTGTAGTAGTCGTCGTCGAAGGTGGCATCTGGCTCTTGGACTCCATCATCTGGTTGAGTCATCCGAGAAGAATGGAAAAGGGGGAAAAGAGGGAGCAAAGCAACCATGAGTACTCATCCAAAGTACTCACAAGCAAGGATCTACACTACATATGCATCAGTGTCAATTGAAATGGGCTGTATCTGTGGACTGAACTGCAGAATGCTAGAATAAGAGGGGGAGAAGCTAGTCCTATCAAAGACTAGCATCTTCTGGAAACCACCGCCTTGCAGCAAGAGGAGGGAGTAGAGTACTATAACATAAGTCATATTTATGTTACTCTCGACGCCCCAGGATCCTTCCTCGACTCCCGGAGCCACATATCCATTCCATGCCTCAGCATCTAGTTCTAGTTGTATCGATCGGGATAGAACTCCGAGTGTCCGTTACCGTAGGACAGGCTATTGGTAGATGTTTTCTTCCCTGCAGGGGTGCACCAACTTACCCACCATGCTCGATTAACTTCGGCCGGACACACTTTCCTGGGTCTTGCTCGGCCTTGGCCAAACAATACGCCGCAACCCGACCTAGGCTTAATAGAGAGGTCAGCACGCCGGACTAACCCTATGACCCCAGGGGTCATGGGCCATCGCCCCAGGAACTCCTGCACATTGCGAACACGGCCGGTGAGCAGACCTAGCTACCTCCTTAAAAAGGCAGGTGCTTATTGAGGGAGTCCTGGATTAGGGGGTATCCGGACAGCCGGACTATATACTTTGGCCGGACTGTTAGACTATGAAGATACAAGATTGAAGACTTCGTCCCGTGTCCGGATGGGACTCTCCTTTGTGTGGAAGGCAAGCTCGGCGATTCGGATGTGTAGATCTCCTTCTCTGTAACTGACTCTGTGTAACCCTAGCCCCCTCGATGTCTATATAAACCGGAGGGTTTTGTCCGTAGGACAAGAAGAAGAACAACAATCATAATCATAGGCTAGCTTCTAGCGTTTAGCCTCTATGATCTCCTGGTAGATCAACTCTTGTAATACTCATATCATCAAGATCAATCAAGCAGGAAGTAGGGTATTACTTTCATCGAGAGGGTCCGAACCTGGGTAAACATCGTGCCCCAGCCTCCTGTTACCATTAGCCTTAGACGCACAGTTTGGGACCCCCTACCCGAGATCCGCTGGTTTTGACACCGACATTGGTGCTTTCATTGAGAGTTCCTCTGTGTCTTCGCGACAAGGCTTGATGGCTCCTTCAATCATGAACAACAATTTGGTCCAGGGTGAGACTTTTCTCCCCGGACAGATCTTCATATTCGGCGGCTTGGCACTGCGGGCCAATTCGCTTGGCCATCTGGAGCAGATCGATAGCTACGCCCCTGGCCATCAGGTCAAGTTCAGAAACTTAAAATACACAGCCGACATCCGCGGAGACTTGATCTTTGACGGGTTCGAGCCCGCGTCAGGAGCGCCGAACGATCACGACGAGCATGACTTAGATCTGCCATCGGACAGTACTCGGGATATCGCACCTGCTGCAGCTCCGGACTTCAATCCGGAGCAGATCGTGCCATCCGAGGATGGGTGGATGGACCCCGCCACGGAGGCCGCACACTCATCAGTGTTGGAGCCAAACACAGACTCCACCTCTAAGGAAATCTGTGTCACCGGACCCTCGGACTTGTCTACGGCCGCAGGTTCCGGACCGCGTGCATCTGCGCCCATCGAATCTGATTGGGACCGATCATGGAATTCACTGCCATGGATATCTTTCAGCACTCGCCCTTCGGTGATGTGCTAAATTCTTTAAAGTCTCTCTCTTTGTCAGAAGACTCTTGGCCGAACTATGTCCGGCTCGAGTGGGATACGGACGATGAAGAAATTCGCTACCCACCCACCACCCACTTGATAGCCACTGTCGACGACTTAACCGACGCGCTTGACTTCGACTCCGAAGACATCGATGGTATGGACGTCTATGCGGGAGATGATATAGAACAACCGCCCACGGGGCGCTGGACAGCCACCTCATCATACGATATATACATGGTGGACACACCCAAGGAGGACAACGGCGACAAAAAGGATGCAACGGAGGATAAACCCCCCAGGCAGAAACCAAAGTGACAGCGTAGGCGCCGCTCTAAGTCCAGCCACAGTAAAAATAGCGATAACAGCGCAAGAAAAATTGACACCCCGGTCGACTCCAAAGGCAACAACAACCACATGGATCCAACGATGGAGCAGGATGAGCCAGGTCACGCCGAACATAGCCTGGAGCAAACACCCGATCACGGCGACCCCGAGGGTAGAACTCATCAACCTGCCTCCGGGGAGAAGGATAGTCCGGACGATGATGCATTCATCATTCCGGAAAAACGTTTGGAACAAGAGAACCTCCACCTAAGGCTTATGGCCACCGCGAGGAGCCTAAAGAAGCAGAAGCAAAGGCTTAAGGCCGTGCAGGATACGCTCAACCGCAGATGGAACAAAGTGCTAGACACTGAAGAAAAATATGGCGACGATCGCCACACAAAGAGCTACCCAAAGCGCAAGCTGCTGCTCGAATTCGACGACGAGGTCATAGATCCCATTCTGCCGAAGAATAATACGGCCGATCAGCCGGACCGACCACCTCGTGGCCGCGATAGAGCAGCTACTGACACCGCACATAAGCCAGGACATGATTTACACGAGCTCCTGGACAAAAAGGGTGGTGCGACCAGGTCCATCTATGGATCTAGAGGACGTGCTCCGGCGCAAGATCGTGGCCACCAAAACGATCATACTGATCAAATACCAGTTCGGAATCAACCCCGGACACAACAACCGTAAACAGCATGCCACGACATGTCCAGATACGGAGGGGCTATGCACCCCCTGTGCTTCACCGACGAGGTGCTGGATCACGAATTTCCATAGGGATTCAAAACCGTGAATATAGAGGCATACGACGGAATGACAGACCCTGGGGTCTGGACTGAGGATTTTATCCTTCATATCCACATGGCTCGTGGAGATGACCTCCACACCATTAAATACCTGCCCCTCAAGTTGAAAGGAGAAGCTCGGCATTGGTTGAAAAGCCTCCCCGAAAACTCAATTGGAAGTTGGGAGGAACTTGAGGATGCTTTCAGGGCCAATTTTCAAGGGACCTATGTCCGACCTCCGGATGCAGACGATTTAAGTCACATAATACAACAACCCGGAGAGTCAGCCCTTAAGCTTTGGAACATATTTCTCACTAAGAAGAATCAAATTGTTGATTGTCCGGATGCCGAAGCCCTAGTGACCTTCAAGCACAGTATCTGGGACGAATGGCTCGCCAGACACCTCAGCCAAGAAAAGTCGAGGACAATGGCGGCCCTAACAAGCCTTATGACCCGCTTCTACGCGGGCGAGGATAGCTGGTTGGCCCGTAGAGGCACCAGCGACCCGGGCACATCCTAAATTAGGGATGGCAACAGGTAGCCATGACGCAATAAAAACAAGCGTCAAAACAATGAAGAGAGCCTGGACAACACAACGGTCAACGCCGGATTCAGGGGCTCTCGACCCGGCCAATGGAAGAAGCCATTTAAAGGCAGCAAAGATGGACCATCCGGCCTGGATAAAGTCCTGGACAGATTGTGTCAAATTCATGGCACCCCCGAAAAACCTGCGAACCACACTCACAAAGAACGCTGGGTCTTCAAGCAGGCCGACAAGCTAAATGCCGAACACAAGGGAAGGGAGACACCAAGTGAAGACGAGGATGAGCCTCGCCAGCTGAACACTGGAGGACAGAAAAAATTCCAACCAGAAGTCAAAACAGTGAATATGATCTACACGACTCACATACCGAAGAAAAGGCGCAAGCGCGCACTCAGAGACGTATACACTGTAGAGCCCATCGCCCCCAAATTCAACCCTTGGTCGGCCTGTCCGATCACTTTTGATCGCAGGGATCACCCGACTAGTATCCGGCACGGAGGATCGGCTGCCTTGGTGCTCGACCCAATAATCGATGGATACCATCTCACTCGATTCCTTATGGACGGCGGCAGTAGTCTTAATCTGATATATCAGGACACTGTCCGCAAGATGGGGATAGACCCGTCAAGAATCAGCCAAAGTAACACTACCTTTAAAGGAGTAATACCAGGCGTTGAGGCCCGCTGCACGGGCTCCCTCATATTAGAGGTTACATTCGGTTCTCCCAACAACTTCAGAAGCGAATAATTAGTCTTCGACATCGCTCCCTTCCGAAGTGGCTATCACGCACTGCTCGGAAGAACGGCCTTCGCTCACTTCAACGCAGTACCGCACTACGCCTACCTTAAACTCAAGATGCCCGGTCCACGTGGCATCATTACAGTTGGCGGAAACACAGAGTGTTCCTTACGTGCAAAAGAATATGTGGCGCCTCTAGCAGCCGAACACTAAGCGGCCTCTCCTATCAGAATACATGATCGGTCGTCAAGACCACGGACACGGTTAGACGAGTCCGGTGCACCACCGGTGGTAACAGCCCAGATAAACCTGAGCTGGTGTCTATATATACACCCCCATAGGTGGTGCTAGGGGCTACAAACATGTAACAAAGCCCACAGTTTGGCTTGGCTTTATTAATATAACAATATATTGCGTTTTCATTATTCATTGAGAATAACCAACTTCTCGCATGATTACACTAGGCTCTTTTACATGAATTTTCCTTTTTTACAGACACCAAACATGCGACACCCTTCCAGGATACGGCACAACAGAGACAAAGACACAGACGTGCAGCAGGGCCCCGCTCAAAGGTTTCTCTTTAGATTAAGCCCGTGTGTAAACCTTCTTTACTGTCTCTTGTTGCTTGACATCCCATGGGTATTTCATACACCCACAAGGGATACTGGCGTTATTGGCATTTTGCCACGGCAGATTAATGCACGTACCTAGAAATACAGGGTTCATAATCAAGGGTGTTACTCAGCCCAGTATATGTTATAAAGTCCGAATACCTTCGAGAGTGTTCGGCATCGCGAGTTTGGCCTTATATGCATCAGCTCCGAATCATGTCTTTGGTCAAATGTTGGGTTTGCCCGGCTCCTGGGTTTGCTGCCTTACGTTCCGTTTTATCGGCTAAGGCGGCCAAAGGAGAACTACTGCGATTGTGCCCTGGTTATTCCGGATGATCACCTCAGTAGAGAAATCCGAAAACTAACTGTCATGATACAACGAGAGACTGGTCAACCACTCGAGGACTTATCAGAATCTTTGGGATTCCTCTGCATTAACGAAGGATAGTTTCCCGATCATGTACATATGCGCACCGTATTCGGATGCACGCGGAAGTACCACGGGCTATATAGTAGCCCCACCGTCAAACTCCTATGGCTAAGTGAAAGTGTTAAAGTTATATAGTCCGGTTGCCTAGTTCGACGTGCGATCACCTCCTTAATGGACCAAGACGTTGGATCAGGTGTGATTACGCGCATTTTCGCGAACACCCCCGCATTATATGCGTGGGGGCTGAAGCCAACGACCCCAAACTTTTAGGTTATATACATACATAAATGGCCGCACAGGAGGCACTACAATACTTTCGGGCAAAAGCATAAACACAACCTTTATAATTAAAACAACATTGTTTTTACAATCGAAAGACTTGTCACTCGAACATGACACTCTTCGAGCACTGAGACTCTATTAAACGGGCGTCTTCTATGACTTGCTCAAAATAGTGCTCGGCCGGGTCCTGGCTTCCTGCCGGACTCTGGGTTGCAATACCGGTGTCCTCCATATCTGCCCAATATGTTTTAACACGGGCAAGAGCCATCCGCGCACCTTCTATGCACGCTGACTTCTTTACAACGTCGATACGTGACACAGCGCCAAGGAATTGCCACACTAAACCAAAATAACTGTCCAGCCTTGGTCCCTTCGGCCAAAGATGATCTATGACAGATCTCGTTGCAAGACCGGACAACCTATGTAGCTCGGCCCAAGCGGCCATCCTTTCATTCAACGGCAGCGGATGTGTCGGAGCACTAAACAACGACCAGAACAGCCTTTCCACCTCCCGATCTTTCTGATGCTTGATGAACTTGGTCGCATCAGCAGTACTTTTCGCCAGGTCCGCATACACGTCGGCAACACTCCATAGCTGATCCATAGGAGCGTACTTTGGATCTCTGAACTTCATCCGCAACAAATAGGAACTCCCATCCGCGATACTTCCGGCTTGTCGAAGCTCCTCCCGCACAACTCTGACTTCAGAGCGTGTCTCCTTGGCTGCATCCAAGGCCTTCTTCAGGTCAGCCGCTTTCGCTTGGCTCTCTTTTTCGAGGAGTTCATATCGGCTGGCAGCATCTTTCAGCTCCACAGCCATCTCGGCTATTTTATCCTCGCTCTGGCGATGAGTAGCATGTTCGGCTTTTAACTCTTCTGCCGCCTTCAGTGCGGCCACATTACTTATCCTGGCTTGTTCCTTGGCTAGGTCAAGTTCCGCCCTCAGGGCCTCCACGGCAGCAGCTCCATCTACAACCACAACATACTATATTAGCATCATGCTCCTCTTAAATTTACTAACAACGAGAAAAAGAGCACATACCCTGTGACTCGTCAAGATGCTTTTTCAGAAGCACGATGTCGGCATCCTCCACATCAAGCTGTCGCCTCAGTTCGGCGAATTCAGCAGAGTGTGATCCTCTGTTTGCCGCCTAGGGCTGGCAACCAGAGTCTCTGGGGCTACTATCTATACAGAGCACACCTAGCATGTGCGGTATGACCGAAATATTACGTATTTCGTTGCGTACCTCAAAGCCTTTGAGCAGGCTTGTAAAAGCTTCATTCAACCCGCTTTTGGCGGATGAAATCTTCTCAAACACCATACCCATTAAAGTACAGTGATCCTCTGAGAGAGCAACTTGCTCCAGAAGGTCCGTCAGTGTGTCTGGCTGAGTGTCGGACAGTCCCGGACTCTTCCTATTACCCTCCTTGGGAGCCGATCACTCCGGGTTTGGGTCGCCGAAGCATTGACTTCTAGCCTTGACGGATCAGGAATCCTCCGTGACGACACCTCGGGGTCGCCCGCCCCGTGGGGCAGGGAGGCAGGTGGAGCTTCACTCTCCATCATCTCTGGAAGAAGATCCCCCGAAGACGAACTCTGTTGAGAAGGGCTACTAAACAGACTGCAAGAGATAGATCCTGGTTATTGCTCCTGGAGGAAAAAGCAGTATATATTTATTAAAGTACTTTCAATTAACTTACAACTTGGTGGAGGGCTGGCCCGTTTGCGGGCGTTGCGCGGTGAGGACGCCCTCTGGGGCAGGGCCCCCTGGCGAACTTTTCTTCCCTTGTTTAGGCACCTCCATTTCCAAGTCTTCGGAGGCGACCCTTTTCTTCCCGCGGGGGGAGGAAACCTTAGATTCACCTCCCCGATTATCCTCCTTTGTGGAGACACTAATCCCCCCGGTTTGGATGTACAATGTATGAAGCTCGTTCTCGGCTTCTCTACTCTTCCCTTCATCTTTCCCCGATGGCACTTTATTCAGCGCGCGTCTAAGAATCCTGGTTAATGCAAGATTCGGCGAGCCTTTGGGAAGTGGGGCCGGACACCTAATCCTCTCCTCCTTGCTGAGCCAATCCTGGCCGCGGATAGTTTTCAGAATAATGTTGTGATAAATATGAACAGAGTGTTCATTTGCAGGGTTACTTACTTGGGTATCTGGGCGATTGCAGCTAAGGCCCGCATCCTCAGTGGTGTCCGGACACTTTTTTCGTGGTCCGAACAATAACCTTTACATCCCTTCGAGCGTCATGTCAAAGAAGTGCTGAATAGTTCGTGGTCCTTCTGGGTTGAACTCCCACATCCGGAGGGGTCGACGTTTGCACGGCAAGACCCGTCGAACTAGCATTACCTGAATTACTTTTATGAGGCTGACGTCCCTCTCAAGAAGTTCCCGAATACGGCTCTGCAATGTTGGTACATAGTTGGCAGGCCCCCAGTCTAGTCCCACGTTGGCCCACGGCGCCAGTTGATGCGGAGGGCCCGAGCGGAAGGCAGGGGCAGCCGCCCACTTTGTGCCTCGGGGAGCTGTGATGTAAAACCACCTCTGTTGCCATAAATTGGACACCTCCGGGAAGGAACCTTCTGGCCATGGGGCATCGGTGCTTTTGCTTATTACAGCGCCTCCGCACTCCGCGTGTCACCCATCGATCACCTTCGGCTTTACATGAAAGGTCTTGAGCCATAAGTCGAAGTGTGGTGTGATGTGGAGGAAGGCTTCGCACACGACGATAAACAATGAGATGTGAAGGATGGAATCCGGAGCTAGATCGTGAAAATCTAGTCCGTAATAGAACATGAGCCCCTCACGAAGGGATCAAGACTAAATCCTAAGCCTCGGAGGAAGTGGGAAACAAATACGACGCTCTCGTTGGCTTCGGGAGTGGGGATGCCTGCCCTTGGGCAGGAAACCTGTGCTGGATTTTGGCTGTCAGATACCTGGCCTCCCTGAGCTTCGCAATGTTCTCCTCCATGACAGAGGAGGCCATCCACCGACCTTGAAGGTTCGATCCGGACATGATTGAAGGTCCGAAGTGCTTAAGCCTGAGCTTTGGGTCTTGGAACTCGAGGCGTGGGAAGGAGCAAGCATGGGAAGAAAGGGATAGGCCTCAGTCCCTCTATAAGGCTTTGTTCGGTTAATCCCAACCCCAGGTGGATTGGAGGGGATTTTCAGGGATTTTGGCTTGCAGGGGATTAATTCCCCCTCAATCCCCTTCAAATCCACCTCAACCGAACAAGCCCTAAAGGGGTTGAATATCAAGCGTCCTCAGCGTGACCGTTTGGGACTTGCCTAAAAACAAGGAATCATACCAACATGCGTAGTTGGGTTACCCACACCCGTATTGATGAGAATCCCGCAATAACAGGGACACGATCTCTGCTCCGACAAGATGTGCCAATAAAACCACCTCGCAATACGTAGTGGCAGGCTGGGAAAAATCAGTTTTGTAATAAACCAGGCCGCGACGTAAGGACACGCTGTGAAAAGTTGTCAGCAGATTAGATTTATAAAGTATTGTGCTCTCTACGGTGGTATGTGGAAATTATTTTGCAGAGTCAGACACGATCCTTGTGTTCAGAATCTTCTATGAAGTATTCGGATATGGAACCCGCCTTGCAATGCCGAAGACAATCTGCGTGCCGGACTCATCGTCATTGAAGCCTGGTTCAGGGGCTACTGAGGGAGTCCTGGATTAGGGGGTATCCGGACAGTCGGACTATATACTTTGGCCGGACTATTGGACTATGAAGATACAAGATTGAAGACTTTGTCCTGTGTCCGGATGGGACTCTCCTTTGCGTGGAAGGCAAGCTTGGCAATTCGGATGTGTAGATCTCCTTCTCTGTGACCGACTCTGTGTAACCCTAGCCCCCTCCGGTGTCTATATAAACCGGAGGGTTTAGTCCATAGGACAAGAAGAAGAACAACAATCATAATCATAGGCTAGCTTCTAGGGTTTAGCCTCTATGATCTCGTGGTAGATCATCTCTTGTAATACTCATATCATCAAGATCAATCAAGTAGGAAGTAGGGTATTACCTCCATCGAGAGGGCCCGAACCTGGGTAAACATTGTGTCCCCAGCCTCCTGTTACAATTAGCCTTAGACACATAGTTCGGGACCCCCTACCCGAGATCCGCCAGTTTTGACACCGACACTTACTAGTCCAACCCGGTGCGCGCCGCTCAGTCGCTAATGTCTATTAAGCTTCGGCTGATGCATACGATGTAGGACACCCATACTATGCCCACGTGATGGTTAGTGCTATCACGCCAAAGGCCCATCGGATCAAATATCCAAATCATAGTGGATTAGGAATGCACGGCAACAAGAAGAGACTCACGAAAGATGTGACCCCATCGTCCCATCTCGAGGACTTGCAGCAAGGGCTGAGAATGCCAGGCCACGCCTCGCAATTATCTCGCAGGCACCTTCCAGGTCAACCCAACTCCACATCACTCGCAATTAAGCTCGCGCTGGTACCCCTCAGGGCCGACCCGTCTTTAGTAACATGGTTCAGTGTAAAGTCATAGTAATCATAGTAACCGTGTGTCTAACACCAAGGGGAAGCCTGAGGAACCACCCTCGGAGGATTCCACTCGATGTAATCTCAAGGTGAACGTAAGAGGAACCACCCTCGAGGCTCACACTTGAGGGGTTGCACGACAGAGTCGTATCGGAAGTGATTAAGGAGGAAATCACCCTCGATGACCATGACCGAATAGCTATGCTATAGAGATCTCACCAGGAGTGATGTATGAGGTTCCACCCTCGGCACTCGATGGTAACTCTGCAGAGTCGAGCAACAAAAGGGGCGTGATGTGATGTGAGGTGTCAGACTCTGGTCGTCGATCACGTTGATCGAGTCATCGATGATGAAGCAGGGGCAACAAGGACAAGGTGGGGGTCACTGATGGATTACTAACCAACCTATACTAAGCAGTTTAGGATAAGCAGGCAGGTAACAATAAGCACGTTACAAAAGCAGGCTATGCATCAAAATAGGAGCAAACAATAACAATAGCAAAATCTAATGCAAGCATGAGAGAATGGAATGGGCGATATCAGGATGATCAAAGGGGGAGGGCTTGCCTGGAAGCTCCGCTGAAAGGGAAGAAGGGTCGTCGTCGACGTAGTCAATCACCGGGGCATCATCGGCCTCGGGGTCTACCGGAGAGAAGAAGGGGAAGAAACAATAAATATAAAGCAGGCATAGCATTACAAGGCATAACATGGCAATATGCTATGCCGAGTGTGACCTAAAGTATGGCAACACGATATAGGTGAAGGGGGAATTCAACCAGGATGGTATTCCCGGTTCCGGACTTGTGTCAGAAAGATGATCGGAGGGGGAATATTCCATGTTCAGATAGCTAGAGGCATCTGACAGGTAAACGGATCGCATACTCAGATTCATATATAAAGTTTTTTCGATCCGAGCTACGGTTTATTTTCTATGAATTTCTAAAGTTTAAAGTATTTTTGGAATTATTCAAATTAACGGAAATGGAATATGATGTCAGCATGATGTGTCGATGATGTCAGCAGTCAACAGAGCAGCTCACAAGGTCAAACCTGACCAATGGGTCTAGTGGGACCCACATGTCAGCCTTTGTTAGTTTAATATTAATTTAAACTAAACTAACGGGCTAATAAGAGGGGTGGGCCCCTAGTGTGAGTGGCTAACTAATTACTAATTAATTAACATAATTTGAATAGCAGATTTATTTATTTTTAAAACATTTTAAACAAGTAGGGCCCACATGTCAATCTCACTGGGCAACCCAGTCAGTAGTTGACTGGGTCAACCCAGTCAACTGGGCCACCCGGGCCCACTGGTCAATGACCTAGGGCGGGGCGCACTGTGCTACGTCGGCGTCGGTGCCGGAGAGAGCTCCGGCAACCAAATCCGCGGCGGAGCATCGCCGGACTTCACCGGAAAAACGCTACGGGGCACGGGGAGAGGTGCAGCTAGGCACGTTCGAACGGGCGTTCGACACCGCATCCATCTACGTTGATGGCGCGGCCCGTAACATGCTGCAACGGCGACGACGGGAGGCGGGGCAGTCGCCGGAGTTCGGCCGCATTCGGGTTTGGCGCTATGGGGCTCGGCAGAGCGCGGGGATGGGTGGTTCGGGCTCACACGGGCGTGCTGAGCACGAACCCGAGCTCGTTTGAGCTCAACGAGTAGTGAGGGCACGACTACGAGCTCATCGGCATCGAGGTATTCGGGCGCGGCAAAAGCGGTGGCTGCAGCAACAGGGAGAGGCCGGAGAGAGGGGGAGTTGATGTGGCTGCTCATCGTGAGCCTATAGGTATGTGTTAGCGGGCTCGGGGAGGACCAACGGCGGTGAATCGGCGCCGGATATGAAGATGGCCGTAGGAGGAAGAAGGGGTGGTCGGGCTCGCGGTGGTGGCTCCCTTCTCGCTCTAGTTGGTGCAGAGGGAGTAGCCGAGGATGGTGCGTCGTTGTGGCATGGTGAGGCGGCGGAGAGGTGACGCTGGCCGCGGGATCGAGCGGGGGACGGCGGCGAGCGCTTCGAGCGAGCTCACACAAGAGCGATAGAGAGAGCAAGAGGGAAGCGGATTTGGGTCTGGCTAGGGTTTTGCAGGGGCGGGGTGGCCTTATCCGCCGGGGGAGACGATGGGGAGGCGCGGGATGGTCGGCACGTGGCCATCGCGGCCACGGGCGGCTGGCCGTCGTCCACCTCCCCTCTGTGAACAAAGGAGGAAGGAGAGGGGTAGGTGGGCTGGGCCTGACTGTAGTTAGTAGGCCTAAGTGCACAGTGCACTTCGGCCTTTTTCTTTTCTTATGATGTTTTTCTTTTTATCTAATAAACAGAGATGGGTAAGAAAATGTCGGGCATGCTATTTAGTAAGGAAAAATATGGGAAGTGCCCCTTTTATTCCCTGGTGATCTTAGGGAGTGCCACAAATATTTTGGAGACCAGAAGAATTCATTTGGTATTTTTCATAAATAGGATAGCATTTAAAAATGCTGAATTGGTGCTGTTATAATTGCTAATGCTCATCTTTGCACAAAAGTGATGTTGTGTTCCTTAACAAATAATTGTTATGGAGTTTTTGACAAATGATGAACATTTTTCCAGCAACTTTTGAGCAACTTCAAACTTCACTTGAATTTGAATTGACTGGAATTTCAAATGGGATATTGAACAAAGGTGATTAAGCACTGTTTGGAAAATGATTAGCTTAATCACAGAGGGCTACTGTAGCATGACACTGGGGGTGTTAAAAATCTCCTCCACTACAAGAAATCTCGTCCCGAGATTTAAGTGGGGAAGTAAAGAGTAGCTTCGGGAGACCTGACCCTTATAGGGTTAATTATCTGGTGAACAATTCAGGGAATGAGGCGGAAGTATCTCTCGAGTTGAAACTTATTAAAACATCGAGAGCAAAGTATGAAGGTACCATGAGAAGTTTTAACGGGCAGACAATCATTCGATGCCTAATCAAAAGGTGAAAGGGGTTCAGAGCAACAACAACAAAAATTATTACGTCTGATACTAGAATAGGTCACTAGGAAGGTGGCTCATGAATTACATACGAAGGCAAGTGAAAAAGGATACTTCGGAATCAAGGATGTACAGGAGTCAGGTTTCGATCCTATGGAACTGTGGGTTATGGGCCCACCATGTGGTTCAAAAGTAGGAAGGACGTTGACATATTGCACGGTCATGGTAGCAAGGCATGTTAGAGGATAGCCTGTCAGTTATGTTGGCAAGAACGTTGGTACCAAGGGCGAGGGACGAAGAGAACCATTTTCCTGCTCGTTGAAATAAGGCGGACCAATAGGCAAAGTTCTCGTCCATCGGTGGTTACCGAAATGTCATCATCAATAGTAACAGGGTCTTACTGAGAGAGTTGTGCGTTGAGGTGTTTACCTAAGCAGCAAAATATTACTACTTATATCATACAGATCACAAGAAAGGTTGAACAAAACAATGGAAAGGAAGAGGTGTATACACGAGTATTAGGTGTATATCCTTCTCAGGAGCAAGCAGAGCGGGATAATCATGATAGGGCTGCAAGTAGTTAACCAACTATGGAAAAGGGCGGGGATACTCGTGATGTTACCCATACAATGGTGTGTGGTCAGTTGATCAAGAAACATTTAGCATTGTGCTGCCAATGTTCTTGTTGGTGAACGGAGTACCACAGTTGTGCTCGGGATAGCATTGACATGGTCATCACGTAAAGGTCAGTCTTTGGATACTCAAGGGATCCATCAGAATTTTTTTAGAACATCTCATGCAATTTTACCAGGAAAAAGATGAGGATGTTGCCGATGGGTTTAGCAGCAATCCATCGACATGTCAAAAATGATGTATTTCCAAAATTGCATGAACTAGTTTGTGTTGGGGGGAGGTAAGAATGTTTTCGATGATAACATAAATCATCAAGGGCCAAGGATGGTATTTCTCATCATGAATTTGATTGATATCCTGGAATAGCTCAGAATGTTGATGATGATCACGTCACATTTGTCGAGAGATTTCATGAAGATGTAATCGATCGGCGATGACATCAAGTCAAAGGAATGATGAAACGAAAGGTTATTGGAACCATGGGTACAACACAAACTCGAAATCAAGCTTGTTGTTCAAGGCGAAAAAATGATAAGACAAGGAAGATCGATGTAAGCTTAGCTCATTGTCAAAGATTGTGCTCCGGGAAGGACCAGGTAGCACAGTTAAAATTTAGCACGATAATGATATAGACGATCGAGCTAGGACTAACTTGAAGGATTATTAGACTCGTAAGCAAGGAAGATTACTTAGAGTTACAGAATCGGAGTGCGGAAACGATTTAGTTATCGGCGTTCTTGAGTGACTAAAAAGTCAGAACCCAAGGGAAATCTGAATTTGGTGAGAAGCAACACTAGATGAATACTCATTGGAAGCAACACAGTTCTTTGATATCCTCGAGATACCGAAGGGTAATACTCGAAGGAAGATCAAAATAGAGGTTGCTGAGATTACCAATCTATAGAAGGCAAGTGCTTTAACTTGTCCACGAAATGGAATCAAAGGAGAACAATCATGGTCGGAACCACAGTTGCAAAGGACGAAATCCCAGAAATAAGATGAACTTATACCAAGGAGATAATTAATTTTAAGAGAAGCTTCCATGATAAGATCTACATCGTGTCCATGGGCATGAACACAAAGTTCAAGGTCGGCTCCCACTTATTCAATGCATATCATTTCATTTACTTCTCGCTTTTGATGAAGTTTTAGTGTTGAAATGTTATCTGGCTAAACACTAGAAGAGTAAGACTCGCTAAAACTCTCGGGTTTAAAAAGATTCGGGGAGGCATAGGTTCAACCCATAGGGGCATCTTAGGAACCTATTCCACAAACTGCAGAAGTAAACAACACAAGCTCGAAAGCAGAGCAGGGTTGACAAAAGGAGAGGATACAATTTACCAAAGGCATTATGTATATGGGAAAGAACTTCACGAGGTTCTTTGAATATGAAGGACATTGTCGGATGATAATCCAATAATGGATCCAGCGATCCACAACGGAGCTGATGTGGGTATCAATATTCAATCAGAAGAAGAAAATAATGCAGAGGCATCAGATTATGGAAATATCGGATAATTCCAAAGCTTAAAGGCAAAGGAATTATGATTTCCAAAATGAAGGATCAAAAGCAGACGCTCTGACAAATGATGGACAAGTTGAATAGAATTAGAACGACAATCAACCAAGGTTTGATTTGCCGAGAACCAGCTCCTGTTTAAAATATCGTCTGAGCTAAAAGTAAAATTTATAAGGATCAATTGAAGACTGCGAGTAATTGCACACATGTTGAATCAAAGGCTCAGAATGACAACTACAAAGGATTTTAATGAATATTTCTATACATATGGAATTAACCATCATGCAAGCAGGTAAAACTTTCCAAAGAAACAGGTTGCTGAGGATTTTTGGAAGATTGAATAGCGTTTTGAAGACATTGGTGAAACACATGAACAACTGGGGATAAACGGATTCTCGATAAGTGTGAGGAATTATCCGTAAGGGATTTCAAGCGGTATGAACTGCAAGGCAGTGAGCTCAAAGGATTCTCGATACAATGGAGAGTATTTCAAGGCATCTTCTGATAACAAGAGTAACTAGGAATGAATGTATGAATGACAAGTGTTTTAAGTTATTCATAAGAATATATCGGTGGTAGGGAATTGCAAAGGCTGGGGCACAAGGGTCTCGGAAGAACATCGAAGAGTATCTTCAAATCTTGTGGTGCACCAAGTGATCCTTTGAAATGAGGGGCTCTTCGAGAGAAGTAGTTACGAGAACCTAGAGTTAGAGTTAGCAAAATCGTTTAAGCCAAATAGGAGAGAGATCTGAATTCCAGAGTAAAGACGAGGAATAAAAGATCCTAATACCACCCAATGGCGACGTGGGCCCGTAAGCCACACAACCATGTTAGTAAAAGTTTTTCAATGACTAGACTCAACTTAGGCCAAGGTGTTGGAAAGGGGGCTACCTATAGGCAGTCGGCTCTGATACCAACTTGTGACACCCCCCATTCAATCCTATACTAATCATACACGCAAATGTGTACGATCAAGATGAGGGACTCACAGGAAGATATCACAACACAACTCTAGACACAAATTAAAATAATACAAGCTTTATAATACAAGCCAGGGGCCTCGAGGTCTCGAATACATCAGCTTGAATACAAACGAGTCAGCGGAAGCAACAAAAATCTGAGTACGGACATAAGTTAAACAAGTCTACCTTAAGAAGGCTAGCACAAAAGCAACATGATCGAAAAGGCAAGGCCTCCTGCCTGGGAGCCTCATAACTATTCCTGGTCGTCGGCGGCCTCCACGTAGTAGTAGGAACCCTCGGGTTTGTAGTAGTCGTCATCAAAGGTGGCATCTGGCTCCTGGACTCCATCATCTGGTTGCGTCATCCGAGAAGAATGGAAAAGGGGGAAAAGAGGGAGCAAAGCAACCGTGAGTACTCATCCAAAGTACTTGCAAGCAAGTATCTACACTACATATGCATCGGTGTCAATTGAAATGGGCTGTATTTGTGGACTGAACTGCAGAATGCCAGAATGAGAGGGGGAGAAGCTAGTCCTATCGAAGACTAGCATCATCTGGAAACCACTGCCTTGCAGCAAGAGGAGGGAGTAGAGTACTATAACATAAGTCATATTTATGTTACTGTCAACGCCCCGGGATCCTTTCTCGACTCCCGGAGACACGTATCCATTCCATGCGTCAGCATCCAGTTTTAGTTGTATCGGTCGGGATACAACTCCGAGTGTTTGTTACCATAGGACATGCTATCGATATATGTTTTCTGCCCTGCAGGGGTGCACCAACTTACCCACCACGCTCGATTAACTCCGGTCGGACACACTTTCCTAGGTCATGCCCGACCTCAGCCAAACAATACACCGCAACCCGACCTAGGCTTAATAGAGAGGTCAGCACACCAGACTAACCCTATGGCCCAGGGATCATGGGCCATCGCCCCGGGAACTCCTGCACATTGCGAACGCGGCCGGTGAGCAGACCTAGCAACCTCCTTAAAAAAGGCAGGTGCTTACCAGTCCAACCCGGCGCGCGCCGCTTAGTCGCTGACGTCTATTAAGCTTCGGCTCATGCGTATGACGCAGAACGCCCATACTATGCCTACGTGATGGTTAGTGCTATCAAGCCAGAGGCCCCTCGGATCAAATATCCAAATCGTAGTGGATTAGGAACGCGCGGTAAAAAGCATAGACTCACGAAAGATGTGACCCTATCGCCCAGTCTCGAGGACTTGCGGCAAGGGCTGAGAATGCCCGACCACGCCTCGTAATTATCTCGCGGGCACCTTCCAGGTCAACCCGACTCCACATCAATCGCAATTAAGATCGTGTGGCTACCCCTTAGGGCCGACCCGTCTTTAATAACATGGTTCAGTGTAAAGTCATAGTAATCATAGTAACCGTGTGTCTAACACCAAGGGGAACCCCCAGGAACCACCCTCGGTGGATTCCACTCGATGTAATCATCAAGGTGAACATAACAGGAACCACCCTCGAGGTTCACACTTGAGTGGTTGCACGACAGAGTCATATCGGAAGTGGTTAAGGAGGAAATCACCCTCGATGACCACGACCAAATAGCTACACTACATAGATCTCACCAGGAGTGATGTATGAGGTTCCACCCTCGACACTCGATGGTAACTCTGCAGAGTCGAGCAACAAAAGGGGCATGATGTGATGTGAGGTTTCGGACTCTAGTCGTTGATCACGTTGATCGAGTCGTTGATGATGATGCAGGGGCAACAAGGACAAGGTGGGGGTCACTGGTGGATCACTAACCAACATATACTAAGCAGTTTAGGATAAGCAGGTAGGTAACAATAAGCAGGTTAAGAAAAGCAGGCTATGCATCAAAATAGGAGCAAACAATAATAGTAGCAAAATCTAATGCAAGCATGAGAGAATGGAATGGGTGATACCGGGATGATCAAGGAGGGGGGGGGGCTTGCCTGGAAGCTCCGCTGAAAGGGAAGAAGGGTTGTCGTCGACGTAGTCGATCATCGGGGCATCATCGGCCTCGGGGTCTACTGGAGAGAAGAGGGGGAAGAAACAATAAATATAAAGCAAGCATAGCATTACAAGGCATAACATGGCAATATGCTATGCTGAGTATGACCTAACGTATGGCTCCACGATATAGGTGAAGGGGGAATTCAACTGGGAAGGTATTCCCGGTTCTGGACCTGTGTCAGACAGATGATCGGAGGGGGAATGTTCCATGTTCAGATAGCTAGAGGCATCTGACAGGTAAACAGACCGCATATTCGGATCCATCTCGTCGTTCTGAGCATCTTTCGTATATAAAGTTTTTCGATCCAAGCTACGGTTTATTTTCTACGAATTTCTAAAGTTTAAAGTATTTTATGGAATTATTCAAATTAACAGAAATGGAATATGACATCAGCATGACGTGTCGATGATGTCAACAGTCAATAGAGCGGCTGACAAGGTCAAACCTGACCAATGGGTCCAGTTGGACCCACATGTCAGCCTCTGTTAGTTTAACATTAATTTAAACTAAACTAACAGGTTAATTAGAGGGGTGGGCCCCTAGTGTCAATGGCTAACTAATTACTAATTAATTAACATATTTTAAATAGCAGATTTATTTATTTTTAAAACATTTTAAACAAGTGGGGCCTACACATCAATCTCATTGGGTAGCCCAGTCAGCAGTTGACTGGGTCAACCCAGTCAACTGGGCCACATGGGCCCACTGGTCAGCGACCTAGGGCGGGTCCCACTGTGCTACGTCGGCGTCGGTGCTGGAGAGAGCTCTGGCGACCAAATCCGCAGCGGAGCATCGCTGGACTTCACTGGAAAAATGCTACGGGGTACGGGGAGACGTGCTCCTAGGCGCGTTCGAACGGGCGTTCGACACCACACCCATCTACGGTGATGGCGCGGCCCGTAACAGGCTGGACCAACGACAACGAGAGGCGAGGCGGTCACCGGAGTTTGGCCGCATTCACGTTTGGTGCTACGGGGCTCGGCAGAGCACGGGGATGGGTGCTTTGGGCTCGCACGGGCATGCTGAGCACGAACCAGAGCTTGTTTGAGCTCGACGGGCAGCGAGGGCACGGCTACGAGCTAGTCGGCGGTGAGGTGTTCGGGCGCGGCAAAAGCGGCGGCTGCGGCAACATGGAGAGGCCAGAGATAGGGGGAGGTGATGCGGCTGCTCACCGTGAGCCTGTAGGTGTGCGTTAGAGGGTGTCGGTGTCAAAACTGGCGGATCTTGGGTAGGGGTCACGAACTATGCGTCTAAGGCTAATGGTAACAGGAGGCTGGGGACACGATGTTTACCCAGGTTCGGGCCCTCTCGATGGAGGTAATACCCTACTTCCTACTTGATTGATCTTGATGATATGAGTATTATAAGAGTTGATCTACCACGAGATCGTAGAGGCTAAACCCTAGAAGCTAGCCTATGATTATGATTGTTCTTCTTCTTGTCCTACGGACTAAACCCTCCGGTTTATATAGACACAGGAGGGGGCTAGGGTTACACAGAGTCGGTTACAAGGAAGGAGATCTACATATCCGAATCGCCAAGCTTGCCTTCGACGCAAAGGAGAGTCCCATCCAGACACGGGACGAAGTCTTCAATCTTGTATCTTTATAGTCCAACAGTCTGGCCAAAGTATATAGTCCGGCTGTTCGGATACGCCCTAATCCAGGACTCCCTCAGTAGCCCCTGAACCAGGCTTCAGTGACGATGAGTCCGGCGCGCAGATTGTCTTCGGCATTGCAAGGCGGGTTCCATCTCCGAATACTTCAAAATAGATTTCGAACACTTGAATCGTATCTAGCTCTGCAAAACAAATTTCACATACCACCGTAGTGAGAACAACATCCCACGAATCTAATCTGCTGACAACTTTACGCAGTGTGACATCAGACCACGGCCTGGTCATTATTCGTACCGTTTTCTTCTCAACCAGCCACCACACATATTGCGAGGCGGTTTCCTTGTCACGTCTTGTCGAAACAGAGGTCATGTCCCCTTATCACGGGATTCTCATCAATACGGGTATGGGTAACCCAACCGTGCCATCGATCGTGGCGCTTTGGAAAATAAGTGATTTTAACAGGCAAGTGGGGAGGCGCACAGTTTCTACCGCCTTTATAAAGAGATAAGAATCCCCCATTTTCACCCACGCCTTCTTCCTCCTTTACTCATCCATTCTCGCACCCTCGAGACCCAGCGCCCAAGTTCTCACCTTCTCCGTAGGACCATTCAACATGTCCGGAGCGGGAGGCAAGTGGATGGCCTCCTCCGTTACGAATGAGGACATTACCAAGCTTCGGGAGGCCGGATACCTGGCCACGAACATTGTGCACAGGCTTCCGGCGGAGGGGCAGATCACCCCCACTCCAAAATCTCGGGAAAGAGTAGTGTTCCTCTCTCATTTCATCCGCGGACTGGGATTTCCACTTCACCCATTTGTCCGCGGGCTCATGTTTTACTATGGGCTAGACTTTCATGATCTAGCCCCAAATTTCATCCTCAACATCTTGGCGTTTATCATCGTGTGCGAGGCCTTCCTCCGCATCAAGCCCCACTTCACCCTGTGGCTACAAATCTTCAACATGAAATGGAAGATAGTGAGCGGCCAGCAAGCGGAATGCAGAGGTGCCATGGTGGGCAAGATGCCCAACGTTATCTGGCTTGAAGGCTCCTTCATGGAGATCGTTAAGGGGTGGCAATCGGGGTGGTTCTACATCATCGAGCCGCGCGATGCCAACTGGACAGCGGCCCCCGAATTCTGATCCGGCATCCCCATGCGGCTCACTTCCTGGGAAAAGAAGGGCCTGGCCTGGGGTGCACCTGCAGAGTTGACTGGACTCCAGAACTGCATAAAAAATATGATAGACAAGAAGATCAAGCTCGTCAACATGGTCTAGGTCATGCTCTTCCACCGGATCCTCCCGTGTCAAAGACGGGCATTCAATATGTGGGAGTTCGACCCGGCCGAACACCAGACGCTGCGAGAGCTCTTTGACACAACACATAAAGACGTCTGGAAGGTGCTGTTCAAAGCCGCCGAAGTACCTTCTCCCACTTCCGAAGACCGCGGACTCAGCGCAAAGCGCCCCGCCAATCCGGTAAGCTCTCTAAATATCACAAAACACGCCTTTCCCAGTATATTTGTGGGAGGATTTTAAGCACCATGCCGACAAAACAGGATTATGTGGCGATGGCGGAGCAGATCGACTGTCCGTCTCCGATGCCCGAAGATCCAGCCACCGCACTCCTGACGGAGATGCTGGTTCCGGCACCTTACAAGGTGCCGGAGAAGAAGGCCAAAAATAAAGCTATGGGGACCAGGAAAGGTCTCCGGTGCAAGGCTACACCAGACGCCTCGTCCGAAGACAAGGGGGAGGGAGAGGAAATTCCTCCCCCGACCAGGGAGGAGAAGAAAAGGAAGGCCGCCCCATCTAGGGAGGCCGAAGGGTCCAAGAAGGCGGCCACGGGGACCAGGAAAGGTCTCCGGCGTAGGGCCGTAATAGACTCGTAGTCAGAGGACTCCGAGGCAGATTCCTCCCACGGAGACGGGGAGGAGACGAAGAGAAAAGCCGCCCCGCAAGGGGAGGCTAGGACGCCTAAGAAGGGAAAGACATCCCTTCCAGACTACTCCACCACGGCCGCCTACAGCGAGGAGGAGTGGTTACCCAGGGGCAAGCCCCTGGCGAAATCGCAAGTATCCGTACTCTATAGTACGTTTAATGCGTCTTAGCTTCATTGTTTGTTATAACTCTAAACACGCATATGCAGTCCGACCGGGTCCCACCTCAAGGTATCTTCTTCGGATTGGTCCTTGAGTGAATCGAAGATGAATAGCGATTCACTCCCGACGGTCACCTCCCCACGACCCGTGAATGACACCGAGGTGTTGTCCCAAAGGATACCGGAATAGGGGGCGACAGTTCTAGAGATGCCCCAAGGCGAAATCCCAGACGTCGGGCACATGGGGGGTAAGAGCCCCATGGATTACGCTGACGGGAGCCGCAGCAAGTCTGGCTCCCAGCCGGATACTGCGCCGGAGCCTCCAATGGTTCCGGATTCAAGTAGGCAGCCCCTCTCTAAGGAGGGCGAACCGGCCGTGCTGATGACCTCCGTCCAGCCGGAGGCATCGAATAATTTGTTGGAAGTGCTTCGCGGCGCTTCCATTGACGAAGAGCACCGTACTCTTATGAGTACGGTGATTGAGAAGGTTCGTTCCGCCAAAAGCGGATTGACCGAAGCCTGCACCAGCCTCCTAACAGACTTTGAGGTAAGTAATCAAACTCGTAAGAAAATATCACCCGATAGACAGTAGCCCCTGATACTCTGTTTGTTGTTCAGAAAGAAAAGCAAAACAGAGGGTCAACTTTTATCCGCAGGAGTTTAATAGTAAATGTCTATCTGAATAAGCAGGCGTTGCTGCTGGCCGCTGCCGCCCGTACCGTGGAGGTTGCCGGACTCAAGCGGGACCTAAAGCAGGTCGAAGAAGAGCTCAGCGTCATGAAGAGGCAGCTCGAAGAGAACGAAGGTAAGTGATACCCCGTCCGTGTGTCATATAAAAGAAGAAAAATTGGTGATGCTAACAAAAGCATCATGATTTTTAATAGGGGTCACGACTGAAATGGCGGCCCTGAAGAAAGAGCTATCTGAGGCCAAAGACAAGGCGGCCAAGGAGCGAACCGAGCGTGAAAAACATGATGCTCGGGTAAGCGAGGTACAGCAAGAGCTCCAGGACTTCGGCAAGAAATTCGAGTCCTTGGAGCATGACTTCAAGATGCAAGAGTCTGAGCTTGCGAAGGCCCTCCAGAGCGCAAAAGGTGGCAAGGCCGAAGCCCAAAAGGCCCTCCAGGAGATCCAGGCGGCCAAAAAGATAGCGACAGGTAAGGCATTCGTTATGCAAAGCAAGCATGTGGAGGAGACATTTCTTTTACTTACCCAAATTCAGAGCTCTCCAGGGGCATTCGCAGATCTGCCACGCAGCATATCGGATGCCACGGAGCTCTACCGTGCCGAAGAGCGGAGCTCTACAGAGAAGTTGTTCTGGTCCCAATATGCCGGGGCCGAACACCCAATGCCCTTGAGTGACCAACCGAAGAAATTGGCCAAACTCCACAAGGCGGCCGAACTGGCCATGAAGGACTTCATAGTCTGGCTGTGGCCTGGTGAGCCCCTACCTGACAGCTACTTCGGCCTTATAAAGCGGATGGTAAATGCCTGTCCACGGCTGGAAGTTATTAAGCACCCCGTCTGTATTGAGGCTGCCCGCCGGGCCTTTGCCCGCGCGAAAATGCATTGGGCCAAAATGGATGCAGAGAAGCTGGTGAAGGATGGACCGCCGGAAGGCAAGGCGCATCGTTACCCTGAGAAGTATTATGACGGCATTATGAAAGGCGCCCGCCTTGTGGCCGATGAATGTACCAAGGATGTAATTTTCGAGTGACTGTACTCATGTCGTCTTGTAATATGAAAACGAGTTCGTGTGCGCTATATAACACTTTTTGATTTAAAATATTACCTTTTGTGCGGCCGTTTATAAAATTCTGAAAGTTGGCAAGTCGTCGGCTTCCACCCCCATGTAACTAGTACTGGGGTGTTCGTGGAAAGCCCAAACACTCTTTATCCAAATTTTTGGTCCTTTAAGGAGGTGTTTAGCGTGGCGAACAAGGCAATCGGACTATACGGCTTTATCACTCTCACTTAGCCATAAAAGTCTACAATTTTAAATTTTGGCGAAGCCCCTAGTATTCAGAAGGCCGAACTTGGGGTGCTATACACGCCTAAATCGGACAAGGCCGATTCCTCGCCCGAAGAGGAAACAATCTTTAAGGATTTAAGACCTCTCGAACAGCAACCAGCTCTCGCCGCATCATGACAGTGTTTTCGGCTTTCTCTACTGAGGTGCTCGTCCGGAAGAACCGGGACACAATCGCAGTAGTTCTCCCTGTGCTACCTTAGCCGATATAACGAAACGTAAAGTACCAAAACAAGGGAGCCGGGCAAACCCAACTATTGACCCAAGACATGATTCAGAGCTGATGCATATAATGCTATAAGTTCAGGGTGCCGCACTGTCGAAAGTGTTTGGACTTTTCTTGCCGTGTTATGGGGCGTAACAAAGCCCCTGACAAACTGAACGTACCAAGGTGTACGGGTGCAATATTAAATAAATAGTCAAGGGAAAATATGAAGAAAGTAATAATAAGCTGATGTCGTATATTGTTTCTCGTTGTTATTTAAATAATATGTCAAACGTATGTGTACAAGTAATGTGATAAGCAGAAATAGGACTATTTGACATGTCCTATCCAAGGGCAGGCTGCGTGCGGGTATGTAAAACAGGTATAACGATCATTAACAGAGACCACCTGGGTATTCCCTTGTACGCAAAGCCTCCTGCCTCCTTGGTTTTTCCCTCCCGTGATGAGTCCGATGATCAGGTTCTCTGAAGGGGTTGCCTGAAAGTAGGGTCCTGAGAAAGAAGATGATAAAGGTATGCGGGTCTCGTGATGGTTGAGCCGCATTGTGGACCGCATCGTCGTCATGCCTCCGCCTATGCCCATGGTATTTCGAGTGCGTAATTGTGTACGCGCGGCACAAATGCCGCCTGGATGGGACTAGGACGAAGGCTGAATGGCTAGTCGAGCTCTAGTTGCACCGGACGATCCTATTGCAGAGTACTCCAGACTCGCTTAACGGTGTCCGGGGTTTTTATTGCCGAGTTGACGATCTGCCGAAGAAGGCTGCTTTGTACTTCTGTTGCGAGGGCCGCAGTGTGCTCCTCCGTACGGAGAGAGCGGTCTGTGTTTCCATTGACTGTTATAAGCCCGCGAGGTCCTGGCATCTTGAGTTTGAGGTATGCATAGTATGGTACCACATTGAATCGAGCAAATGCAGTTCGTCCAAGTAGTGCATGATAGCCACTACTGAAAGGGACGATATCAAAGATTGACTCCTCGCTCGGGAAGTTATCCGGAGATCCGAAGACCACTTCCAGTGTTATTGATCCCGTACAATAGGCCTCTACACCTGGGATTACACCTTTAAAGGTGGTTTTGGTGGGTTTGATCCTTGAGGGATCGATGCCCATTTTGCGCACTGTGTCCTGATAGAGTAGGTTCAGGCTGCTGCCACCGTCCATGAGGACTCGCGTGAGGTGGAATCCGTCAATGATTGGGTCGAGGACCAATGCAGCTGAACCGGCATGACGGATACTGGTAGGATGATCCCTGCGATAAAAAGTGATCGGGTAGGATGACCATGGGTTGAACTTTGGGGTGACTGGCTTCATCGCATAGACGTCCCCTAGTGCACACTTTCGTTCCCGCTTAGGAATGTGGGTGGCATAGATCATATTTACCGTTTTCACTTGGGGAGGAAATTTCTTCTGTCCCCCTGTGTTCGGCCGCCGGGGCTCCTCGTCGTCCTTGCTATGCAGCCCCTTGTCCTTGTTGTCGGCATTTGACTTGCCGGCCTGTTTGAACACCCAGCATTCTCTGTTAGTGTGGTTGGCTAGTTTATCAGGGGTGCCGTGAATTTGACACGAGCGGTCGAGTATGCAGTCCAAACTGGACGATCCCGGGTTGTTTCTTTTGAATGGCTTTTTTCACTGACCGGACTTGGAGCCGCTGAATCTGGCATTGACTGCCATGTCTTCGTTGTTGTCGCCATTGTTCCGATGCTTATGTCTGTTGCGCCGTGGCTTGCCATTGTTGTCGTGGATATCTGAAGTGCCGGAGTTTCTTGGCGTGGTGCTACTACAAGCTAGCCAGCTGTCCTCGCCCGTGCAAAAGCGGGTCATGAGTGTCATGAGGGCTGCCATGGACTTTGGCTTTTCTTGGCCGAGGTGTCGGGCGAGCCACTCGTCGCGGATGTTATGCTTAAAGACCGCTAGGGCTTCGGCATCTCGACAGTCGATGATTTGGTTCTTTTTAGTTAGGAACCGAGTCCAGAATTTCCTGGCTGACTCTCCCGGCTGTTGGGTTATGTGACTTAAGTCATCAGCATCCGGTGGTCGCACGTAAGTGCCCTGGAAGTTGTTGAGGAATGCGTCCTCCAGGTTTTCAAGGCTATTCAGCCAATGTCGGGCTGGTCCTTTGAGCTTAAGGTGAAGATACTTGATGGCATGTAGATCATCACCATGGGCCATGTGAATGTGGAGAAGGAAATCTTCAATCCATTCCACGGGGTTTGTTGTGCCATCATATGATTCAATGTTTACGGGTTTAAACCCTTCTGGGAATTCATGATCCATTACTTTATCAGTGAAGCAGAGGGGGGGGGGGTGCGGCGCCTCTATGCTGGGCTATGTCACGCCGTAGTTCCAATAAGTCTGGTCTACTGTGTTCGGCCCGACCGGACTTGTTGTTAGTCTATCCGGCATGACGGTCATCGTCACGCATTGTGGCGCACCCCCACGATCCGTAGATCGATCTTGGTTGTCCTGCTTTGTTTTCCAGTATGTCTCGCAGGTCCTGCGTATTGCCCCAGGTCGTAGTGTATTGGCGTCGGGGTGTGGGCTGGTGTTCGGGTTGATACACCACTTTGTCTCCGCCACGAGGTGGCCGGTCAGCCTCGTCCTGTGCTGGTAGTTTAGGCTCTAGGGCCTCCTCCTCGAGTTGAGGTAGCAACTTGTGCTTTGGGTAACCTTTGGTTGGGCGCCCGAGTCCGTATTCCTCGGCTGCCAGGACCTCAGTCCATCTGCCTGTGAGCAGATCTTGATCAGCTTAGAGCTGCTGCTTTTTCTTTAGGCTTCTTGCAGTGGCTATAAGCCGGTGCTTTAAGCGCTCCTGCTCATCAGGATCCTTAGGCACGACAAATTCATCGTCACCGAGGCTCACCTCATCTTCGGAGAGAGGCATATAGTTGTCATCCTCCAAGTCTCCGTCCGTCGCCTGTTCATCTGGGCTAGCTTGCCCGTCCTCCTGTTCGTCCTGCTCGAAGTTAGGCTGGTCGGGATTGTATTCATCTTCGGCACCATCCGAATTGCTCTTGTCTCCTGTGCCAGTATTGCTGTGGCGGGGCTTAGAGCGGCGCCGATGACGCCCATGCTTTGATTGCTTCCCTAAGGGGTTATCCTTTGTTGCCTCGCCGCCATTGTTTTCTTTGGGGGTGTCCACCATATATATATATATATCATATGAAGAGGAGGAAGTCCAGCGCCCTGTGGGCGGTGGTTCCTGTTCTTCTCCTGCATCGTCGTCTATACCGTCGATGTCTTCGGAGTCGAAGTCGATCATGTTGGTTAAATCATCGACAGTGGCAATTAAGTGGGTGGTGGGTGGGTAACGCATTTCTTCGTCATTCGCTTCCCACTCGAGCCGGACATAGTTCGGCCACGAGTCTCCTGACAAAGAGAGACCTTAATGAATTTAGCACATCACCGAAGGGTGAGTGCTGAAAGATGTCCGTGACGGTGAACTCCATGATCGGTGCCCAATCAGATTTGATGGGCACGAATGCACGCGGTCCGGAACCTAAGACCGGAGACAAGTCCGGGGGTCCGGTGACACAGATTTCCTTAGAGGTGGAGTCTGTGTTCGGCTCCAACGCCGATAAGTGTGCGGCCTCCGTGGCAGGGTCCATCCACCCGTCCTCGGATGGCACAATCTGCTCGAGATTGAAGTCCGGAGCTGCTGCAGGTGCGATATCCTGAATATTGTCCGACGAAAGGTCTAAGTCGTGCTCGTCGTGACCGTTCGGCGCTCCTGACGCAGGCCCGAATCCATCGAAGATCAAGTCTCTGTGGATGTCGGCCGTGTAGTTCAAGTTTCCGTATTTGACCTGATGGCTAGGGGCGTAGCTGTCGATATGCTCCGGATGGCCAAGCGATTTGGCCCGTAGTGCTAAGCCACCAAATACGAAGATCTATCCGGGGAGGAAAGTCTCACCCTGGACCGTATTGTTGTTGATGATTGAAGGAGCCATCAAACCTTGCAGCGACGACACAGAGGAACTCTCAATGAAAGCACCAATGTCGGTGTCAAAACCGGCGGATCTCGGGTAGGGGGTCCCGAACTGTGCGTCTAAGGCTAATGGTAATAGGAGGCTGGGGACATGATGTTTACCCAGCTTCGGGCCCTCTCGATGGAGGTAATACCCTACTTCCGACTTGATTGATCTTGATGATATGAGTATTACAAGAGTTGATTTACCACGAGATCGTAGAGGCTAAACCCTAGAAGCTAGCCTATGATTATGATTGTTCTTCTTCTTGTCCTACGTACTAAGCCCTCAGGTTTATATAGACATCGGAGGGGGCTAGGGTTACATAGAGTCGGTTACAGAGAATGAGATCTACACATCCGAATCACCAAGCTTGCCTTCCACGCGAAGGAGAGTCCCATCCGGACACGGGACAAAGTCTTCAATCTTGTATCTTCATAGTCCAACAGTACGGCCAAAGTACATAGTACGGTTGTCCGGATACCCCCTAATCCAGGACTCCCTCATAGGGCTCGTGGAGGACCAACGGCGGTGAATCGGCGCTGGATACGAAGATGGCCGCAGGAGGAAGAAGGGGTGGTTGGGCTCGCGGTGGTGGCTCCCTTCTCACTCCAGTTGGTGCAGAGGGAGTAGCCGAGGACGGCGCGTCGTTGTGGCACGGTGAGGCGGCGAAGAGGCGACGGTGGCCACGGGATTGAGTGGGGGACAGCGGCGAGTGCTTCGGGCGAGCTCGCGCAGGAGCGATAGAGAGAGCAAGGCGGAAGCAGATCTGGGTCTGGCTAGGGTTTGGCAGGGGCGGGGTGGCCTTATCTGCCGGGGGAGACGATGGGGAGGCATGGGATGGTCGGCACGTAGCCATCGCGGCCACGGGCGGCTGGCCGTCGTCCACCTCCCCTCTCTGAACAGAGGAGGAAGGAGACGGGTAGGTGGGCTAGGCCTGACTGTAGTTAGCAGGCCTAAGTGCACAGTGCACTTCGGCCTTTTTCTTTTCTTATGATGTTTTTCTTTTTATCTAATAAACAGAGATGGGTAAGAAAATGTTGGGCATGCTATTTACTAAGGAAAAAATATGGGAAGTGCCCCTTTTATTCCCTGGTGATCTTAGGCAGTGCCACAAACATTTGGGAGACCAGAAGAATTCATTTGGTATTTTTCATAAATAGGATATCATTTAAAAATGCTGAATTGGTGTTGTTATATATAATTGCGAATGCTCATCTTTGCACAAAAGTGATGTTGTGTTCCTTAAAAAATATTTTTCATGGAATTTTTTACAAATGATGAAAATTTTTCCTGCAATTGTTGAGCAACTTCAAACTTCACTTGAATTTGAATTGACTCGAATTTCAAATGGGATATTGAACAAAGGTGATTAAGCACTGTTTGGAAAAATGATCAGCTTAATCACAGAGGGTTACGGTAGCATGATACTGGGGGTGTTACACTTGCGAGAGGGGTTAATCATAAGTGGGAGTCTTGTCCAAGGAAGGACAACACCCAAGCACCGGTCCACCCACATATCAAATTATCAAAGTGACGAACGCGAATCATATGTATATGATGAAAACTAGCTTGACAATAATTCCCATATGTCCTCGGGAGTGCTTTTCTTTATATAAGAGTTCGTCCAGACTTTTCCTTTGCTACAATAGGATTGGGCCACCTTGCCGCACCTTAGTTACTTTTGTTACTTGTTACCTGTTATGAATTATCTTATCACAAAACTATCTATTATCGATAATTTCAATGCTTGCAGATAATACCTTGCTGAAAACCGCTTGTCATTTCCTTCTGCTCCTCGCTGGCTTCGACACTCTTACTTATCAAAAAGACTACAATAGATCCCCTATACTTGTGTGTCATCAAGACTCTTTTCTGGCGCCGTTGCCAGGGAGTGATGCACGTTTGATAAGTGGAATTTGGTAAGGAAACATTTATATAGTGTGCTGAAATTTACTGTCACTTGTTACTATGGAAAATAATCCTTTGAGGGGGTTTGTTCATGGTATCTTCACCCCGACCGGAAGAATAAAGAGTTTCCCCTCAACCTACTGAACCTACTGAAAATATTTATTATGAAATTCCTTCAGGTATGATAGAGAAACTGCTAGCTAATCCTTATGCAGGAGATGGAACATTACATCCTGATATGCACCTAATATATGTGGATGAAGTTTGTGGATTATTTAAGCTTGCAGGTTTGCCCGAGGATGAAGTCAAGAAGAAGGTCTTTCCTTTATCTTCGAAGGGAAAGGCATTGACATGGTATATGCTATGTGATGATATTAGATCTTGGAACTACAACCGATTGAAATTGGAATTTCATCCGAAGTTTTATCCTATGCATCTGGTCCATCATGATCAGAATTGTATTTATAATTTTTGGCCTCGTGAAGGAGAAAGTATCACTCAAGCTTGAGGGAGGCTCAAGTCAATGTTATATTCATGCCCCAATCCTGAGCTCTCAAGAGAAATTATTGTTTAGAACTTTTATGCTAGACTTTCTTGTAATGATCAATCCATGCTCGATACTTCTTATACTGGTTCTTTTATGAAGAATACTTTTGAATTGAAATGGGATTTATTGGAAAGAATTAAACGCAACTCTGAAGATTGGGAACTCGAGGAAGGTAATGAGTCAGGTATAAACCTTAAGTTTGATTGTGTTAAATCTTTTATGGATACCGATGCCTTTCGTGATTTTAGCACTAAATATGGACTTGTCTTTGAGATAGTAGCTTCTTTTTGTGAATCATTTGCTACTCATGTTGATCTCCCTAAGGAGAAGTGGTTTAAATATCATCCTCCCATTAAAGTGAAAGTAGTAGAACCTATGAAAGGTGACGAAGAAACTATTACTTAGAATGTTGATCCTATTGTTCCTACTGCTTATATTGAGAAACCACCATTTCCTCTTAGGATAAAGGAACATGATAAAGCTTCAACTGTGGTTCATAAGAGTTATACTAGAACACCTACACCCCTTGAACGAATTAAAGTTGAACCTAGTATTGCTATGGTTAAAGATCTCTTGGTCAATAATATTGATGGGCATGTTATTTATTACTCTGATGAAGCTGCTAGGATTGCTAAACCCGATATTAAAGATAAACATAGACCTGTTGTTGGCATGCATGTTGTTTCTGTTAAAATAGGAGATTATTGTTATCAAGGCTTATGTGATGTGGGTGCTAGTGTGAGTGCAATTCCTTTTACCATATATCAAGAAATTACGAATGATATTGCACCTGCTGAGATAGAAGATATTGATGTTACTATTAAGCTTGCCAATAGAGATACTATATCACTAATTGGGATAGTTAGATGTTGAAGTGTTGTGTGGAAAAATAAAATACCCTACTGATTTTCTTGTTCTTGGTTCCCCACAAGATGATTTTTGTCCCATTATATTTGGTAGACCTATCTTGACCACTGTTAATGCTAAGAAAGACTGTGAGAAAGATATTGTTATTGTCAGTTAGGGGATATGTCTCATGATTTTAATTTTTCTAAATTTCATAGACAACCCCTTGATAAAGAACTACCTAATAAGGATGAATTATTTGTCTTGCTTCTATTGCCGTGCATCCTACTGATCCTTTAGAACAATATTTGCTAGACCATGAAAATGACATGTTTATGAATGAAAGAAAGTAATTAGATGAAATGTTCTTTAATAAAGGGCCTATTTTGAAACACAATTTTCCTGTTGAAATCCTTGGGGATCCTCCTCCACCCAAGGGTGATCCCGTCTTTGAGTTTAAACAATTACCTAATACTTTGAAATATGCTTATCTTGATGAAAAGAAGATATATCCTGTTATTATTAGTGCTAACCTTTCAGAGCATGAAGAAAAGAAATTATTGAAAGCTCTGAAAAAGCACCGTGCAGCTATTACATATACTCTTGATGATCTTAAGGGCATTAGTCCCACTCTATGTCAGCACAAAATTAATTTGGAGCCTGATGCTAAACTAGTTGTTGATCATCAACAACGGTTAAATCCTAAGATGAAAGAAGTGGTAAGAAATGAAATACTAAAGCTTCTGGAGGCAGGTATAATTTATCCTATTGGTGATAGTAGGTGGGCAAGTCCCGTTCATTGTGTCCCTAAGAAGGGAGGTATTACTGTTGTTCCTAATGATCAAAATGAATTGATTCCTCCAAGAATTTTTACAGGTTATAGAATGGTAATTGATTTTCACAAATTAAATAAAGCTACTAGAAATGGTTATTACCCTCTACCTTTTATTGATCAAATGCTAGAAAGACTATCCAAACATACACATTTCTGCTTTCTAGATGGTTATTCTGGTTTCTCTCAAATACCCGTGTCGAAAGAGAACCAAGAAAAGACCACTTTTACTTGCCCTTTCGGTACCTTTGCTTATAGATGTACGCCTTTTGTTTTATGCAATGCACCTGCTACCTTTCAAAGATGTATGACTCCTATATTCTCTGACTTTTGTGAAAAGATTTTTGAGGTTTTCATGGATGATTTCTCCGTTTATGGAACTTCTTTTGATGATTGCTTGAGCAACCTTCATCGAGTTTTGGAGAGATGTGAAGAAACTAATCTTGTCTTGAATTGGGAGAAGTGCCACTTTATGATTAATGAAGGCATTGTCTTGGGGCATAAAATTTCTGAAACAGGTATTGAAGTTGATAAAGCTAAAATAGATGCTATTGAAAAGATGCCGTGTCCTAAAGATATCAAAGGTACAAGAAGTTTGCTTGCTCATGGTGGTTTCTATAGGAGGTTTATTAAAGACTTCTCTAAAATTTCTAGGCCTCTCTCTAGTCTCTTGCAAAAAGATGTTCCTTTTGTTTTTGATGATGATTGTGTAGAAGCATTTGAAATACTTAAGAAAGCCTTGATATCTGCACCTATTGTTCAACCACCTGATTGGAATTTACCCTTTGAAATTATGTGTGATGCTAGTGATTATGCTGTTGGTGCTGTTCTAGGACAAAGAGTTGATAACAAATTGAATGTCATTCATTATTCTAGTAAACTCTAGACAGTGCCCAGAGAAATTATGCTACTACTGAAAAGGAATTTTCAACAGTTGTTTTTGCTTGTGATAAGTTCAGATCTTATATTGTTGATTCCAAAGTAACTATTCACACTGATCATGCTGCTATTAAATATCTTATGAAAAAGAAAGATGCTAAACCTAGACTTATTATATGGGTTCTCTTGCTACAAGAATTTGATTTGCATATTATTGATAGAAAGGGAGCCGAGAACCCCGTTGCAGATAGCTTGTCTAGGTTAGAAAATGTTCTTGATGACCCACTGCCTATTGATGATAGCTTTCCTGATGAGCAATTAGCTGTCATAAATGCTTCTCGTAATACTCCATGGTATCCTGATTATGATAATTACATTGTTGCTAAATTTATACCACCTAGTTTCACATACTAGCAAAAGAAAAAGTTTTTCTATGATTTAGGACATTACTTTTGGGATGATCCACACCTTTATAAAGAAGGAGTAGATGGTGTTATGAGACGTTGTGTAGCTGAGCATGAACAAGAACAGATCCTACGCAATTGCCACTCCAAGGCTTACAGAGGACATCATGATGGAGATAGAACTACACACAAGGTATTTCAATCTGGTTTTTATTGGCCTACTCTCTTCAAGGAAGCTCGTAAGTTTGTCTTGTCTTGTGATGAATGTCAAAGAATTGGTAATATTAGTAGACATCAGGAAATGCCTATGAACTATTCACTTGTTATTGAACCATTTGATGTTTGGGGCTTTGATTATATGGGACCTTTTCCTTCCTCTAATGGGTATACACATATTTTAAGTGCTGTTGATTTTATTACTAAGTGGGTAGAAGCTATTCCAGCTAGTAGTGCTGATCATAACACCTCTATTAAAATGCTTAAAGAAGGGATAATTCATCCTGAAGCCCGGGCTCATCTGCTCCTTCTCAGAAAACAATTCAAAAAAAATACTAGAAAAATTCAAAAAATTCCATTTTTTTGTGGTGGTAGATATTTTGACGCGTGAGGTGCGCCCCAAAATTCAACTTATTTGGACATCTGAGTAGTTCTCGGCAAAAAAGACAAATCGGGTCAAAATAGTGCGTGAACAGTAAACATTTTTACAGACCCTAATTTTGTCTCTTTTGCCGAGAGCTGCTCAGATGCTAAAATAAGATGAATTTTGGGGCGCACCTCACGCGTCAAATTATCTATCACCACAAAAAAATTTGGATTTTTTTGAATTTTTCTAGTATTTTTTTTGAATTTTTTTCTAAGCGGGGGTGCAGCTGAGCCCGGGTGCAGATTAGCCGCACTCTTAAAGAAGTTATTTTTCCGAGGCTTGGAGTCCCTAGATATTTAATGACTGATGGTGGTTCACAATTTATTCATGGTGCTTTTCATAAAATTCTTGCTAAATATGATGTTAACCATAGAATCGCATCTCCATATCATCCCCAGTCTAGTGGTCAAGTAGAATTGAGAATTATAGATATTAAATTGATTTTACAAAAGACTGTTAATAGATCTAGAAAGAATTGGTCTAAAAAACTTGATGATGCATTATGGGCTTATAGAACTGCTTATAAAGACCCTATGGGTATGTCTCCATATAAAATGGTTTATGGAAAGGCTTGTCACTTACCTCTTGAACTAGAACATAAAGCTTATTGGGCATTCAAAGAGTTCAACTATGATTTCGAACTTGCCGGTGAGAAGAGGTTATTTGACATAAGTTCGCTTGATGAACGGAGAACCCAAGCCTATGAGAATGCCAAGTTGTTTAAAGAAAAAGTTAAAAGATGGCATGACAAAAGGATACAAAAGCGTGAGTTTAATGTAGGTGATCATGTTTTGCTATATAACTCTCGTTTAAGATTTTTTGCAGGAAAGCTTCTCTCTAAATGGGAAGGTTCTTACATCATCAAGGAGATCTATCGTTCTGGTGCCATCAAAATCAACAACACTGAAGGCACAAATCCGAAGGTGGTAAACGGTCAAAGAATCAAAATTATATCTCAGGTACCCCCATAAATGTTGAGACCAATATAATTAATACCATAACACCAGAGGAGTACATAAGGGATACTTTCTAGAATGTTTCAGACTCCAAAAAGGAATAGGTCTGTGGTAAGGTAAGTAAACTGACTCCAAAACTGTTCTAATGGCTATTTTCTCTGTTTTGGAATAATTAAGAAATTAGGAAAATTAAAAGTAGTCCGAAAGAGACACGAGGAGACCACAAGGGTGGAGGGCGCGCCCTACCCCCTGGGCACGCCCCCTGCCCTGTGTCCACCTCGTGTGCCCTCCGGACTCTGTTTTCTTGCACAATACTTCTTTTGGTCGGTAGAAATTCATTATATAATCTCTTGAAGGTTTTGACCGCCGTACCACGACAATATCTCCTGTTTTTGTTTTGAGCTATTTTCCGCCAGAGTTTTCAAGGCCAGACATCATGTCTTCCTCCTCCTCTAACAATTGGACAATGACGCTTGGTTGATGCAGATGGAACTCAGGAGGGTGGAGATCGAGGAAGCCACGATGGAAGAAGATCAAGGGGATTCACTTGAGGTCCACCCTTCGGCTTCGGATAGAGGCACTCTGGCTGGCATCTTCACTATTCCCAATCCCCATCAAGCTGTAGGGACTACGAGTAACCATGAAGGCCAACAAATAAAAGGAGGACTTCCCCCAGGAGGCCCTTACACATGTTACATTGGAACAAATTTCATAATCTAGTTCATAATTATGGAGTGGAGAATACACCTCGTCGCACACATACCTTCCAATTGGGACATATCCTGTCCAAGTGAAAGTGATGCAGGGAAAAGCTCATGGTGGCCAGAAAACAAGCATCTTTTAGAATAGATTCACAAGAATGCAATTATGCTTCAATATGTTCTCCGAGAATTACAGGATCTGAAGGGTAGCTTAATCAAGTCATCAACAACTCCATCATCACCACCTCCGAAGAAAGAATCATAAATACATGGGTATGGGCACTCCTGATGTCTTCTAGAACTACATCGGTATTTCCCCAAAGAGGAAGGGATGATGCAGTATAGTGACGGTAGGTATTTCCCTCAGTGATGAGACCAAGAGGTTATCGAACCAGTAGGAGAACCTTCTCACACCACGTAAACAACACCTACACACAAATAACAAATACTCGCAACCAAACGTGTTAAAGGGGTTGTCAATCCCTCTCGGGTACGGTGCCTCAAGATAGGGAAATAACGTGAGGTAAAAGTGGTAGATAGGATAAATAGGTCGCGGAACAAATAAATTGCAGCAATGTATTTTTGTATTTTTAGTTTAATAGATCTGAAAATAAATGTAAGGGAAAATAGATCGCAAAGGCAAATATGATGAAAAGAGACCCCGGGGCCGTAGGTTTCACTAGTGGCTTCTCTCGAGAAAAATAGCAAACGGTGGGAAAACAATTACTGTTGGGAAATTGATAGAACTTCAAATAATCATGACGATATCCAGACAATGATCATTATATAGGCCAGTCAAAAAAAAGATCATTATATAGGCATCACGTCCAAGATTAGTAGACCGACTCCTGCCTGCATCTACTACTATTACTCCACACATCGACCACTATCCAGCATGCATCTAGTGTATTAAGTTCATGAGAAAACGGAGTAATGCAATAACAATGATGACATGATGTAGACGAGATCCATTTATTTATTGCGGCAGATATAGATCTCATCTTGTTATCCTTAGTAGCAATGATACATACGTGTTGGTTCCCTTTCTGTCACTGGGATCAAGCACCGTAAGATCGAACCCACTACAAAGCACCTCTTCCCATTGCAAGATAAATAGATCAAGTTGGCCAAACAAAACCCAAATACCGGAGAAGAAATACGAGGCTATAAGCAAGCATGATGATTTATAAGAGAAGGTGGAGAAGGTGGAGACTCAATGCTCAAATATGATTGTAGTACCCCTTAGTTGGTGCTTTATAAGAGAAGGTGGAGACTCAAATTCAAAATAAAAATTTCATAAATAAAAGAAAGGCCCTTCGCGGAGGGAAGTAGGGATTTGTAGAGGTGCCAGAGCTCAAAGCTTAAATTGAGAGATAAAATTATTTTTGAGAGGCATACTTTTCCTACCAAAGAAAACGACTTGGAGCATCCCAATACTTTCCATGCTAGATACATCATAGGCGGTTCCCAAACAGAAAATAAAGTTTATTCCTTTTTCCACCATAACTTACACTTTCCATGGCTAGCCGTATCCACGGGTGCCCTCCATACCAACACTTTCCAAGGAATTTATTATTTGACAACATAAAGTAAATTCATTTATTCATTTCAGGACTGGGCATCCCTAGTACCTTTGCTGTACTCTCATGCAATGACAAGTGAATGAACACTCATCATGAGAATAACACATCTAGCATGGAAAACATTGGCTACCCTTTACCGCCTCGCAAGTAGTAGAGCACACAAAAGAGAAATTTATTTTGAACATTAGAGATGGCACATGCAAATTCGCTTAGAACGGCATGGAAATACCGCATATAGGTAGGTATAGTGGACTCATATGGCAAAACTGGTTTAAAGGGTTTGGATGCACAAGTAGTGATCATACTTAGTGCAAAATGAAGGCTAGCAAAAAGATTGAGAAGCGACCAACCGAAAAGCGAAAAATCTCGTACCCAAGCATAAATCATAAGTAACACCGAATAATGCACCATAAGTAGGATATAAATTTCATTGCATAACTATTGACTTTCGTGCTTGCATAGGGAATCACAAACCTTAACATCAATATTCTTACTAAAGCACAATTACTCATCAACATGACTCACATATCATATCGTCATATCTTAAAACCATTACTAAGAATCAAAGTTTATTTTGTCCAATGATCTTCATGAAAGTTTTTATTATATGCTCCTTACATATCTATCACTTTGGGACTATTTTAATGTGTTTCTTTTGATAAGCTCAAACAAATATAAGTGAAGATAATGAGCATAATTTTTTTGTTTCTCTCAAATAATCTAAGTGAAGCAAGAGAGAATTTCTTAAAAAATTACTAACTCCCAAATAAATCTAAGTGAAGCATGGGAGCATTTCTTCTAAATTAACAAAGCACACCATGCTCAAAAAGATATAAGTGAAGTACTAAAGCAAGTCCATGGCTCTAAGAATTTAAGTGAAGCATAGGGGAAAGCATATAGCATAATTTTTGGCTCTCTTAAAAGGGTGTGTACAACAAGGATTCAACACTTAAAACTCAAATCAAAACAAGCAAAGGCTCATATAATACAAGACGCTCCAATCAAAACTCATATCATGTGACGAATAAAAATGTAGTTTCAAGAAAAATACCGATGGTTGTTAGAAGAAAGCGGGGATGCCATTCGGGGGCATCCCCAGGCTTAGTTTCTTGCTACTTCTTTGAATATTATCTTGGGGTGCCTCGGGCATCCCCAGGCTTAGCCTTTTGCTTATTATTATTCCTTCATCCATCGTAAGATAACCCAAAACTTGAAAACATCAATCACACAAAACTCAAACAAAACCTTCGTGAGATCCGTTAGTATAAGAAACCAAACCACTACTATAAGTACTGTAGAAAACCTATTCTTATTTTGTTTTTGCATTATATATACTGTATTCCAACTTTTCTATGGCAAAAACTCATCAAAGAAAACCATAGAATCATCAAAACAAGCACACAACACAATGTGAACAGAATCTGTCAAAAACAGAACAGTCTGTAGCAATCTGAAAATTTCGAATACTTATGTAACTCCAAAAATTATGAAACAAATTGGAGGACGTGAGGAATTTGTCTATTAATCCTCTTCAAAAGGAATCAACTTAAAATCGCTCTTCTGTAAAAAATGACAACGAATCTCGTGAGTGCAATAGTTTTTGTTTTTCAGCAAGATCAGATAAACTTTCACCCAAGTCTTCCCAAAGGTCTTGCTTGGCACAAACACTAATTAAAACACAAAAAACACAATAATAACAGGAGCATAATTGTTCTAACAGTCAAGAACAGAAAGCAAAAAGCAAACATAAATTTTATTCATTATGTTGCTACCCAACAAGCGCTATCGTTTTACGCCCCTAGCTAGGCATAACGCGTAGGATCTAAGTTTTGTCATCTTTGGTTCTAGATCCATAAGATGCCCTCATGATTGATTCATATGGTGGTCTAATTCTTGTTCTAGTTAAGAGTCCCATTCCCTTCCTTAGTGGAAATTAAAAGTTAATATTGCCTTCTTTCATATCAATCACGACACCAATAGTACGCAAAAACGGTCTACCAAGAATAATTGGACAAGACGGATTGCAATCAATATCAAGAACAATAAAATCTATGGGCACATAATTCCTATTTGCAAGAATAAGAACATCATTAATTCTTCCCATAGGCTTTTTAATAGTAGAATCCGCTAAGTGCAAATCTAAAGAGCATTCCTCAATATCGGTAAGACCAAGCACATCACATAAAGATTTCGGAATTGTAGAAACACTAGCACCCAAGTCACATAAAGCAAAACACTCATAATTTTTAATCTTTACTTTGATAGTAGGTTCCCATTCATCATGCAATTTTCTAGGAATTGAAACTTCTAATTCCATTTTTTTCTTCAAAAGCTTTCATCATAGCATCAATATGTTTGTAAAAGCTTTATTTTGTTCATAAGCATGGGGTGAATTTATCATGGATTGCAACAAAGAAATACAATCAATCAAAGATCAACTATCATAATTAAAGTCTTTGTAATCCAAAATACTGGGCACATCACTAGTTAAAGTATTGACCTCTTCAAACCCACTTTTATCAATTTTCAACAAGATCTTCACCCTCTGAATCATAGGGATGCCTTGTAACTAAAGTTGACTCTTCTCCAGTCCCTTTTTCATCAATCTTAAATTTACTAAACAAAGAATCAATAAAAGAAAAACCAATCACTTTAAGATCTTCATCACTTTTATGATAGTAATCACTAGAAAACGCTTTTTTCCAAAAATTCTCTTTTAGCTCTAAGCATAGCGGTTCTTTTCTTACTTTCATCCATAGAAACATAAAGCGCTTTAATTGATTGTTCAACTTTAGGCACAATTTTTTTTATTTTGAGAGTTTCTACATCATGAGAAATTCTATCAACACTTCTAGATAAATCATCAATTTTATTCAACTTTTCTTCTATCGAAGTATTTAAAGCCTTTTGCGTATTGATAAATTCTTTAATATTGTTCTGAAGATCAGAGGTGTTTCTATTATTATTGTAGGTGGGATTACCATAGGAATTACCATAATTATTAGAGGAATTTCTAGGAAAAGGCCTAGGATTAAAATTACCTCTATAAGCATTGTTGTTGAAATTATTTCGCGAGACAAACTTCACATCTATGGCATCGCTATTTTGCTCAATCGAAGTAGAGAAACGCACATCATTAAAATCAATAGGAGCACTTTTATTAGCAACCAACTTCATAAGAGAATCAACTTTTTCACTCAAAGAATTTATTTCTTCTACCGAATTGACTTTTTTACTAATAGGAGCTCTTTCAGTATGCCATTGCGAGTAATTTGCCATAATATTGTTTAGAAATTTAGTAGCTTCACGCAAAATAATTTCCATAAAAGTACCCCCACGACGGAATCTAAAAGATTACGAGAAACAAAATTCAACCCCGCATAAATGTTTTGTATGATCATCCAAAGATTTAACCCATGAGTCGGGCAATTCCTTAGCATCAATTTCATCCTTTCCCAAGATTGTGCAACATGCTCATGTTCAAGTTGTTTGAAATTCATGATTTGGGTTCTATGGGAAATTATTTTTGCGGGCGGAAAAAACTTAGTGATAAAAGCATCTTTGCACTTGTTCGAAGAATCGATACTATTGCGAGGCAAAGAAGAAAACCAAATTTTTGTGCGACCTCACAAAGAAAATAGAAATAATTTCAACTTCACAACATCATTGTCCCCATATTTTTTCTTTTGCATATTGCATAATTCCATGAATGTGTTAAGATGGGATGTGACATCCTCATTAGGAGTACTGGAAAATTGATCTTTCATGACAAGATTCAACAAAGCTGTATTAATATCACAAGACTCCGCACTAGTGGCGGGAGGAGCAATCGGATTGATAATAAAGTTATTGTTGTTGGTATTTGAGAAATCACACAACTTGGTGTTCTCTTGAGTCATGATGACTATGCAACAAGATTGCACTCAAAAACAGATCTGATGAGAAAACGACGAACAAAAAAGAGGGTGAATAAAATGGCAAATTTTTGTGAATTGGGGGAGAGGAAAACGAGAGGCAAATGGCAAATAATGTAAATTGCGAGGAGATGAGATTTGTGATTAGGAACCTGGTTGATGTTGAAGATCTTCCCCGACAACAACGCCAGAAATTCCTTTTAATGTCTAATACGTCTCCAATGTATCGACTTTTCATCACGCGTTTCCTCTTGTTTTGGACTCTAATTTGCATGATTTGAATGAAACTAAACCCGGACTGACGCTGTTCTCAGCAGAACTATTTGTGTAGAAATAAAAGTTCTCGGAATGGAACGAAACTTTGCGAGGAATTTTCACGGAATAAAAGAGGATTTTTGGAGCCAAGACCCACTAGAGAGGGGCCCCTGGGTGGGCACAACCCACCAAGGCGCGCCCCCTCTCCTGGCGCGCCCAGGTGGGTTGTACCCACCTGGTGGCCCCGCTGATGACCCCCCGATACTATAAAATCACATTATTCCAAGAAAAAAATCAGGGAGAAAGAATTATCGTGATCCACGAGACGGAGCCGCCGCCAAGCCCTGTTCTTCCTCGGGAGGGCAGATCTGGAGTCCGTTTGGGGTTCAGGAGAGGGGGATCTTCGTTCTTCGTCATCACCAACCCATCTCCATCGCCAATTCCATGATGCTCCCCATCGGGAGTGAGTAATTCCTTCGTAGGCTCGCTGGTCAGTGAGGAGTTGGATGAGATTCGTCATGTAATCGAGTTAGTTTTGTTAGGGCTTGATCCCTAGTATCCACTATGTTCTTAGATTGATGTTGCTATGACTTTTCTATGCTTAATGCTTGTCACTTTGGGCCCGGGTGCCATGATCTCAGATCTGAACCGTTTATGAATTCATCATTATATCCATGTGTTAGATCCGATCTTGCAAGTTATAGTCACCTACTACGTGTTATGATCCGACAACCCCGGAGTGATAACAACCGGGCCCACTCTCGGTGATGACCGTAGTTTTAGGAGTTCATGTATTCACTATGTGTTAATGCTTTGTTCTGTTTCTCTATTAAAAGGAGGCCTTAATATCCCTTAGTTTCCAATATGGTCCCCGCTGCCACGGGAGGGTAGGACAAAAGATGTCATACAAGCTCTTTTAATAAAGCACACATAACTATTTACAGAATACATGCCTACATTATATCGTTGAACTGGAGCTTGTGCCATATAGCCCTAGGTTATAATTGTCACATGATAAATATCATTCAACAAGTCGCCGATCCAATGCCTTCGAATTTATCTCATATTGTTCTTGCTAAGTTACTACTATTGCTACTGCTATCGTTACTGCTACAATATCACTGCTATCACTGTTACCATTACTTTTACTACTGCTGCTATCATCAAAACTATCATACTACTATGCTACTGATCACTTTGCTATAGATAATTAATTTCCAGTTGTGGTTGAATTGACAAGTTAGCTGCTAATACCTTTAAATATTCTTTGGCTCCCCTTGTGTTGAGTCTATAAATTTGGGTTAAATACTTACCCTCGAAAATTGTTGCGATCCCCTATACTTGTGGGTTATCAAGACCTTTTTCTGGCGCTGTTGCCGGGGAACATAGCTATATTTGTTGAGTCACTTGGGATCATTATCAATTTATCACCATGAAGAATCTGAAGGATCCAAAGACTAAGATATTTCCCTCAAAGACGAGGGGAGGTAAGGAACTGCCATCCGGTTCTGCTTTAGATTCACCTTCTGTTATGAGTAAATTTGAAACACCACCTGTCGGGGAAGGCTGATCCATGAACACCTATGGGGACCGGCGGGCCGGGCCCCTTTCGGTTCGGCGGGGGGCGGAGATCGCACGAAGAGCGGATCGAGGCGAAGCACACGTGCGGTTTACCCAGCTTCGGAGCTCTCCGGGGAGATAATACTCCTACTGCTGCTTGTCTGAGTGTATTGAGTTCTTGCTCGGGAGCACTGAGTGCTATGGTACACACTAGCTGCTAACGAGTCCGAGCGTGCGTGTTTTTCTGCCTTCGAACCCCCTCTACGTTGCGCATGGGCCTCCTTTTTATATGCTAAAGGGGTCACCGACAGGTGGCAACGTAGACAAGGGTAAAAATGAAAAAGGAATTGAGGTTGGTAGAGCTACCTGTACAGTGTACCGTACCTAACCCTGACAGCAGGGGACAAAGGCATTAAATGCCCGTCTACGTCGCCCAAATAGTGCAAAAAGGGACCGTCAGGGACGCCACCGCTCGCCACGATGGCAATCTTGTCAGCGCCGCTTGCCACCGCGCACCGCTGGCTGCACAACCTCTTGCCACGCGCGCCTGGAAAGGCCCTAGGGCGACACATTGATGGATGTGCTGGAGCGCGGGTACAGGGTGGTAGCTTTGCCGCGGTCGTTGTCTTGTCGCGTCCGGAAGCTTGTCGCTCATCGGGCCTTGCCGGGACGCATGGCGCGTCGCGGCAAGTTCCTTGAGATGCCTTGGTTGGCCTTCCCGGCAAGCTCCTCTTGCCGGGGCCTTGTCTCCTTGGCTTGAATACTTTGTTCTTGAATGGCTCCACAGGAACCACGAAGGACCTTGGCGGTCACCCGGCAAACCTTGCCGCGGGGTGCTGCAACTGCCCGTGCACAAGTTCGGGATACTAGGGTACCCCTACTCTAGTACACCGACAGGAGCCCCCGGGCCTGGGCTACACACGGTGCCGAGCGCTGTTGGGCCAGGCCCAAAACAGGGCACGGGCACGCTCGGCTTGGGTTACGCCGTATCTCACTCCGTATCCACCGCGCCCTCCTCGAACGGCATGCCTTGAATGCGGCATCGTGGGAGAGATCGTGGGTGGTTTATTTATTCGGAAAGACGGAACGCCCGCCCCCTCCCTCTTTATAAGCAGGGGAAACAAGGGCAGTTCGCCCATCTCACCGGTTGCTACTCCAATCTCAGAAATCTCCTCCGCTCCCCCCTTCTTCCCAAAGCTGAAAGAGAGCAGCGCTCCGCCCCCCGTCGCCACCAGCATCACCAACACCGTCCATCTCCCCCACCACCTCCGCCATGGCTCTGAAAGCCGACAAGGGGAAGGTCGTGAAGTCGGCCGAGGCGCAGCGGCTCGCGGCGCTGCGGAAGGAGCGGGCAATCTTCCCCCCTCAGCTCGCCGCGAAGGAGCTGAGGGAGTACTACTACCTCTTCTGGTCGACGGAGACGCGAGCACATCCGCGCACGAAGGTACTTCCAGCTGCCGCTTCGGAACTGGCTCCGAATGGATACCCTTTCTTCGCGCTGTTCTTCTACTGTGGGCTCTGCCCGCCTTTCTCTAAACTTTTCTGCAATATCATGAACACCTACGGGTTCCGCCTCCTTGACTTCACCCCCAATGCTGTTCTGACCATGGCAGTTTTCGCACATCTCTGCGAAAACTTTGTCGGAGTCTATTCAAACGTAGCTCTTTTCCGCCACTTCTTTATGCCCCGAGTTGAGAGAGGGGAGCCTTTATCCGGTGGAATCGCCTGGATCTCGAGAGTTGGCAAGAAGGAAGCTTATCTGGAGGGAGAGCTCCGCAGCAAGTGGGAGGAATGGAGGGAAGACTAGTGCTGGATCGTCGAGGAGAACCCGCAGCCCTTTACCGCCCAGCGCCAAGCCCCAATAGCGCGCGGCAATGATTGGAGCAATGTGGCCCCGGAAGACGATAGGCTGAGGATTGCGTCACCCGGATCCTACGCCTCAGGCTTGTCGGGCTCACCGTAGGCGCCGTTGGCGCAGATTTTCTTCGCCGCCGCATCGCCCCCTGCAGGAGAGGAGGAGACCCGCCTGGGAGTTCCAGAATGCAGCGGATATCATGAGGCTGCACCCAGGCCTCAATTTCAACTTCACTGTCTTGGAACTGGACGCGATGATCCTGGAATTGTTCAAACGTGATCCTCAACATCCCGAAGCGTTCATGTTGCCGGGGGGTGTCGTTCCGCTGTGCAACAATTCCTCGCTCGACCGCATCCGTGCAATGATGCCGCTGTGAGATTCGCATGGAATCGTTCCAACTTGGCAAGAGCCTGCAGACGACGTCGTGCAGGAGTTCTTTGACAGCTTGGTAGAAGTGGCGGTCCGCTCTGATGAACAGAAAAGCCTCACTCGCGAGACCACCGAAGCGGAGATGCAGCGCATCGCCACTAGGCTGGAAGAGGCGGCGGCAGCAGCTGCCGTGGGCGAGTTTGGATTCACCATGGAGGAGGCAGAGGCAGCAGAGGTGGCAAGCCTTGTCGAGCGAGAGGAGTTTGCCGGCGAGGAAGAGCTTGTCGGGCCTGAAGCCGAGTCGAGCGAGCCTGCCGAGGGCGCGAGCAACTCGCTGAAGATCGGCTCCTCCTCCTCCCCACCTTCAGCTAGCTTGCCGCAAGCGGAGCCCCCAGCTCCACCAAGAAGGCGTCTCCGCAAGGCCGGGGACGTGGAGGGGCGGCAAACGAGTCAACAGCCGCCGTGCCGTGCGACACGCTCTACCGCGGCAAGCAATGTTGCCGCGGGAGCGCCTCACGCCGCTGCGGCAACTGGAGCGGGGTCTTCCCGGTCCACCGCTACTACTCCTGCCAAGCGGACAAGGGGACCTACTCCTCCGCCTCGTCGCACCGGAGGCAAGCCGGACTTCGATCTCTCCGCGCTCAGCTCCGACGAGGAAGAAGAAGAGTAAGATTTTTTGCTGTACTTGTAGTTCTTCAATTTTGTTGCTTTGTCTTGTATCTGATCTGCTTCACTCTGATCCCATTCCTTTTCAGGACGCTGGCCCAGAGAGCGGCAAAGAGAGCCAAGGTCCCGGTGATTGTCATCGAGGACGAACCCACCGCAATGGCAAGGGGTGTGTCTGAGACCACCTTGCCGGACCCGGCAACCATTCCCCATAGCAGCCCCCAGTGCAGCCCCCAGCGTAAGTATATGGTTTACTTCCTGCTGTCAGGCGCGCATGGGTGCTCTTTCTTTGCTGACATCTGACTGTTGGTTTGTGTAGGAGCAGAGCAGCTCCACCAGGAGTGCCCGGAAGCCTCTCCCGAAATGCCATCTGCTTCAACTACACCGCTAAGGGAGGATTCCCCGGCAAGGGAGCGTTCTCCGGCAAGGGAGAATTCTCCGGCAAGGGACAGTTCTCCGGCAAGGGACGGCACCAGCGACCCTCCGGTGGTTGAGACCACGACTGCAGGTCCCAGTACAGGTAACCCTCTTGCTTGAAAACTTCCCTTGGGTTCTTCTTCTTCGGACTTTCTTTTTGGATATTTGCTTGATTCTTCTCCTTTTTCCGTTCGTCAGATCCATCTACCACGGAGCCGATGGAAACCGAGGTCGCCGGCGAGGAGAACACGCGCAGCAATACCGACGACGCCGTTGCCACCGGAGGAGAAGCCGGCGCTGATGATCCCGCCGGTGAAGAGGCCGCCAAAGCTGCCGCCGCAGAAGCTGGCGAGGGATCCGGCGATCGCACTGACGGCCCCAAGGCCGCAGGAGAGCCAGGCGCTACGCCGACCGCCGATCCCTCCGCCACTGCTGCAGCGCCAGGCTATGAAGAGCCCCAGCCCGGCGCCTATTTGAAGGCCGGCGATGGCATCTTCATCAAGCTCCCCTGGGCGTCAAGCTCTAGGGCGCCGGTTGAAGGAGAGATGTTGGATGGAGAAGTGCTTGCCTCCGCTGGGCTGACGCTGGTTGACGCGCCAAGCAGCAGCAGCGACGAGCCTGAGGAGGAGCAGCTGCTGTGGAAGCTGTTGTTGCTCTACCGCGCCCAACAAGCCAAGCTGGTATCCCGAGAAGCGCTTGTCGCGAAGGCGGGAGTGGATATCGAGAAGTGCGCGGAAGAGCTCCGGGGTTTCAGGCAGGAAGCTCTCTGGGCCCTAGCAGAGGAGAGGGAGCAAGTCGCTAAGGAGCGGAAAGCCTTCCTCCTCGAGAAGGCTGAAGTTGAAGAGCAACAGCGGCTTGCCGCCGAGAAGCTATCTGTGCAGCAAGGCGAGTTGGTGCAGCGCAAGGTCAACCTTGACAGCCACGAGGAGGAGCTTGCCGCGCGCGAGCAAACATTTGGCGGGGCTCTCAGGGAAGCAAAGGATGCTGCCGCAGCTGCCGAGGCCGCCCAGAAGGAGCTGGAGACGAAGATGGCGCAGCTGGAGGCCGATCTTAAGGCGAGCGGCGAGGAGCTTGCCGCGCTCAAGCGTGAGCGCGAGAAGGACGCCGCCGCTCATGGCGAGCTGCAAGGTCGTCTCGCTGAGAGGAGCAAAGAGCTTAGCGCCGCCAAGGACTCCAATGCGGATCTTGAGTTGAAGCTGGCTACTTTAACTCAGACGCTGGACGGTGCCAGGGAGCGGGAGGTGGCCTTGTCGGAGAAGATCAAGGCCGACGAGGTGCTGCTGGCGAATGCTGCCGCCGCCCATAACGCCTTTAGGGAGAATGTGGAGCACTGGACCGAGGGTATCGTGGATGCTGCCGCAGCCATCGACGGGGAGCTGGCGCAGCTGGGGATGGAGGATCTCGGGTACTCCTCGGATGAGCACCTCCAACCCAGCGCCAAGCTCAGCTTGTTCTTCAAAGGCGTGGCGACGGCCCTCCAACGACTCCGGGAGAAGATCCCAAAGCAGCTGGCCGACAAGTCGCACAAGATCTGCGCGGGGGCTCTTCAAAAGGTGCTGGTGAAGGTGGCCTTCCGCAACCCAGGCCTTAACCTCACCAACGTCCTCAGGACCTTGCCGCCGGACGCCGATCTGGAAGCGCTCAAGACTCTTGTCGCACCCATTGTGGACAAGGTGAGCGGGATCAAGAGGGTTGAGGGCGATCACGTAGATTAGGCCGCTCATTTTCTCTTTTCCTTGTCGCTCCTGGTCATGTTATGAGAACAATCTATTAGAGCTGCGACAAGCTATCTTGTAATATGACTCTATTTTGGGTAGCGATTGCTATGTTATTTCCTTTACTTGATTCCTTCCTTTGTATGTTTTTGCCCTATGCTTTTAGGGAACTTGTCGGCGCAGGCACCTTAGCCGCGAGCGCTGAGTGCGGAACGTCAGCAGCCTGCTGGCGGTGTCAACTAGCCGCAGCTCACTTAAGTTGTTGAGCGGACTCAAAACAAAATAAGGGCGCAACTAGCTACGAGTTGGTTCCTCCGCGCACAGGTTTTCCATACAAAGCACGGTCGTTCGAGGAAGATAACTTAAAAATTAAAACTGATTGCTCAAACTTTGGCAACTTAGCTTTTCTGTCGTTTGCTTCCCGATAAGGCGAAACTTCCTTGAACGACGCCTGGTCCACACCATTATCTTCTCCTTTCCCCCCGGAAACTTGTGGGCGAGCGAACCTTTCTTCCTTTGAGAAAAAGAAAGAAGAGAAAATAAAGATATGGAGCCTTACGGCTCGTTATTGCTTACCGGGGGTAGGTGCTGCACAAAGTGTCAGATAATGCATGCAAAGAAAAGTAGAAAGCATGAAATTGACAAGATGTGCGGAGCAGAGCTTTACTTATGCACGGGGTCTGCGCCCGGCTTTGTACAAAGGATTACATGCAACATCGGCAAGACTTGTACAAAAGATGGTTGCCGGAACAGGTTCCAGCAACTGCGCCTTACGGGTAAAACTTACGAAGATGCTCAATGTTCCAGGAGTTGCTCACCGGATCGCCATCTTCGGTCTCAAGGCGGACAGCGCCAGGCCTAGTGACTCGTTTCACCCGGTAAGGGCCTTCCCACTTCAGCGTCAACTTGTTGGAATTCTTGGCGGACTGAATGCGCCGAAGAACAAGGTCGCCTTCCTCGAGACTTCTGGCATTAACTTTGTGGCTATGGTAGCGGCGCAAAGCTTGCTGGTATCGAGCAGCTCGTACAGCAGCCTGAAGACGGTCCTCCTCAAGGAGCAGCGCGTCATCTTGTCGCAACTGCTCTTGCTCAAGCTCATCATAAGCGAGCACTCGAGGTGACCCGTATACGAGTTCCGTGGGGAGAACTGCCTCTACTCCATAGACTAGAGCGAAAGGTGTCTGGCCAGTGGCTCGATTTGGCGTCGTCCTGACCGACCAAAGAACCACCGGCAGCTCCTCAATCCAGTTTTTTCCGCACTTGCGCAGCCTGTCGAAAGTCCTGGTCTTGAGCCCGCGCAGCACTTCAGCATTCGCCCTCTCTGCTTGATCGTTGCTTCTCGGATGAGCAACAGAAACGAAGCAGATCTTGGCGCCAAGATCTTGGACGTACTGCATGAAGGTGCGGCTCGTGAATTGCGTGCCGTTGTCGGTGATGATCCTGTTAGGGATCCCGAAGCGGCCAACAATCGACCTGAAGAACTTGACTGCTGACTGTGCTGTCACCTTCCTCACTGCTTCCACTTCCGGCCACTTTGTGAACTTGTCGATTGCAACGTACAAGTACTCAAAGCCCCCGACAGCTCGGGGAAAGGGGCCGAGGATGTCGAGCCCCCAGACCGAAAATGGCCAGGATAAAGGGATCGTTTGGAGAACTTGAGCTGGCTGGTGTATCTGCTTGGAATGGAACTGGCACGCTTCACACTTGGTTACTTGTGCAGTTGCATCCTGGAGGGCTGTCGGCCAAAAGAAACCTTGCCGGAATGCTTTGCCGGCAAGTGCTCTTGCGCCAATGTGGTGACCACATATGCCTCCATGTATCTCTGCCAACAGCTTTTGTCCGTTTTCCCGGTGAATACACTTCAATTTCACGCTGTTGACTCTTCTTCTGTACAGTGTGTTGTCGACAAACTGGTACATACTTGACTGCCGGGCTACTCTTTCCGCTTCTTCTTGCTCTTCGGGAAGTTCTGCTGTCTGAAGGAAACGGACAATCTGCTGTGCCTATGCTGGAGCTTGCGGCTCGACAACAAGGATTAAAGGCATATCTGTTGCTGCGGGAACATCTGCTTCTACGGCGAGTACCTGCGGCTCAGCTGGAGCTTGACGTTCCCCGGCAAGCTTGCCGGAGCAAAACTTGTCGGGAGCGTCTGCTTCAACGAAACAAACCCTAAGGCTTGCCGGAGCAGACTGCTCCTCAGCACCCTTGGTGTTGATCTTGGGGACCTTCTTGGCGGCGGCTTCGGGGAGCTCTGCCGGAAAATAGTCACCAGAAATCAACTTCCTCTTCTTGCTCTGTCCAGTTGATGGCGTTACAGATGGTTGAGTCAGTCTAAGCACAAAGATCCCTGGTTCCACAGGTAACTTAAGTGCGGCGCACTTTGACAGGCCATCGGCAATGTCGTTCTGAGCTCTTGGAACATGTTCCATCTGTAGGCCGTCAAAGTGTTCTTCTAGCTTTCTCACTTCATCAACGTAAGCTTCCATCAATGGACTCTGATAATTCTTGTTCACTTGGCGGACGACAAGCTGTGAGTCACCCCTGACAATGAGCTTCTTGATCCCAAGGTCTGCTGCGATCCTGAGACCGGCAAGCAAACCCTCATACTCTGCGGTATTGTTCGTTGCTTGCTCCTTGGGAAAGTGCATCTGGACTACGTACTTGAGGTGCTCTCCGGTGGGTGCAACAATTAGCACGCCCGCACCGGCGCCTTGCAACGAAAAGGCACCATCAAAGTACATCAGCCACTCCTTGCTTTCTTCCTTGACGGGGATGCTTGTTTCTGGAATTTCTTCATCTTGTGTTGGCGTCCATTCTGCTATGAACTCCGCCAATGCTCTACTTTGGATAGTTGAAGTGCTCTCAAACTTGAGGCCAAAGCTTGACAGTTCTAGTGCCCACTCGACAATCTTGCCTGTTGCTTCTGGATTTTGCAGTATCCTCTTCAGCGGAAAACGAGTGACGACTGTGATCTCATGTGCTTGGAAGTAATGGCGCAACTTTCTCGAGGCCATGAGAAGGCCGAAAAGCAATTTCTGCACACCAGAGTACCTTGACCTAGCCCCCTGTAGAAGGGAACTGACAAAGTAAACTGGGCGTTGCACCATTCTTTTCTGCATCTTCTCTCACGTCTGCGCAGATCCATCTTTGTCGGGACCAGAGCTTGCCGGTGAAGTCCCTTGCTTGTCGCTAGATGCATCTGCCGTGGTTGATGGCTCATCGTCCGCCTCCCTCTCCGCTACTAATGCAGCACTAACCACTTGATTGGTTGCCGCTATATATAGCAGCAACTTCTCTTGTGGCTTAGGTGCGACAAGTATTGGAGTGGAGGACAGGTATGTCTTTAAGTCCTGCAGTGCAGCCTCCGCTTCCGGAGTCCATTTCATTGGACCTGCCTTTTTCAAAATTTTGAAAAATGGCAGGGCGCGCTCAGAAGACCTAGAGATAAACCTGCTGAGAGCAGCTACGCAACCGGCAAGTCTTCGTACATCCTTGACGCGCTTTGGTGCTTCAATCTGCTCAATGGCCTTGATCTTGTCGTGATTGGCCTCAATTCCCCGCTGAGACACGAAGAACCCGAGAAGCTTGCCGGAGGGGACTCCAAACACGCACTTCTCGGGGTTAAGCTTGAGGTTGATCTTGTGCAGATTTGCAAAGGTTTCGTCTAAATCTTGAATCAGAGTCGCCTTGTCCTTGCTCTTGACCACTATGTCATCCATGTAGGCTTCCACATTTCTGTGCATTTGCGGCTCAAAAGCATGATGGACTACCCTTGCAAATGTTGAACCAGCATTCTTTAAACCGAAAAGGCATTCGTACAAAACAGTATGTGCCATATGGGGTGATGAATGCGGTCTTCTCCTCATCCTCTTCTGCCATGAAGATCTGATGGTATCCTGAGTATGCATCAAGAAATGAAAGCAAGTCACATCTGGCCGTGGAGTCAACAATCTGGTCGATGCGCGGCAAGGGAAATGGGTCTTTGGGACAAGCTTTATTGACATCGATAAAGTCGATACAAAGTCTCCATTTCCCGTTTGCCTTGCGCACCACTACAGGGTTGGCCAACCACGTAGGATGGAGCACTCCTCTGACAAGGCCTGCTGCTTCCAATTTCTTGATTTCTTCTGCGATGAATTCTTGGCGCTCCACTACCTGCTTCCTAACTTTCTGCTTGATGGGCCGCGCATGAGGACAGACGGCAAGATGGTGCTCGATTACTTTCCTGGGAACACCGGGGATGTCAGACGGTTGCCACGCAAATACGTCGACGTTCGCCCGCAGGAAAGCAACGAGCGCGCTTTCCTATTTAGGGTCGAGAGTGGCACTGATGGTGAAGGTACCACCTGTGCCACTCTCCTTGGCAGACACCTTCTTAGTCTCTGGTGGAGCTGCCATTGTCTTCTTACACTTGCCGGTGGAGCTTGATGGTGCGTCCTCGACGGTAGCGCAGCACTCCGAAGAGGTGCGCTTGCCGGAGTGGGCATCAGAACTCTTGCCGGACTTGGTCTTCTTCTTCGCCCCGAGAGCTTCAACGGCAAGTGAGTTGCCATCTGCTGCGGCTGCTGCTTCCCGGTAGATCTTGTCGACGCAGATAAGGGCATCCTTCTTGTCGCCAGGGACAGAGATGACACTTATCGGGCCTGGCATCTTCAGTATGTTGTATGCATAATGAGAGGCCGCCATGAATTTGGCGAGTGCTGGACGGCCGAGTATCCCATTGTAAGGCAATGGAAAGTCAGCAATGTCAAAAGTGACTCTCTCAGTCCTGAAGTTCAACTCGCTGCCAAATGTCACCAGCAACATGATTTTTCCCTTCGGCTTGCTTCTTCCCGGATTGATTCCTTGGAATGTGCCTGTCTCTTCGAGCTTGCCATCAGGGATCTGGAGTTTCTGGAGGACCGCGGAGGAGATCAGGTTCAAGCCGGCCCCGCCGTCAACTAGCATCTTAGTGACCTTGAGGTTGCGGATAGTTGGTGAAACCAACATCGGCAAGCACCCGACCACAGTTATGCGATCAGGGTGGTCCTCAATATCAAAGATGATAGGCGTGCTGGACCATTTCAGAGGCTTGCGTGACTCGACAGGTGGTTCTGCCGCATTAACTTCCCGCATCCACTGCTTGAGCTGGCGGTGGGAAGCATGCAGAGAAGCACTGCCGTCAACGCACAGGACCTCCGTGGCTTTCTGGAACTCCTGCTCATCGGTCTCGTCATCATCCATATCTTCATCGTCGTCGTCATCTTCATCCTTGTCGCGGCCGCGAGGAGGTCTATCTCCTTGCCGCTGCTTGGCCTTGCCGCGGCGTCCTCCTCGGCCGGGGTGTTTCTTACCGGCTCCTCCAGCACCTTCATGGGCCTTCTCCTTGTCGCGTCGCTCGTATTCAGCCTTTTGCTGCTCGACAAGCTGCTCGACCTTCTTGCAGCTCTGGAGGTCATGGCCCTTGGCGCGGTGGATCTTGCAGTACTGCTTGTTGGTGCCGTCCTACTTGTTGGCGACCGCCACAGCCTGGTAGTTGGTGCCTGGGGCAATCTCCCTGCCGGAGCTACCAGCTTTGGCTTTCTTGGCGCCACCTCCGTTGCCGGAATGCTCAAAGACTAGCACATCTTTGCCTTTCTTCTTCCTGTTGTTCCGCGGACGGTTTTTCTTTGCCGGGGCAACCTCCTCACTATCAGATCCTCCTGCTTCTGTATTCTCTCCGGGGAGTTTCCTCCCTTCCTCAGCACGTGCACACTTGTCGGCCAGGGCATATAGCTCACTGACGTGTTTGATCTTGCACATCGCCATCTCCTCCCGCATCCTGCAGTTTCGCACGTTCTGATGGAACGCGCTGATTACCGCGGCAGGGTGGACATCTGGAATGCTGTGCCATACGCGGCTGAATCTCTGAATGTAGTTGCGCAGGGACTCTCCTTCCTTCTGGGCGAGCAAATGAAGGTCGCTCTCTTGGCCAGGAGGCTTGTGGCCGCCTGTAAAGGCGCCGACAAACTGATGGCATAGGTCTGCCCAGGAGGATATGGAGTTGTTCGGCAAGTGCATGAGCCAAGATCTGACATTGGGCTTGAGCACCAGCGGGAAGTAGTTGGCCAGGATCTTGTCGTCCCGCCCCCCGGCAGCTTGCACCGCGATGGTGTAGATGCTGAGGAACTCCGACGGATGCGACTTGCCGTCGTACTTCTCTGGTACGTCTGGCTTGAAATTCTTCGTGCTGGGCCACTGGACTTGCCGCAGCTCACGAGTGAACGCAGGGCAACCTACCGCGTACGGCAAGTCGCCTGGTTCCCCTGGCGCATGCATGTCGACAGAGGGCCCAGCGCGCTGGTCCGATTGACGCCGCGCTTCTCTTCGGCGCTCGATGCGAGTTCGAGCGTCTTCTTGCTGTCGTTCGTGAAGAACTTGGCGCTGATCGCGACGAGCTCATGGATGTGACGACGCGGTGGAGTCGCTGTCGAGGTGGATCCGGCGAGTCGGCGATCTTGGCCTTCGGGGTGGAGAGTGCTTGGTGGTTGCACCCCCACCGATTTCGTCGCCATCGGCTCGTGCCTGGCAGTCCTGCCGCGGCAGCAATGTATTCGGCTGCCGTGGAGTGTCGCCGTTGGCGAAGCCGATGAGCCTCTGAATGGTGGCCCTCCATTCATCGATCTTGTCTGCCGTTGGAGGGTAATCCAGGAGCAGTTGAGCTCGCGCCAAAGCTTCTGTTGGAGTGGTGGGTGGCAGTGGCGAACGGTGCGAGGAGCGGGATATGCTCGGACTTCTAACTATGTTAGAAGGAGCAGTATCTCGTCCAGGCGACCGTGCCTCGCTCGTGCCAACATGTTGGCGTGCATGCTGGTCTTGAGCACCCCGAGATCCACCAGCTCGATCTTTGCCCAATGAACGTATGGCTCTGCGAATGCCATGACGCTGTCGGTCCTGCGCCTCCTGAGATGGGCGCGGTGCATGTACGGACGCCGAGGTCTGTGCAGCCTTGTCCTTGGACCTGGCAGCACCGTGAGCTCCCTCGTCGATGTCCGTTCTTTCGCCGGCGTCTACCCCACCACCCGTTTGCTTCGGTGGTGGTGGGATGGACGTGGACGGAACATCTGCCACCGAAGCCTTCTTCTTCGGTGGCATGTCGATGAAGAAGATGAAGATCTAGCTCGTGTGAACGCCGGATCAGGTTCACACAACCTCAACGCCCCCTACCTGGCGCGCCAAAGATGTCGGGGAAGGCTGATCCACGAACACCTATGGGGACCGGCGGGCCGGGCCCCTTTCGGTTCGGCGGGGGGCGGAGATCGCACGAAGAGCGGATCGAGGCGAAGCACACGAGCGGTTTACCCAGCTTTGGAGCTCTCCGGGGAGATAATACTCCTACTGCTGCTTGTCTGAGTGTATTGAGTTCTTGCTCGGGAGCGCTGAGTGCTACGGTACACACTAGCTGCTAACGAGACCGAGCGTGAGTGTTTTTCTGCCTTCGAACCCCCTCTAGGTTGCGCATGGGCCTCCTTTTTATATGCTAAAGGGGTCACCGACAGGTGGCAACGTAGACAAGGGTAAAAATGAAAAGGGAATTGAGGTTGGTAGAGCTACCTGTACAGTGTATCCTACCTAACCCTGACCGCAAGGGAGAAAGGCATTAAATGCCCGTCTACGTCGCCCAAATAGTGCAAAAAGGGACCGTCAGGGACGCCACCGCTCGCCACGATGGCAATCTTGTCAGCGCCGCTTGCCACTGCGCACCGCTGGCTGCACAGCCTCTTGCCACGCGCGCCTAGAAAGGCCCCAGGGCGACACGTTGATGGATGTGCTGGAGCGCGGGTACAGGGTGGTAGCTTTGCCGCGTCAAGCGCCTTGCCGCGGTCGTTGTCTTGTCGCGTCCGGAAGCTTGTCGCTCATCGGGCCTCACCGGGACGCATGGCGCGTCGCGGCAAGTTCCTTGAGATGCCTTGGTTGGCCTTCCCGGCAAGCTCCTCTTGCCGGGGCCTTGTCTCCTTGGCTTGAATACTTTGTTCTTGAATGGCTCCACAGGAACCACGGAGGACCTTGGCGGTCACCCGGCAAGCCTTGCCGCGGGGTGCTGCAACTGCCCGTGCACAAGTTCGGGATACTAGGGTACCCCTACTCTAGTACACCGACACCACCACATGCTATTAATTCTGATATGTCGCAAGTTATTGATGATGCTTATGATGATGCTAGTACCATGCTTGATAATGATGATGTGCCACTTGGTGAATTTCTTAATGAACAAATTGCTAGAGTAATACAACATGATGTTGTTGAATCTGATGATGAGCTTGAAACTGAAACTCCTGAAACACTTGCTAGAGCTAGCCCTCCTAGATATGAATTGCATAAGGTACCGGAAGTCTATGTTATGAGTGAAGAGGCAACTAGAGATAGTCTTGCTTGTAAGGATAGAGATGATCTAGATAAATTATTACACAAGTATAAAGAAAAATCTCTGGATGCTAGAATGAAATGTGATCCTAAGTTTTCTACTTCACATATTGCTATTGCTGAGAAGGATTATGAATTCTCTGTCGACCTAGAGTTAATCACTTTGGTTGAATCAGATCCTTTCTATGGTTATGAAACCGAAACTGTTGTGGCACATCTTACAAAGTTGAATGATATAGCCACTCTTTTTACTCATGATGAGAAAACTTGCTACTACTTTATTCCCAGATTATTCCCTTTCTCGTTAGAGGGTGATGCTAAATCTTGGTACAATACTCTTACTCATGGTTGTGTGCATAGTCCCCAGGATATGATTTACTACTTCTCCAAAAAATATTTTCCTGCTCATAAGAAACAAGCTACCTTACAGGAAATATTTAACTTTGTTCAAACTAAAGAAGAGAGTCTCCCACAAGCTTGAGGGAGGCTTTGCCAGTTACTTAATGCTTTGCCTGATCATCCTCTTAAGAAAAATGAAATACTTGATATCTTCTATAATGGACTAACCCATGCTTCTAGGGACTTCCTAGATAGTTGTGCTGGTTGTGTTTTCAGGGAATGAACTATTTCTCAAGCTGAAGAATTATTGAATAACATATTAAAAAATTATGATGATTGGACTATTCCTGAACCACCGCCTAAACCCACTCCGAAGAAGAGGGGTATCTTATATCTCAGTCCTGAAGATATGCAAGAGGCAAAGAGATCTATGAAGGAAAAAGGTGTTAAGGCCGAGGATGTTAAAAATTTACTACCTATCGAAGAAATACATGGGCTTGAAGCACCACCACCACCCAAGGTGGTAGAGGTAAAATCTTTAATGAAATTCAATGATAGTGATGATCCTCATAGTAAACATCCTAGTCAATGCCTTTATGAGTTTGACAATTACATTAGAAAACAAGACCACTTCAATGCAAACATTATGAAACAATTGAAATATAATTCTAATATGATTGCTCGCTTGTGTGACTTGTTCTTTAGAATCTCAAATGATGTTAGAGGTGTTGGAAAACATGCTTCTATGGTTCAAACCCAGTTAGAACAAGTTGCTAAATCACAAAGAGAATTACTTGATGAAAGAATCATAATATACATGACTTTGCTGTTAGAGTTGCAAGTAGATGAGGTAAAATGACTCGGGAACCACTTTATCCTGAGGGACACCCAAAAATAATTGAACAAGATTCACAAAGAGCTAATGCTAATACACCTAGTCCTTCTAAAAAGAAAAAAAAGAAAAATGATAGGACTTTGCATGCTTCTAGTGAACCTGAAATAGAAACCTCCTGATAATGAAAATGAAACTTCTATCTCTGATACTGAAGCTCATTCCGGTAATGAACATCCACCTAGTGATAATGAAAAAGACAATGATGAGGTTCATGAAGATAGTCAAACAAATAATGATAAGGAACCAAATAATGATCTTGAGATAGAACCACCTGTTGACCTGGATAACCCATAACCTAAGAATAAATGATACGGTAAAAGAGACTTTGTTGCTAAAAAACACGGTAAAGAAAGAGAACCGTGGGTTCAAAAACCTATGCCTTTTCCACCCAAGTCAATTAAAAACAAGGATGATGAAGAATTTGAACGCTTTGCTGAAATGTTGAGGCCAGTCTTTTTGCGTACTCGCTTGACTGATATCCTTAAAATGCCTCCTTATGCAAAGTATATGAAAGATATCATCACAAATAAGAAAAAAATACCAAAAGCTGAAATCTCCACTATGCTTGCTAACTATACTTGTAAAGATGGAGTACCTAAAAAACTTGGAGATCCGGGAATACTAACTATACCTTGCTCTATCCAAAAGAATTATGTGAAAACTGCTTTGTGTGATTTAGGAGCTGGTGTTAGTGTTATGCCTTTCTCTTTATATAAAAGACTTGACTCAAATAAACTCACACCTACTGAAATATCTTTGCAAATGGCTGATAAATCAACTGCCATACCTATCGGTATCTGTGAGGATGTGCCTGTTGTTGTTGCTAATGTCACTATTTTGACTGATTTTGTTATACTTGAGATGCCCGAGGATGACAACATGACGATTATCCTTGGTAGACCCTTCTTGAATATTGCAGGGGCTGTTATTGATTGCAATAAAAGCAAGGTCACTTTTCATATTAATGGTAATGAGCATATGATGCACTTTCCGAAGAAACAATTCCAAGTGAAAGGTATTAATGTTGTTGAAAAATCTCCGACAATCACTATTGGAAGTTTTCAAATACCTCTACCTACTGTCAAAAAGAAATATGAAATGCTTATTGTTGGGGAAATGCATATCCCCATTGAGGTAGCTTAGTGATTTACGAAACTTCTTCGGTTTCAAGCCAATCAAAAGTGGTTGTTAATAAGAGCTGATCAAACTTATTAATGAATCATTTTTGAACGGTATGAAGTTGATGAATTTAGTAAGCACTACCTTCTGTCCCTACCTTTTGTTTTGTGATTTTATTAGTTAAATAAAATAAAATGCCATGTTTGGTTTGTTTTCTGAATTTCCCTTGCAATAAAAAATGACCCAGAAATAAAAGTTCTCAGAATGCTTTGAAAACCTGATACAATTTTTTCCTGATTATTTAAGAATTTTTGGTGCAAATAATACCAGAGGGAGGTGCACTAGGTGGGCACAACCCACCTAGGCGCGCCGGGATCCCCAGGCGCGCCCTGGTGGGTTCTGGTCCCCACGTGCCCCCCCTCACTTATCTCTTTTGCCCACATCATCACTTACTTCCAGAAAAAAATTCCCACTGCTCTCTCTCTCTTGTTCTTGAGCTCAATCCCGCGGATTTCGATCTCTTAGCTCGAAGCTCCATTTCCAAAACTGTTTCGGGGGATTGTAGGTTGGTATGTGACTCCACCATAAGTCCAATTAGTTTTTTGTTTTAGTGGTTTATACTCTGAATAGTAAGCTACTCTTGGTGCTGATGTAGATGAGCTTGCATGATGAATTCTTAGTGTTCTAAGTAGTTTTAATGCTTGCTATGGCCTCTATATATCCCTAGGAGTAGTTGCTATCAATCCTGTGAAGTTTTGTTGAAAAAAATTTGTCACCTCAAAATTTTTATTTTCAGAAAATTGTGACAGTTCTAGTGACAGTTCTGCTCGCCAGTCGTATGTGGAACCAAGTGAAAGTTCCACGCGTGATGCCGCCACCAAAACATGCTTATGGCCTTGCAATGAATACATGCAAGGGGAGATATTTTGTTCTTGAGAGCGAGGCCCGAGATCAGAATGCAGCAGTGGTGGCAGCACGGCATGCCGAGGCATCCGCACCGAGAGCCTCTATGAGCTACCACGCAGACAACTACCCTCCAGGCTACTGATCGATTACCAACTTAGGCCAAAAGCCTAAGATTAGGGGAGTACGTGTTTCTCACCGACATTATATTCATGTTCATGCATATCATTCTATTTGTCGGTGTTCACACTTTTTCATTGTATCATCCGTGCTTAGATTTATTTTCCTGCTTTCTTCTTGTGTGTTTGAAAAACTTCAGAAAAACCAAAAAAAATTAGTTGCAGTAATTTACTTTCTATGCATTCTTAATAGTAGTATTAAAAAGAAAATCCAAAAAGATTTCCTTATTCTTCTTTTGCTTGTTGGGAGCTTTCCCGTGTAAATAGTTTTTCTCGTTTTTGTTTTTTTCCTTTTGTTGCTTGTTCAAGAAAACCAAAAACTCCAAAAACATTTCAGTGTGTTTCTCTGAACTTCTTTTCTTTTTTACTCGAGTCTTACCAAGGAGAAGACCACGATGAAAATGTTGAGTGGCTCTCATATGAATAATTGTTGAACTAATAAGAGCACATTTTACCTTGTCTTCTCCAGTTGAATAAAATGTTTGCAGATTCCATCTTAGTCCATGGAAATCTTGCACTGTTATTATTTTCATATCGTTCGGTCGTGCAAGTGAAAGGTAATAATGATGACACCCGATGAACTGGCCGTGGCAGGGAGAAACTGGTATGAACTCGACTTGTTCTGTTTTTGTAAATATGTTTAACCTAGTATCCATGATTCAACCCATTATGATTAAACAAGTTTGCAATGACAATTAGATATTATAGTTTCTCATGCCATGCATAAGTAGCTGGGAGTGAATAATGATTTATCTTGGATATCAACATAGCGTTAAAATGATTGTGATGTAGTATGATGATATGGTATCCTCCTCTGAATGTTAGAGTGGCTTGACTTGGCACATGTTCATGCATGTAGTTGAATCAAAATAAGCATAGCCTCTATGATATTTATGTTCATGGTGTCCATATCCTACACATGCTAGTGTCCAATGTTACTTACGCATAATGCATGGTTATGATCATTGTTGTTCCCTAGCTGGTCGCTTCTCAATCTTAATTGCTAGCCTTCGTCTGTACTAAGTGGGAACTCTGCTTGTACATGAAAAACCATGAACCCAAAGTTATTCCAGACGAGTCCACTATACCTACCTATATGAAGTATTAACCTGCCGTCCTAAGTAAATTTGCATGTGCCACCTCTAAAAACTTCTAAAAATTATCCTTTTTGTGTTCCTGGATCGTTCATGGAACGACAGGAGGTGGTCGGTATCTTCCATGCTAAGCGGATTATTCTTAGGTCGAGTGTTTATTCACTTGCCATTGCACGAGAAAATGGGCGGTAATAGGGATTCCCAGTCCCTAACTCAAAAATGCAAATAATTAAACAAAACTCACCCGGGACTGATGTTGGTATGGACATCACCCGTTGTTTCGGACAAGACATGAGTGTGATTGATGGTGGAGCGGGAGTAAACCTTTACTTCTATCGCTTGGGAACCGCCACTAGCGTGCTTAGCATGGAAGATATTGATAACTGATGGTCGTGAAGTGAATAAGAAGGGTGCATGTCTCAAAATATCATTTATCTTTGTTTTTAAAAATTGATCTCTGGCACCTCTGCAAATCACTGCTTCCCTCTACAAAGGGACTATCTATTTACTTTTATGTTGTGTCACCACCTTCTAAAACAAGCACCAGAAACTGAGTAGAGCACAGTTGTCATGATTTATGCATTATGTGTAGCTAATCTTGGGTGCATCATGACTGGATCTTTTCTACCATGAATTACAATGTTTAGTCACTGCTTGAACTTTGGAGGTGCTCTGCATTTATGTTTTACGGTCTCAGAAAGGGCTAGCGAGGTACCACTATTGTCATATTATATCATGGTAGTTTTGACAACGTGTTGTTGTTTGAGATATTTTATTATTGCTCGCTAGATGATTATGTCATTGATATGAGTCATTATAATCTTTAAATGCTATTGTTTACATGGTTAGTTATATTGTTGGCTGAAAACCTGGGTGCTGATTAAGCTTATTTATGCAAACAAGAGCAAAAGAGTTTGTAAAAGTTTTTCTTTCTCACTTTCAGTTTATCAACTAAATTGCTTAAGGACAAGCAAAGGTTTATGCTTGGGGGAGTTGATACGTCTCCAACGTATCGAATTTTTCTCACGCTTTTCCTCTTGTTTTAGACTCTAATTTGCATGATTTGAATGAAACTAACCACGGACTGACGTTGTTTTCAGCAGAACCACCATGCTATTGTTTTTGTGCAGAAATAGAAGTTCTCGGAATGGAACGAAACTTTACGAGGAATTTTTATGGAATAATAGAGGATTTTTGGAGCCAAGACCCACCAGAGAGGGGGCCCTGGGTGGGGACAACCCACCAGGGCGCGCCCCCTCTCCTGGCGCACCCAGGTGGGTTGTACCCACCTGGTGGCCCCGCTGATGACCCCTCCTGATACTATAAAATCACATTATTCCAGAAAAAATCAGGGAGAATGAATTATCGCGATCCACGAGACGGAGCCTCCGCCAAGCCCTATTCTTCCTCGGGAGGGCAGATCCGGAGTCTGTTTGGGGCTCCGGAGAGGGGGATCTTCGTTCTTCGTCATCACCAACCCATCTCCATCACCAATTCCATGATGCTCCCCACCGGGAGTGAGTAATTCCTTCATAGGCTCGCTGGTCGGTGAGGATTTGGATGAGATTCATCATGTAATCGAGTTAGTTTTGTTAGGGCCTGATCCCTAGTATCCACTATGTTCTTAGATTGATGTTGCACTGACTTTGCTATGCTTAATGCTTGTCACTTGGGGCCCGGGTGCCATGATCTTATATCTGAACCGTTTATGAATTCATCATTATATCCATGTGTTAGATCTAATCTTGCAAGTTATAGTTACCTACTACGTGTTATGCTCCGACAACCCCGGAGTGACAACAACCGGGCCCACTCTCGGTGATGACCGTAGTTTGAGCAGTTCATGTATTCACTATGTGTTAATGCTTTGTTTTGGTTCTCTATTAAAAGGAGGCCTTAATATCCCTTAGTTTCCAATATGGAGCCCGCTGCCACGTGAGTGTGGTTAAATTGACAAGTCAGCTGCTAATACCTTCAAATATTCTTTGGCTCCCCTTGTGTCGAATCTATAAATTTGGATTAAATAATTACCCTAAAAAACTATTGCGATCCCCTATACTTGTTGGTTATCAATATCTGCTAGATCTACGTCGGTATTTCCTCAAAGAGCAAGGGATGATGCAGTATAGCGACGGTAATTATTTCCCTCAGTGATGAGACCAAGGTTATTGAACCATTAGGAGAACCTCCTCACACCACATAAATAGCACCCGCACACAAATAACAAATACTCGCAACCCGACGTGTTAAAAGGGTTGTCAATCCCTTTCAGGTACGGCGTCTCAAGATAGGCAAATAACGTGAGGTAAAATTGGTAGATAGGATAAATAGATCGCGGAACAAATAAATTGCAGCAAGGTATTTTTGTATTTTTAGTTTAATAGATCTGAAAATAAATGCAAGGGAAAATAGATCACAAAGGCAAATATGATGAAAAGAGACCCGTGGGTCGTAGGTTTCACTAGTGGCTTCTCTCGAGAAACATAGCAAACGATGGGAAAACAATTACTGTTGGACAATTGATAGAACTTCAAATAATCATGACGATATCCAGGCAATGATCATTATATAGGCATCACGTCCAAGATTAGTAGACCGACTCTTGCCTGCATCTACTACTATTACTCCTCATATCGACCGCTATCCAGCATGCATCTAGTGTATTAAGTTCATGAGAAAAAGGATTAATGCAATAAGAATGATGACATGATGCACACGAGATCCGTTTATCTATTCTGGTAGATATAGATCTCATCTTGTTATCCTTAGTAGCAACAATACATATGTGTAGGTTCCCTTTCTGTCACTGGGATCAAGCACCATAAGATCGAACACACTGAGCTACCACGCAGACAACTACCCTCCAGGCTACTGATCGATTACCAACTTAGGCCAAAAGCCTAAGATTAGGGGAGTACGTGTTTCTCACCGACATTATATTCATGTTCATGCATATCATTCTATTTGTCGGTGTTCACACTTTTTCATTGTATCATCCGTGCTTAGATTTATTTTCCTGCTTTCTTCTTGTGTGTTTGAAAAACTTCAGAAAAACCAAAAAAAATTAGTTGCAGTAATTTACTTTCTATGCATTCTTAATAGTAGTATTAAAAAGAAAATCCAAAAAGATTTCCTTATTCTTCTTTTGCTTGTTGGGAGCTTTCCCGTGTAAATAGTTTTTCTCGTTTTTGTTTTTTTCCTTTTGTTGCTTGTTCAAGAAAACCAAAAACTCCAAAAACATTTCAGTGTGTTTCTCTGAACTTCTTTTCTTTTTTACTCGAGTCTTACCAAGGAGAAGACCACGATGAAAATGTTGAGTGGCTCTCATATGAATAATTGTTGAACTAATAAGAGCACATTTTACCTTGTCTTCTCCAGTTGAATAAAATGTTTGCAGATTCCATCTTAGTCCATGGAAATCTTGCACTGTTATTATTTTCATATCGTTCGGTCGTGCAAGTGAAAGGTAATAATGATGACACCCGATGAACTGGCCGTGGCAGGGAGAAACTGGTATGAACTCGACTTGTTCTGTTTTTGTAAATATGTTTAACCTAGTATCCATGATTCAACCCATTATGATTAAACAAGTTTGCAATGACAATTAGATATTATAGTTTCTCATGCCATGCATAAGTAGCTGGGAGTGAATAATGATTTATCTTGGATATCAACATACCGTTAAAATGATTGTGATGTAGTATGATGATATGGTATCCTCCTCTGAATGTTAGAGTGGCTTGACTTGGCACATGTTCATGCATGTAGTTGAATCAAAATAACCATAGCCTCTATGATATTTATGTTCATGGTGTCCATATCCTACACATGCTAGTGTCCAATGTTACTTACGCATAATGCATGGTTATGATCATTGTTGTTCCCTAGCTGGTCGCTTCTCAATCTTAATTGCTAGCCTTCGTCTGTACTAAGTGGGAACTCTGCTTGTACATGAAAAACCATGAACCCAAAGTTATTCCAGACGAGTCCACTATACCTACCTATATGAAGTATTAACCTGCCGTCCTAAGTAAATTTGCATGTGCCACCTCTAAAAACTTCTAAAAATTATCCTTTTTGTGTTCCTGGATCGTTCATGGAACGACAGGAGGTGGTCGGTATCTTCCATGCTAAGCGGATTATTCTTAGGTCGAGTGTTTATTCACTTGCCATTGCACGAGAAAATGGGCGGTAATAGGGATTCCCAGTCCCTAACTCAAAAATGCAAATAATTAAACAAAACTCACCCGGGACTGATGTTGGTATGGACATCACCCGTTGTTTCGGACAAGACATGAGTGTGATTGATGGTGGAGCGGGAGTAAACCTTTACTTCTATCGCTTGGGAACCGCCACTAGCGTGCTTAGCATGGAAGATATTGATAACTGATGGTCGTGAAGTGAATAAGAAGGGTGCATGTCTCAAAATATCATTTATCTTTGTTTTAAAAATTGATCTCTGGCACCTCTGCAAATCACTGCTTCCCTCTACAAAGGGACTATCTATTTACTTTTATGTTGTGTCACCACCTTCTAAAACAAGCACCAGAAACTGAGTAGAGCACAGTTGTCATGATTTATGCATTATGTGTAGCTAATCTTGGGTGCATCATGACTGGATATTTTCTACCATGAATTACAATGTTTAGTCACTGCTTGAACTTTGGAGGTGCTCTGCATTTATGTTTTACGGTCTCAGAAAGGGCTAGCGAGGTACCACTATTGTCATATTATATCATGGTAGTTTTGACAACGTGTTGTTGTTTGAGATATTTTATTATTGCTCGCTAGATGATTATGTCATTGATATGAGTCATTATAATCTTTAAATGCTATTGTTGACATGGTTAGTTATATTGTTGGCTGAAAACCTGGGTGCTGATTAAGCTTATTTATGCAAACAAGAGCAAAAGAGTTTGTAAAAGTTTTTCTTTCTCACTTTCAGTTTATCAACTAAATTGCTTAAGGACAAGCAAAGGTTTATGCTTGGGGGAGTTGATACGTCTCCAACGTATCGAATTTTTCTCACGCTTTTCCTCTTGTTTTAGACTCTAATTTGCATGATTTGAATGAAACTAACCACGGACTGACGTTGTTTTCAGCAGAACCACCATGCTATTGTTTTTGTGCAGAAATAGAAGTTCTCGGAATGGAACGAAACTTTACGAGGAATTTTTATGGAATAATAGAGGATTTTTGGAGCCAAGACCCACCAGAGAGGGGGCCCTGGGTGGGGACAACCCACCAGGGCGCGCCCCCTCTCCTGGCGCACCCAGGTGGGTTGTACCCACCTGGTGGCCCCGCTGATGACCCCTCCTGATACTATAAAATCACATTATTCCAGAAAAAATCAGGGAGAATGAATTATCACGATCCACGAGACGGAGCCTCCGCCAAGCCCTATTCTTCCTCGGGAGGGCAGATCCGGAGTCCGTTTGGGGCTCCGGAGAGGGGGATCTTCGTTCTTCGTCATCACCAACCCATCTCCATCACCAATTCCATGATGCTCCCCACCGGGAGTGAGTAATTCCTTCATAGGCTCGCTGGTCGGTGAGGATTTGGATGAGATTCATCATGTAATCGAGTTAGTTTTGTTAGGGCCTGATCCCTAGTATCCACTATGTTCTTAGATTGATGTTGCACTGACTTTGCTATGCTTAATGCTTGTCACTTGGGGCCCGGTTGCCATGATCTCATATCTGAACCGTTTATGAATTCATCATTATATCCATGTGTTAGATCTAATCTTGCAAGTTATAGTTACCTACTACGTGTTATGCTCCGACAACCCCGGAGTGACAACAACCGGGCCCACTCTCGGTGATGACCGTAGTTTGAGCAGTTCATGTATTCACTATGTGTTAATGCTTTGTTTTGGTTCTCTATTAAAAGGAGGCCTTAATATCCCTTAGTTTCCAATATGGAGCCCGCTGCCACGTGAGTGTGGTTAAATTGACAAGTCAGCTGCTAATACCTTCAAATATTCTTTGGCTCCCCTTGTGTCGAATCTATAAATTTGGATTAAATAATTACCCTAAAAAACTATTGCGATCCCCTATACTTGTTGGTTATCAATATCTGCTAGATCTACGTCGGTATTTCCTCAAAGAGCAAGGGATGATGCAGTATAGCGACGGTAATTATTTCCCTCAGTGATGAGACCAAGGTTATTGAACCATTAGGAGAACCTCCTCACACCACATAAATAGCACCCGCACACAAATAACAAATACTCGCAACCCGACGTGTTTAAAGGGTTGTCAATCCCTTTCAGGTACGGCGTCTCAAGATAGGCAAATAACGTGAGGTAAAATTGGTAGATAGGATAAATAGATCGCGGAACAAATAAATTGCAGCAAGGTATTTTTGTATTTTTAGTTTAATAGATCTGAAAATAAATGCAAGGGAAAATAGATCACAAAGGCAAATATGATGAAAAGAGACCCGTGGGTCGTAGGTTCCACTAGTGGCTTCTCTCGAGAAACATAGCAAACGATGGGAAAACAATTACTGTTGGACAATTGATAGAACTTCAAATAATCATGACGATATCCAGGCAATGATCATTATATAGGCATCACGTCCAAGATTAGTAGACCGACTCTTGCCTGCATCTACTACTATTACTCCTCATATCGACCGCTATCCAGCATGCATCTAGTGTATTAAGTTCATGAGAAAAAGGATTAATGCAATAAGAATGATGACATGATGCACACGAGATCCGTTTATCTATTCTGGTAGATATAGATCTCATCTTGTTATCCTTAGTAGAAACAATACATATGTGTAGGTTCCCTTTCTGTCACTGGGATCAAGCACCATAAGATCGAACACACTACAAAGCACATCTTCCCATTGCAAGATAAATAGATCAACTTGGCCAAACAAAACCCAAATATTGGAGAAGAAATACAAGTCTATAAGAATCATGCATATAAGAGATCAAATAAGACTCAAATAACTTTCACTGATAAAAACATAGATCTAATCATAAACTCAAAGTTCATCGGAACCCAACAAACACACCACCAAAAGACTTACATCATATGGATCTCCAAGAGACCATTCTATTGATAATCAAGAGAGAGAGAGAGAGAGAGAGAGAGAGAGGAAGCCATCTAGCTACTAACTACGGACCCGTCGGTCGACAAAGAACTACTCACGCATCATAGGAGAGGCACCAATGGAAGTGGTGAACCTCTCCATGACAGTGTCTAGATTGGATCTGGTGGTTCTGGACTCTGCGGCGGCTGGATCAATATTTTGTCGACTCCTCTAGGGTTTCTAGAATATTTGGATATTTATAGAGCAAAGAGGCGATTCAGGGGGCACTCGAGGTGGGCAGCACCCACCTGGGCGCGTCTGGGCCTCCTGGCACGCCCTGGTGGGTGCTTCTCCCCTCGAGCAGCCCCTCAGGTGCTTCCTTGGCACACTGGCTTTCTTCTGGCCGAAAAAAATCCTCCAGGAGTTGCGTTTCGTTTGGACCCCGTTTGATATTGATTTCCTGCGATGGAAAAAACATGCAGAAAACAACAACTGGCACTTGGTACTATGTCAATGGGTTAGTACCAAAAAATGATATAAAATCACTATAAAATGATTATAAAACATCCAAGAATGATAATATAACATCATGGAACAATCAAAAATTATAGATACGTTGGAGACGTATCAACTCCCCTTGGCAACTGCCAAGCTTGGGGGAGGTGCCCCGGTATCGTATCACCATCACACCTTTACTTTTATCATTTTTCTTAGTTCGTCTCTTTTGGTTATATCTTCATCTAGTAGAATAAAGTTTTAGTATGATCTAGCTTTGAGTTTCGTCTTGATCTCTTTCTATGTAATCGAGTCCATGAGTTATATAATAAAGTTTTTGCGGACGCGCTACTATTAACTAGCTGTAGCAGTTTCGCCATCCCTTGCTACTGCTATATCTTTCATCATTTTCCCATTTCAGTTCTCCTTTCAGATACTAGATACTAGGTACTGCTAGTAGATATCAAATTCATAAACCATTACTAGGTACGGTAGTACTCCCTTCGTTCCAAATTACTCGTCGTGGTTTTAGTTCAAACCACGACGAGTAATTTGGAACGAAGGGAGTACTAGATAACAATTTCATGCATAGCCAACATGCATCCTCAAGCAGTACAATTCATATCAACGGCCATCATCATATGTAGTTCTAGATGATATCGACGACGATCATCATATGTAGTTCTAGATGATATAGCCACACACACATATGTAGTTCTAGATGATATAGCTACACACACATATGTAGTTCTAGATGATATAGCCACACACACATATGTAGTTCTAGATGATATCAAAGACAATCATCATCCTCAAGCCTGGGCGGTTGGTGTTCCTGATAGTAATTAGGATGGCCTGTCCAACACGAAGATTCTTGCCATCGAGGAATTTCTTCCACCCAACCGAGTTTAAGTGTGTGCGACCGTCCGTGTCCACGCGGTAAGTACAGGTTGTGACGGAGCCCCTTGTAGTAAGGCGTAGTCCAGCTGAGCCTTCTTCATCAGGCTCGATACCATAACTCACAGATATGCTCTTTGCCAATTTCTGAATAAGAAAAACATATCAATTAATAAGCATGTGATCGAACTCTACACTAAAACATATATATCATCGACTAGATTCCACACAACATACCATATCATTGGACTGTACACTAAGTAATTCACACTATTAATTTGCATTTGTAAGTATAACATACCATATCATGTTGATCAACCATGGTATTTGTCAAGCGGGTCACGAATGGCACCCCGACAAAGTCAGCACGTGGCGGAATTATGTCCCGCAGGTTGCACACCTCCTCCTCACTCAGCCTTGTTCTTTGAGCTACGATGGCTTCATGAAGTGGGTCCTCATCATCTTCATCGAGTGGGTCCTCATTATCTTCATCATCTTCATCATCTTCGTCATCTTCATCTTCTTCCACCAGGTTGAGATAAATGACAGCTAGCTTGGGTCTTTCTGCTCGGAAGTTGAAGCTGATCAACTCACCACCAGTAAGATGCATGCGAGCGACGAAACGGGCCCATCCATCTCCTCCAATCTGCGACATATTGCGTCCTTTCTCGACCTACATAGTGTACGGCCCCCCAGGAGCCTCAAATGTCACAGTGTCTCCTGTCAGCTTGTTGAATTTCAACCTCACATTGCATGGGACGATCTGTGTAAAATAAGCAAAATGACACAATGCAGTAATGCCAACAATAAAAATAAAATAGTTATTACATTTCATCTAATTTCTTACCGCCGCATGACAAAAACTCGGCTGGAAGTAGATGCCGAACAGCTTGCCAGTTGCAAGGCTGCTGGCGCATCTTGACTTGCACAGTTGACATAGTGGTGGTGGTGGTGGCGCCATTCTTCCTAAAGCAATATGAGCAAAGGATTAACGATCAACTAAATCAAAATGTTCTAACTGAACTAAATCAACTAGCCTACTAAATCAACTAAATCAAAATGTTCTAAGTGAACTAAATCAACTAGCCTACTAAATCAACTAAATCAAAATGTTCTAAGTCAACTAAATCAACTAGCCTACTAAATCAAGTAAATCAAAATGTTCTAAGTCAACTAAATCAACTAGCCTACTAAATCAACTAAATCAAAATGTTCTAAGTCAACTAAATCAACTAGCCTACTAAATCAACTAAATCAAAATGTTCTAAGTCAACTAAATTAACTAAATGAATTAGCCTACTAAATCAACTAAATCAAAATGTTCAAAGTCAACTAAATCAACTAGCCTACTAAGTCAACTAAATTATATCAACTAAATCAAAATGTTGCATATGAGCAGGAGGGAGAAGGAGGGGCGACTCGAGGAGGGAGAAGAGAGTAGGATGGAGGAGGAAGGCGGATCGAGGAGGGGCCGGCCGGCGCGGCCAGTTGAGGGAGGACGGAGGAGGAAGGCGGAGCGAGGAGGCGCCGGCCGGCGCGGCCAGTTGAGGGAGGACGGAGGAGGAAGACGGAGCGAGGAGGGGCCGGCCAGCGGCGAGTGGAGAGGGAGGATGGAGGAGGAGGCCGGTACCGAGTCCAGCAAGGAGGAGGAGGTGACGGCGCGCGGCGCAGACGGAGGAGGGGCGACGGGGGCGCGCGGCGCAGACGGATCGGAGAGAATTGAGTGGCTGTGTGTGTGAGTGTTTCCGAATGGAGGGGATGAGGGAGATGAATGGCTTAGCAGTAGCGCTCTTCAGGAAAAGACGCTACTGCTAAGCTACCTAGCAGCAACGCCTTTCACAGTAAAGCGCTACTGCTATGTGTCAGTATGTAAAAATAGACTTTGTTCAATATATCAAAAACACATTGATCATGAACGAGATTTTTGTGTACAATCTGATTTGACAATATGAGTCCTCATCGGTTTAGGAACAGGTGGAGACTAATATTGCAGCCACAAATTCTACACATAGAGTTCAATGAAGATCAAGTGCTTGTCAAAGTGTGAGAAGTAACATATTTAAGGTGGTAGAAACTCTATTCACGGAGCGAGGTGGGACTAAATTTTTGTAGGAAACATAGCAGTAGCGCTTATCAGAGAAATGCGCTGCTACTATGCCACGTAGCAGTAGTGCGCATCACCTTAACGCGTTGCTGCTATAACTACCCTCGCGGCGGCCTCGTAGGAATTATAGCAGCAGCGCGTCTTTGGGGTGACGCGCTACTGCTATATTTGTCTCAGCAGCGAGTTTCGTCTGTCCGCGCTACTGCTAGTTAGCAGCAGCGAGTTATTTTGGAGCGCGCTGCTGGTAAGATTCTGTGTATAAGCTTTTCCCTAGTAGTGAAGGGTGAAATATTAATAGAAACTGAAGACTAGCAGACCGACAAACTGAAGAATGGGATACTGAACCGACTAACTGAAGAAAATTAAGTTGAATGATAGAAAAAACTGAATGAGAAAAATGACAGTGATTGAATAATTCAAAAGAAGAAAAATATAACTAAAGAAATAAAACTAACTTGAAATTGACTAAAGGAAAATATAATGAATGACAAATTCTAAATGAAATTAAACTGAAAACTGAGCAAAAAGCAGATCAAAAGCAACAAAAAGAAACTAAATACTGGATTTCAACAGTGCTATCCCTCTCCACGGCCCCCAAATCAGCTTGTGCTTGCAAAAAAGCATTTCACAGTCAATATGCCCAGCCCATGCCACCAACCAGATGGAGTCTACATGAACAAAACGAACCATGTTAAGGAAATGAACAAGTTTATAACATCACCTAATCTAGTACTACCACAGCCATGTTTTAATAGAGGGAATAACAATACTGCTGCAGCAAAAAAGTAAAACAAGCTGATGACTAGCAGAAAGAAGTAAAAAACATGATCCATTTTATGGATGTACAAAACAAAGTGCTCACTGTAGCTCTGCTCTTAATAACTGATTTCATTCATTTTGAAGGTTATTCATGTAATAAAAGACTTAAAATGACAACATGGAGATACTAAGAGTACTCTATTCAGACTGAAAATGAATGTTAACTATTGTTTCACATAATACTGATAACTGATAGAAAATAGGGCGTGCCCCCCATTCTAGCGCAAACACAAACACCTGCTGCTGCAATCAACACAGAATATATACATTGCTGAGTCGAAGCCCAGCAAAAAAATCAAGCTTCGATCCTCACATACCTACTTTCTCATCTCTAATCTAATCAGAAGCTCGGTCGTTGTAAAAAACACCAACAATTAATACAAAAATGAACAAAATCATACAGCGGCCGCGCTTTGACAGAACCCAAATCACAGGTGCAAGGTCAGGGGATTCGATTGAGCGAACTACGTGGATGCTCTGCCTCACAAAACCTATGGAATGGGATTTGGTTAGGAGGATGGGGAAAGACCGAGGTGCGCGGAGAGATGGCTGCAGTCCGGCGCGGCGACGCAAAACTCAGACGACGGACAACTCATTGCGCTGAGCATTGGGGAAAAGAGATAAGCTCGCTGTACCTGTCTTTCCAGTGACGGCTGACCGTGACGCGCTCCATGGCGGAGCCGAAGCTGACCTCCTCTCCGACCCCTCCATGGCTCCATGGCCGGCAGCTCGCCTTCCTCCCCACTGCTTCCCCCCTCCTCCCTCTGCGCTAACTAACACGCGACCTCCCATAGTAAAAAAATGATGGACACCCGTGAACCCGCGTCGGGTTCCAGAACCCGATAAAAAAAAGACCACGGCCAGAACCCACATACTCCACGATGGACAACCCACAGGGACAGGGGGAGGAGGCCGCTGAGATTAGCGACGAGATCAACGACTCAGAATTCGACCTGACGTGAATTGAAAATCAGACGTCTGATTTTTAGCAAAACTGTAAAAAAAAGGCCAGCGACAGGTTTTAAAAAAATGGACCAATGGCATATACGATGCAGAAACTTAATAAGAAGGAGGAGCATCAGCTATACGGTGGAAGTTTCCAGGTTGGCCGCATATTTGACAAACAAGATACGTACTATTTTTTGCATGATTACATTGCTTGAGCATGAAAAATAATTAGACGAAGCAACAGTACCGAATGTAAGAATATTATCATGCTTGGACCTAATGAAGCACCGAAGATACAACTGAGAACTGAGATCAAACATTACCCGTCAATATGATAGTATTTATCTCCATACTGAGGAGTGCTGGCACCCATTCTACCATATTTATTGAAAAAGTGATCATGCAATATGTGTTAACAGGAACTACATACTTGGTTGAGCACATATACATGCACACTCATCAGTGACAAGAACAGATGTTCAATAGCATCTTAATCTTTGTAGTGAGCTTTGATTTATTTTTTCAATTATAATGCATCGCTAACCAATACCTTCAGACACTAAAGCACTGCTAGAAAATCATACTTATGTACACAACCCTGATAGGCCATCCTCAAACCAACAATGTACTGTACTAACTAGCAAGTAAATTTCAAATTCACAACATAGCCATGGCAATGACGAACAGGTTCTGATGGAGATCATCTCAAGTGCATACATATGTTGGACAGATGCTGAGCTAAATAGCATGGTAATCATCCTTGTGTGCTTTCATTTATTTATTTTTTGTCTCACTAGTAATAGTGTTAACCAGTGTATGCAGTAACTGAATTTCAGATCGGGCCACGGAATCCAAACCCCCGCAAAAATCTCATCTTTTGTGCTGAGTACCGTACCTTGCGGATGGCGTCGCAGCCGGCGGTGTTGTCCTCGGGGATCTCCTCGATCTGGACGCACGTCCTCGCCGGCTTCTTCTTCTTCTTGTCATCCTCCTTGTCCTTGGCGGCGGCCTTGATCTTCTTGGGCTTCTCCGGCCTGCGCTCCTCGACCTCCAGCTCATCCTCGTCGTCGTCAGAGGCGGTGAAGTCCTCCTCCCAGGTGTAGGCATGCGACCATGGCTCGAGCGAGCCTTTGCCCTTGATCTCGGTGCCCCACTTGGTTTTGGTCTTGCCTCCGGCGCCGCCCTTGGACTTGGCCTCCCACCTCCACTTGCGGTCGAATCCGTCGTCGTTGGGGGAGGCGAGCTCCGCCTCGCACTTGAGCGCCCAGCCCCCGCCGCGCGGCTTCTCCTCTGCCGTCCACTTGACCTTCCGGCCGCCGGGCTCCGTGGCCGCGTAGGTGTACTTGCGGCGCGCCGGCTGCGGGGCGGCCGCGCGGGCCGCGAGCTCGAGCGCGGCGACGCGGTCATCGAGGTCGTGCAGGAGGAAGGCGTGCGGGAAGGGGATGGGGGCGGTGCGATGAAGGGGTCGGCGGGGAGGTAGAGGTCGAGGAGGTCAGGGTGGTGGGGGAAGGCAAAGGGGATGGGGATGGGGGTGGGAGGAAGGGGTAGGAGGCGGAGAGGGAGGAGGTAGGTGGTGGTGTGTGGATGAGATGCGAAAGTCATTTTTTTACCTGGATGGGTGGGGAGAGAGGGAGGGGATAACCCCATAGTTTTTTTACCTGAAAAAAATAACCCCATCTCTTTGCCATCTGCCAGCAGATGGCAAAGAATCTTTGCCGGCTGCTGGCAGATGGCAAAGAGGTGGGGCTGGTACGCCGTTACACGCTTGACGACCACATGATTTGCCAACCTCTTTGCCATCTGCTGGCAGATGGCAAAGATTATTTGCCATCCACTAGCAGATGGCAAAGAATTGGCTGATGGCAACCATGTTCTTTGTCGTCTGTCAGTTCTTTGCCATTTGTTTTTTATAAGCAGATGGCAAAGACGTTCTTTGCCATCAGCTGGTAGATGGCAAAGAGCTGGCTGATGGCAAATTTCCTATTTCCAGTAGTGAGTGTGGAAAAATGATAGTAACATTGCCCCTTCTCTCTTTTTCTCTCATTTTTTGTTTGGCTTTCTCTTTTTTATGGCCTTTTTTTATTTCCTCACATGGGACAATGCTCTAATAATGATGATCATCACACTTCCATTTACTTACAACTCAAAAAATTACAACTCAATGCTTAGAATTTTTTTTGACTCTATGTGAATGCATCCGGCGGTGTACTGGGATGTGCAATGAATCAAAAGTGACATGTATGAAAGAATTATGAAAGGTGGCTTTGCCACAAATACTATGTCAACTACATGATCATGCAAAGCAATATGATAATGATGAAGCGTGTCATAATAAATGGAATGGTGGAAAGTTGCATGGCAATATATCTCGGAATGGCTATGGAAATGCCATAATAGGTAGGTATGGTGGCTATTTTGAGGAAGGTATATGGTGGGTGTATGGTACCGGTGAAAGTTGCATGGCACAAGAGAGGCTTGCAATGGTGGAAGGGTGAGAGTGGGTATAATCCATGGACTCAACATTAGTCAAAAAGAACTCACATACTTATTGCAAAAATCTATTAGTCATCGAGCGAAGTACTACACGCATGCTCCTAGGGGGATAGATTGGTAGGAAAAGACCATCGCTCGTCCCCGACCGCCACTCATAAGGAAGACAATTAATAAATACTTCATGCTCCAACTTCATTACACAAGGTTCACCATACGTGCATGCTACGGGACTCACAAACCTCAACAAAAGTATTTCTCAAATTCACAATTACTCCACTCGCATGACTCTAATATCACCATCTTCATATCTCAAAACAATCATAAAGAATCAAACTTCTCATAGTATTCAACGCACTTTATATGAAAGTTTTTATTATATCCCTCTTGGATGCCTATCATATTAGGACTAAATTTATAACCAAAGCAAATTACCATGCTGTTCTAAAAGACTCTCAAAATAATATAAGTGAAGAAAGAGAGTTCATAAATTTCTATAAAATAAAGCCACCGCCATTCTCTCAAAAGATAAAAGTGAAGTACTAGAGCAATATTGCCTAGCTCAAAACATATAAGTCAAGTACATAGAGTATTCTAATAAATCACGATTCATGCGTGTCTCTCCCAAAAGGTGTGTACATCAAGGATGATTGTGGTAAACTAAAAAGAAAAGACTCAAATCATACAAGACGCTCCAAGCAAAACACATATCATGCGGTGAATAAAAATATAGCCTCAAGTAAAGTTACCGATAGATGACGACGAAAGAGGGGATGCCTTCCGGGGCATCCCCAAGCTTAGGATTTTGGTTGTCCTTGAATATTACCTTGGGGTGCCTTGAGAATCCCCAAGCTTAGGATCTTTCCACTCCTTATTCCATAGTCCATCAAATCCTTACCCAAAACTTGAAAACTTCACAACACAAAACTCAACAGAAAATCTCATGAGCTCCGTTAGTATAAGAAAATAAATCACCACTTTAAGGTACTGTTGAAAACTCATTATTTATTTATATTGGTGTAATATCTACTATATTAAAACTTGTCCATGGTTCATACCCCCCGATACTACCCATAGATTCATCAAAATAAGCAAACAACACGCAGAAAACAGAATCTGTCAAAAACAAAACAGTCTGTAGCAATCCGTAACTCTCGAATACTTCTGTAACTCCAAAAATTCTAAAAAATTATGAAGACATGAGAAATTTTGTGAACCAATCCAGATCAAAAATAATCAGATCAAAATCACGCTTCTGTGAATTTTGAAAATTATTTTCCTGGGTGCAAAAGTTTCTGATTTTCAGCCCGATCAACACAACTATCACCGTAAACTATCCTAAAGGTTTAACTTGGCACAAACACTAATTAAAACATAAAACCACATCTAATCAGAGGCTATATGAATTATTTACTACTAAATAGGAATAAAAAGTAAAGAACAAAAATAAAATTAGGTTGCCTCCCAACAAGCGCTATTGTTTAACACCCTTAGCTAGGCATAAAAACGCCAATAGATCTAGGTATTGTCATATTTGGTATGCAATCCATAAGTGGCTCTCATAATAGATTCATATGGAAATTTAATTTTCTTCCTAGGAAAGTGTTCCATTCCTTTCCTTAACGGAAATTGGAATCTATTATTTCCTTCTTTCATATCAATAATTGCACAATTGTTCTAAGGAAAGGTCTACGAAGAATAATAGGACATGTAGGATTGCAATCTATATCAAGAACAATGAAATCTACGGGCACATAATTCCTATTTGCAACAATAAGAACATCATTAATCCTTCCCATAGGTTTCTTAATAGTGGAATCCGCAAGATGCAAATTTAAAGATCAATCATCAAATTCACGGAAACCTAACACATCACACAAAGTTTTTGGAATCGTGGAAACACTAGCACCCAAATCACACAAAGCATGGCATTCATAATCTTTACTATTAATCTTAATAGTAGGTTCCCACTCATCATAAAGTTTTCTAGGGACAGAAACTTCTAATTCAAGCTTTTCTTCAAAAGATTGCATCATAGCATCAATGCCATGTTAGTAAAAGCTTTGTTTTGATTATAAGCATGAGGAGAATTCAACACGGATTGCAACAAGGAAATACAATATATTAAAGAACAATTATCATAATTAAATTCCTTGAAATACAAATGAGTGGGTTCATTGCTACTTAAAGTCTTGACCTTTCCAATCCCACTTTTATCAATTTTAGAATCTAGCTAAAAACTCTGAATCATTGGGACTCCTTTTAACTAAAGTTGACTCATCTCCAATCCCATATTTATCAAGATTAATATTGGAAAACAAAGATTCAATAGGAGTCACATCAATCACTTTTAGATATTCATCATTATTATCATGAAAACTAGAAGAACACGCTTTTACAAACCAATATTTTTTAGCACGCATCTTAGTGGTTATTTCTTTGCACTCATCAATGGAAGTTCTCATGGCTTTGAGACACTCATTGATATCATGCTTAGGTGGAATAGATCTAAGTTTCAAAGAATCAACATCAAGAGAAATTCTATCCACGTTCCTAGCCAAATCATCAATCTTGAGAATTTTTTCTTCAATCAAAGAATTAAAATTCTTTTGCGAACTCATAAATTCTTTAACACTATTCTCAACATAATAGGGCATCTTATTAAAATTTCCATAAGAATTGTTGCAGGAATTATCATAATTATTAGAGGGATTACTAGGAAACGACATAGGATTAAAATTGCCTATATACGCGTTATTACCAAAATTGTTCCTACCAACAAAATTCACATCCATAGATTCATTATTATTCTCAATCAAAGTGGACAAAGGCATATCATTAGGATCAGAAGAAGCACTCTTATTAGCAAATATTTTCATAAGTTAATCCATCTTTCCACTCGAAACATTAATCTCTTCAATCACGTGTACTTTTTTTACTAGTGGATCTTTCGGTGTGCCATTAAGAATAATTAACCATAATAATATCTAGGAGCTTAGTAGCCTCTCCTAATTTTTTCCATAAAAGTGCCCCCGCGGCCGAATCTAAAAGGTGTCTAGAAGTAAAATTAAATCTGGCATAATTTTTTTGTATAATCATCCACAAATTCAAACGATGTGTAGGACAATTTTGTATCATCAAATTCATCCTCTCCCAAGATTGTGCAACATGCTCATGATCAAGTTGCTTAAAATTCATAATATCGTTCATAAGGGAAATGATCTTAGCGGGAGGAAAATACTTAGAGATGAAAGCATCTTTACACTTATTCTACGAATCAATATTATTTTTAGGCAAAGATGAAAACCAAGTTTTAGCACGATCTCTAAGCGGAAACGGGAATAGCTTCAATTTAACAATATCATTATCCACATCTTTCTTATTTTCCATATCACACAAATCAAGGAAATGTTTACATGGGATGCAGCACCTTCACGAGGAAGGCCAGAAAATTGATCTTTCATAACAAGATTCAGCAAAACGACATTAATTTCACAAGATTCAGCATTGGTAGTGGGAGCAATTGGGGTACTAATAAAATCATTGTTGTTGGTGTTGGAAAAGTGACACAATTTAGTATTATCTTGAGCCATCGTGACAAAGCAAGCAATCCAACACACCAGCACACAAGAAGCAAGCGAAGAAGACGAATGGAAGAGGGGCGAAGAAAAGGCAAATCTTTTCAAAAATCATTTTAGAGGCGGGGGAGAGAAAAACGAGAGGCGAATGGCGAATAATGTAATGCAAGAGAGGAGAGTTTATGATGTTTACTTGTTATGGCTTGACTTGACGTAGATCTCCCCGGCAACGGCGCCAGAAATTGGCAAGTTGACGGGAGGCAAATCTTGACTTGACTTGGCGTAAATCTCATCGACAATGGTACCAGAAATTCTTCCTACTACCTCTTGAGCTTGCGTTGGTTTTTCCCTTGAAGAGGAAAGGGTGATGCAGCAAAGTAGAGTAAGTATTTCCCTCAGTTTGAGAACCAAGGTATCAATCCAGTAGGAGACAACGCACAAGTCATCGAATACCTGCACAAACAATCAACAACTTGCACCCAACACGATAAAGGGATTGTCAATCCCTTCACGGTTACTCGTAAAAGTGAGATATGATAGAGATAGATAAACGGTAAAGTAAATATTTTTGGTATTTTTGGTTTATAAATCGGAAAGTAAAAGATTGCAAAATAGTAGATCGGAAACTAGTATGATGGAAAAGAGAACTTATATGATGGAAAAGAGACCCGGGGGCCATAGGTTTCTCTTGTGGCTTCTCTCAAGATAGCAAATAATACGGTGGGTGAAAAAATTGCTGCCGAGCAATTGATAGAAGAGCGTATAATTATGACGATATCTAAGGCAATGATCATGAACATAGGCATCATGTCCGTGTCAAGTAGAATGAAACGATTCTGCATCTACTACTATTAGTCCACACATCGACCGACTCCTGCCTGCATCTAGAGTATTAAGTTCATAAAGAACAGAGTAACACATTAAGTAAGATGACATGATGTAGAGGGATTAACTCAAGCAATATGATGAAAACCCCCTATTTTTATCCTCAATGGCAACAATACAATATGTGCCTTGCTGCCCCTACTGTCACTGGGAAAGGACACCACAAGATTGAACCCAAAGCTAAGCACTTCTCCTTTTGCAAGAAAAACCAATCTAGTAGGCCAAACTAAACCGATAATTCAAAGACACTTGGAAAGATATCAAATCATGCATATAAGGATTCAGAGAAGACTCAAATAATATTCATAGATAATCTGATCATAAATCCACAATTCATCGGATCTCAGAAAACACACCGCAAAAGAATATTACATCGAATAGATCTCCAAGAACATTGATGAGAACATGGTATTGAGAATCAAAGAGAGAGAAGAAGCCATCTAGCTACTAGATATGGACCCATAAATCTGTGGTTAACTACTCACGCTTCATCGGAAGGGCAATGGTGTTGATGTAGAAGTTCTCCGTGATCCAATCCCCCTCTGGCAGGATGCCTTAAAAGGCCCCTAGATGGTATCTCACGGGTACAGAAGGTCGCGGCGGTGGAAAAGTGTTTTCGTGGCTCCCTCTGATGGTTTTGGGGTATAAGAGTATATATAGGCGAAAGAATTAGGTCAGGAGAGCTCCGAGCGGCCCACGAGGTAGGAGGGCGCACCCTACCCCCTGGGCGCGCCCTCCACCCTCGTGGCCGCCTCGTTGTGTCTCCGACTTCATCTCCGACTTCATCTCCAAGTCTCCTGGTTTACTTCTGGTCCAAGAAAGATCATCACGAAAGTTTCATTCCGTTTGGCATTTCTTTTCTGTGAAACTCTAAAACAGGCAAAAAACAGAAACTGGCACTGGGCTCTAGGTTAATAGGTTAGTCCCAATATAATATGAAATAGCATATTAATGCATATAAAACATCCAAAATAGATAATATAATATCATGGAGCAATCAAAAAGATACATTGGAGACATATCAGTTATGTTTTCTTATATCGGAATAGAAGTTATATTGTCGTGGATCCTCCAACATGTTGAGATTCCTTTTCCCTCTTATGCTATCCAAATCATTTGCACCAAGTAGAGATACTACTTGTGCATCCAAACATCCCTTAACCCAATTTTTCCATGAGAGTCGACCATACCTACCTATGAATTGAGTAAGATCCTTCAAATAAGTTGTCATCGGTGCAAGCAATAAAAATTGCTCTCTAAATATGTATGATCTATTAGTGTGAGGAAAATAAGATTTATACAAACTTGTGATATGGAAGAAATAAAAGCGACATATTGCATAATAAATTTGTTTATCACAAGCAGCAATATAAAGTGACGTTCTTTTGCATTAAGATTTTGTGCATCCAACTATAAAAGCGCATGACAACCTCTGCTTCCCTTTGCGAAGGGCCTATCTTTTACTTTTATCTTCCACCCTTATAAAAGAGTCATGGTGATCTTCACCTATCCTTGTTACACTTTTTTCCTTTTGGCAAGCACTATGTGTTGGAGAAAGATCTAGATATATATATCCACTCAGATGTAGGTTATCATAAAGTATTATTGTTGACATTACCCTTGAGGTAAAGGTTGGGAGGCGAAACTATAAGCCCCTATATTTCTCTGTGCCCAACCGAGGCTTTCAACCCATAAGTATCACGTGAGTGTCAGCAATTGTGAAACACTAGATGATAGTTGAGTATGTGGACTTGCTAAAAAGCTCTTAGATTGACTCTTTCCGATGTTATGATAAATTGCAATTGCATCAATGACCGAGATCATAGTTTCTTAGTTCTCAATGAAGTTTTTGACTCATACTTTACCTTGTGAATGAATTGTTACTTTAGCATAAAAAATTATATGACATTATATGTTGCTGTTCTAAAGATGATCATGATGCCCTCATGTCTGTATTTTATTTTATGAACACCTCTATCTCTAAATATGTGCACATATTTTTTGATTTCGGCTTTCGCTTGAGGACAAGCAAGGTCTAAGCTTGGGGGAGTTGATATGTCCATTTTGCATCATGCTTTTATATCGATATTTATTGCATTATGGGCTGTTATTACACATTCTAGCACAATACTTATGCCTTTTCTCTCTTATTTTACAAGGTTTACATGAAGAGGGAGAAAGCCAACAGTTGGAATTCTGGGCTGGAAAAGGAGCAATTATTAGAGACCTATTCTGCACAACTCCAAAAGTCCTGAAACTTCACGGAGAATCATTTTGGAATTAATAAAAAATATTGGGAGAAGAAAGCACCCGATGGGGGCCACCAGCCATCCACAAGGGTGGAGGGCGCGCCCTCCTGCCTTGTGGGCCCCCTGTCAGGCCTCCGGTGCGCATCTTCTGCTATATGGTGTGTTTTTACCTGCAAAAAATCAGAAGGAAGCTTTCGGGACGAAGCACCGCCGTCTTGAGACGGAACCTGGGCAGAACCAATCTAGGGCTCCGCCGGAGCTGTTCTGCCGGGGAAACTTCCCTCCGGGAGGGGAAATCAAAGCCATCGTCATCACCAACGATCCTCTCATCGAGAGGGGGTCAATCTCCATCAACATCTTCACCAACACCATCTCCTCTGAAACCGTAGTTCATCTCTTGTATCCGATCTCTGTCTCAAAACATTAGATTGGTACCAGTGGGTTTCTAGTAGTGTTGATTACTCCTTGTAGTTGATGCTAGTTGGTTTATTCGGTGGAAGATCGTATGTTCAGGTCCTTAATGATAATTAATAATCCTCTGATTATGAACATGAATATGCTTTGTGAGTAGTTAGTTTTGTTCCTAAGGACATGGGAGAAGTCTTGTTATAAGTAATCATGTGAATTTATTATTCATTCGATATTTTGATGAGATGTATGTTGTCTCTCCTCTAGTGGTGTTATGCGAACGTAATAAGTGGGCCTAGAGGAAGTAATAAGTGGATGATGGGTTGCAAGATTGACAGAATCTTAAACCCTAGTTTATGCGTTGCTTCGTAAGGGGCTGATTTGGATCCATATGTTTCATGCTATGGTTAGATTTATCTTAATTCTTCTTTTGTAGTTGCGGATGCTTGCAAGAGGGGTTAATCATAAGTGGGAGGCTTGTCAAAGGAAGTACACCACCCAAGCACCGGTCCACCCAAATATCAAATTATCAAAGTAACGAACGTGAATCATATGAGCATGATGAAAACTAGCTTGACAGTAATTCCCATGTGTCCTCGGGAACGCTTTGCTTTATATAAGAGCTCGTCCAGGCTTGTCCTTTTCTACAAAAAGGATTGGGCCACCTTGCTGCACCTTAGTTACTTTTTTTACTTGTTACCTGTTACGAATTATCTTATCACAAAACTATCTGTTACCGATAAAAACCACTTGTCATTTCCTTCTGCTCCTCGTTGGGTTTGACACTCTTACTTATCGAAAGGACTATGATAGATCCCCTATACTTGTGGGTCATCATGACCCTAAGTTATCGAACCCACAAGAGGAAGGCACCCTTAAAGTCAGGGGTTTCTTCCAAGCTTTTGCAAGACTATTAATTCCAACTTTTGATCGGATCAAAATCAAGTTGAAACTGAAGACACTTACAATAAATATAGGCATGGGTATGCGAACTTTTCTTACAACCATATATTTGTGAACCAGATCATCATCTTATATCATATATCTCAAATATTTACTAATTGGAGGCATCCACTTTAATCCACATCCACAAGATTAATTTAGCCATTAGATTTAATATTTAATGGTCACGATATATTAGAAGTCTATCCCTTATCTATATCTACCATTAAAAGGACGAAATATTCTTCCTCCTAGATATTCGTCCGTTTTCGAACGTCAACACCAGATTTTCATCCTTTTCCCTGAGTTAATATTTTCTTCGTACTTTGGTCATTTTTTATTCGTACGTGTTCTCGCTATGCGCATGGGCCAGGTGGCCACACTAGGCCTCAACCCTCCCGTGCTAGGCTGCTTGCATGTCTTTTCAGAAAGAAAAAAACCGGGCTATCAAAAAAGAAGGAAAAAGACTTGCTCACGTGGGGTTGGGGGATCGGGCTTGCAACTTTAGATATCACAATTTGAGAAAATTCAAAATTATTTTAGATGTAAATCTATCAAAATTCTTTGTATTTTATTTTTCTATATAATTTAAATTTTATTTAAAATTACTTTGAAACTTATCCGAAACATTTAGGCTGCAAAAGTTTCGGTACCAACCAATTTTTTAAAATAATTTTGAAATCGGAGATGCACTTTCTCTAAAATGAAAAACCACTTACAAAACTGACTTGGACGTCAGAAAATCTCAGTGCCTTGGATGTATTGTTAAGTGAACTCCAAAAGTTTTCTCATAATGAGCTTCTTCAGATACAAACGCCGACACACGAGATCCCTCTCCGCTACCACCCACCGCATGGGCATGTTTACTCGGATTGTCAGAACAACTCCTCATAATGAGGAAGTGTCGGAACCACTCCTCCATTTGCATGGGGACTTTGTGTTGGGACACTAGGGTTATGAACCGAGGAAAAAGTCAAGAGACAACTTTGAGATAGCAAAGTGGCGGTAACGATAGAAAGACCAAGAAATAGAGGTAATATAATGGACGGCTGAGAATTGGCAGCAGAGAATGGGTGGGAAAGAGATGGAAAATAAAATAAAATACAATAAAAGAACACTAAAATGAAAAATATAATTTGTGTATTATCTAATGGAAAAATACATGAAAAAAAGTCCACAAGTGTAAGTCTAGTGTTTTTTATCAAGCACTTGGCTTACATTAGGGCATATTTAACAAGAAAAGGAAATATATAAGTAGAATGTGCCGTTAGATGGTACTTGGCTTATAGCAATTATCGTCATGGAGTTGGCAAGTGCGGTGAGGATGACCATGTGGCAGGTACTTTTCCGAGCCTCTGGTGTAAGCCGAGTGGTTTATCCTTTCTATGCCGACTTTTCTGTATAAATGTAGATATTTTTTAGTGGTGCTCAATGTAGCGACCAGACCTCAAACAGTCTGATCTATGTGCATCAGTGTCATCCCTGGATCAGTAATGCTGACACGCACAGTACTTGAAGGATTTATAACAGAGTGGCAATCACACACTTATTACATCGAAAAGTCTCAAAAGAGAACTCATTACAATAAATATGGCTTAAGGTCATCTAATAACGATAACAGCGGAAGGTCTGGAAGATAAGTTAGTCCATCAACTCCAACGGCACCACTGAGTATAGAACCACGATCCTAAGGCATCTTACTCGTCGTCTGAAAAGTCTGCAACATGAACGTTGCAGCCCGAAAATGGGTCAGCACATGGAATATGCTGGCAATGTAACACATAGAGAGTAATGAAAGGATAAAGCTATACTACATGCATATATGGCTGGTGGAAACCTCTATGGTTAAAGTTTTTGCATAAAGTCAATTTTTCCCTACTACAAAGGAATACATTTTATTTAACTATCATGGTAGTTGTTAAACATTGAGAATGGTTGATAGCATTCTCAATCCCAATTAAGTATCATCATTAAAACCCAACAATATTAATTAAAGTAACATGATGAGATTCACATGATAATCCAAGTACTAGATACTCAAAACGTCCATAACCGAGGACACGGCTAATCATGATTAGTTTATACACTCTCCAGAGGTTTGTGCACTTTTCCCCACAAGACTCGATCTCCTCCGTTGGTTTTCTCGCACTACATGGTGTTTGAGAAATGGATGACCGAGACATAGTCTTTAAGAAGCGCTAGCACCTACTTTCCCCTACATCTGCTAGTCTACCACTATAAGAGTTCGCACGACTTAATCAACTATGCTAGAGCCCATAGTAGCATGTGGCTGCACACGGAAGTTTCTATCATGAATAATCTTATGATCCCTTTGAGCCTGGGTGGCGGTCCATAAAAAAAACAGGCAAATCCTGGAATACCCAGGTGCCTCAATCCACCCAAATATGTATTAAAGTTGCCACCTTAAATAAACCATTAATTAACAATCTCACATATGTCATGGAAATTCACTCACCCAATCCACGTCTACTAGCATAGCATGGCAATATAAGCAAATGTAGAAGTAACTCCCAAAGGTTTGATAATAAAACAGGTAATAGGTACTACCTCATCTACTTCTCAAAACCCACATATTAATCAGATCCTAGTCATGCAATTGTTTGAGGATTGATCTAATGCAATAAAACTGGATAGTAAAAAGGTATGATCAAAGTGTTACTTGCCTTGCTGATGATCCGCGAAACCTAGGGATTCGAAGTAGCAAGCGACACAATCCGGATACTCTATCGCAAAAAAACAAACAAACAAACAAACATACAATAAGTTCTCATCTAATGCATAGGTAAAACTCAAATAAGAGATCTAACCAGAAAGTTCAACTTAAGAACTCCGGTCAACAAAAGAATCAAATCGAACGAAGCAACGAAAATCAAACTGCGAAAGAAACAAGCTTCGTTTACTAATCTGGACCTAAGTAAAATTGTACAGAAGCAAAAACTTGTTTGAGTTGATTAAACCGAAATAGGGTTTCGAGACGAAACTCTAGGCGCTTGAATCGCCTGATTCTGATAAACGAGCGAAAAGATAAACTAAAACAAAAATCGGATCAGAAATCGCGATCAGAAATAATCGCGGAATAATCCGATAAAAAGAAAAACCGACGGACAGATTAACGAACGGACGTTCGTTAACTAAAACTAACGTCGAAAAACGTTTGCTAAAATGAACGAACGGGCGAACGCTCGCTAAATAAAATAAACCCAAAAAACGAGCAAAACCGATCTAAAAAAAACCTAGGGTTTCTAAAAAAAACGAAGTGGTTTTCTTAAAAAAAATGGTCTGGCAGCGGGCGGCGGCGGTACCACCGGCGAGGCACTCCGGCCAGGCGAGGTGGCTCTGGCGGGGCGTCGGCGGCGGCGACTCGGGC
>NC_041389.1:550254245-550290693 GCF_002162155.2 Triticum dicoccoides
GGCGGTATATAAAGGGGGGGCTTGCTTGGGCGAGGGGGCGCCCGAGAAGGAGTCCGGCTCGGACTCTCCTCGGCGTCCGTGCCGCGCACGAGGGGAGGCGGCGGCGCGAGCAGGCCGGCTTGGCTAGGCCTTTGGCCCAGTCTGGTGCGGGTGCATTTTCTTTCCGAATAGAAAAAAAAATAAAAATCTAAAAATACCAAAATAAATTTTGGTCGTCCAAATAAAATATTTAGAATAAGGTGAACATTTTCTTGGCCCTAAAATGCAGTTTTGAAAAATGTGCAATTTTTCCTAAATTCAAATAAAATAGCGAAAACTCCAAAATCAACCTTATTTGATTTTCTTATTAAATCCTCAATATTTCTTTATTTTTGGGAAAGTCATTTTATCCCCTCTCTCTTATTTTTATAATTGAAATAACTAAAGATAAAATAAATAAAATCAAATGATCCTATTTTCAAAATTCGAGAAAACTCAAATATGAAAATAACAAATTCCCCAACTCTCTCCGAGGGTCCTTGAGTTGCTTAGAATTTCTAGGATCAAACCAAAAACAAAGAAAATATGATATGCGTTGATGATCTAATGTATAACATTCCAAATTGAAAATTTGGGATGTTACAAACCTACCCCCCTTAAGATGAATCTCGCCCTCAAATAGGTGAGGGTGGTCCTTCAGCAGATCTTCCTCTCGCTCCCAGGTGGCTTCATCCTCGGTGTGGTGGCTCAACTAAACCTTGCAAAACTTGATAACTTTGCTGCGGGTGACTCGACTGGCATACTCAAGAATCCTGACTGGTTTCTCCTATAGGTCAAATCATTGTCCAACTGAATCGCCTCCATTGGCACTGTATCTCTCAGCGGTATATCAGCCATCTCCGTGTGGCACTTCTTTAACTGGGACACGTGGAATACATCATGAACTGCTGACAATACTTCGGGCAATTCCAACTTATAGGAACTTCTCCCATACGCTCCAAAACATTGTATGGTCCCACAAAACGTGGCGCTAACTTTCTCCACAAAACGTGGTCCTTGAAGTGGAGATACTCGAAGATAAACTCTGTCTCCAACTTCGTAAACTGTCTCCTTGCATTTCGAATCTGCATAGCTCTTCTGCCTGGACTGGGCTACCTTGGGACTATCGCGAATCAATTTCACCTTCTGTTCAGACTCCTTGATCAAATCAGGTCCAAACAACTGGCGGTCTCCAACTTCATCCCACGACAACGGGGTCCTGCACCTCCTTCCGTACAAGGCTTCGAAAGGGGCCATCTTCAAACTGGATTGATAACTGTTGTTATAAGAAAACTCTGCATATGGCAAATTGTCATCCCAACTTGATCCATAATCTAGCGCACAGGCTCTCAACTTATCCTCCAAAATCTGATTGACTCTCTCTGTCTGTCCATCTGTCTGCGGGTGAAAAGCTGTACCAAACTCTAGCCTGGTACCCAAAGTTTCGTGCAACTGATTCCAGAACTTTGAGGCAAATTGGGTTCCTCTATCTGATACAATGCTCCTCGGAACTCCATGCAGACATACGATCCTGGTCATGTATATCTTTGCCAACTTAGCACTGGTGTAAGTGGTCTTCACTGGGATGAAATGAGCTACCTTCGTCAAACGATCGACTATAACCCAAATCGAGTCATAGCTTGAACGAGTCCTGGGCAATCTCGTAATGAAATCCATGCCTAGTTTATCCCATTTCCATTCGGGTATTGGCAATGGTTGTAACAATCCTGCTAGCTTCTGATGCTCTGCCTTTACTCTCTAACATAGATCACAAACTGCTACATATTCTGCAAGGTCGTTAACTTGTTGGAATTCTTGGCGGACTGAATGCGCCGAAGAACAAGGTCGCCTTCCTCGAGACTTCTGGCATTAACTTTGTGGCTATGGTAGCGGCGCAAAGCTTGCTGGTATCGAGCAGCTCGTACAGCAGCCTGAAGACGGTCCTCCTCAAGGAGCAGCGCGTCATCTTGTCGCAACTGCTCTTGCTCAAGCTCATCATAAGCGAACACTCGAGGTGACCCGTATACGAGTTCCATGGGGAGAACTGCCTCTGCTCCATAGACTAGAGCGAAAGGTGTCTGGCCAGTGGCTCGATTTGGCGTCGTCCTGACCGACCAAAGAACCACCGGCAGCTCCTCAATCCAGTTTTTTCCGCACTTGTGCAGCCTGTCGAAAGTCCTGGTCTTGAGCCCGCGCAGCACTTCAGCATTCGCCCTCTCTGCTTGACCGTTGCTTCTCGGATGAGCAACAGAAGCGAAGCAGATCTTGGCGCCAAGATCTTGGACGTACTGCATGAAGGTGCGGCTCGTGAATTGCGTGCCGTTGTCGGTGATGATCCTGTTAGGGATCCCTAAGCGGCAAACAATCGACCTGAAGAACTTGATTGTTGACTGTGCTGTCACCTTCCTCACTGCTTCCACTTCCGGCCACTTTGTGAACTTGTCGATTGCAACGTACAAGTACTCAAAGCCCCCGACAGCTCGGGGAAAGGGGCCGAGGATGTCGAGCCCCCAGACCGAAAATGGCCAGGATAAAGGGATCGTCTGGAGAGCTTGAGCTGGCTGGTGTATCTACTTGGAATGGAACTGGCATGCTTCACACTTGGTTACTTGTGCAGTTGCATCCTGGAGGGCTGTCGGCCAAAAGAAACCTTGCCGGAATGCTTTGCCGGCAAGTGCTCTTGCGCCAATGTGGTGACCACATATGCCTCCATGTATCTCTGCCAACAGCTTTTGTCCGTCTTCCCGGTGAATACACTTCAATTTCACGCCGTTGAATCTTCTTCTGTACAGTGTGTTGTCGACAAACTGGTACATACTTGACTGCCGGGCTACTCTTTCCGCTTCTTCTTGCTCTTCGGGAAGTTCTCCTGTCTGAAGGAAACGAACAATCTGCTGTGCCCATGCTGGAGATTACGGCTCGACAACAAGGATTAAAGGCAGATCTGCTACTGCGGGAACATCTGCTTCTACGGCGAGTACCTGCGGCTCAGCCGGAGCTTGACGTTCCCCGGCAAGCTTGCCGGAGCAAAACTTGTCGGGAGCGTCTGCTTCAACGGAACAAACCCTAAGGCTTGCCGGAGCAGACTGCTCCTCAGCACCCTTGGTGTTGATCTTGGGGACCTTCTTGGCGGCAGCTTCGGGGAGCTCTGCCGCAAAATAGTCACCAGAAATCAACTTCCTCTTCTTGCTCTATCCAGTTGATGGCGTTACAGATGGTTGAGTCAGTCTAAGCACAAAGATCCCTGGTTCCATAGGTAACTTAAGTGCGGCGCACTTTGACAGGCCATCGGCAATGTCGTTCTGAGCTCTTGGAACATGTTCCATCTGTAGGCCGTCAAAGTGTTCTTCTAGCTTTCTCACTTCATCAACGTAAGCTTCCATCAACGGACTCTGATAATTCTTGTTCACTTGGCAAACGACAAGCTGTGAGTCACCCCTGACAATGAGCTTCTTGATCCCAAGGTCTGCTGCGATCCTGAGACCGGCAAGCAAACCCTCATACTCTGCGGTATTGTTCGTTGCTTGCTCCTTGGGAAAGTGCATCTCGACTACGTACTTGAGGTGCTCTCCGGTGGGTGCAACAATTAGCACGCCCGCACCGGCGCCTTGCAGCGAAAAGGCACCATCAAAGTACATCAGCCACTCCTTGCTTGCTTCCTTGACGGGGATGCTTGTTTCTGGAATTTCTTCATCTTGTGTTGGCGTCCATTCTGCTATAAACTCCGCCAATGCTCTAATTTGGATAGTTGAAGTGCTCTCAAACTTGAGGCCAAAGCTTGACAGTTCTAGTGCCCACTCGACAATCTTGCCTGTTGCTTCTGGATTTTGCAGTATCCTCTTCAGCGGAAAACGAGTGACGACTGTGATCTCATGTGCTTGGAAGTAATGGCGCAGCTTTCTCGAGGCCATGAGAAGGCCGAAAAGCAATTTCTGCACACCATAGTACCTTGACCTAGCCCCCTGCAGAAGGGAACTGACAAAGTAAACTGGGCGTTGCACCATTCTTTTCTGCATCTTCTCTCGCGTCTGCGCAGATCCATCTTTGTCGGGACCAGAGCTTGCCGGTGAAGTCCCTTGCTTGTCGCTGGATGCATCTGCCGTGGTTGATGGCTCATCATCCGCCTCCCTCTCCGCTACTAATGCAGCACTAACCACTTGATTGGTTGCCGCTATATATAGCAGCAACTTCTCTTGTGGCTTAGGTGCGACAAGTATTGGAGTGGAGGACAGGTATGTCTTTAAGTCCTGCAGTGCAACCTATGCTTCTGGAGTCCATTTCATTGGACCTGCCTTTTTCAAAATTTTGAAAAATGGCAGGGCGCGCTCAGCAGACCTAGAGATAAACCTGCTGAGAGCAGCTACGCAACCGGCAAGTCTTCATACATCCTTGACGCGCTTTGGTGCTTCAATCTGCTCAATGGCCTTGATCTTGTCGGGATTGGCCTCAATTCCCCGCTGAGACACGAAGAACCCGAGAAGCTTGTCGGAGGGGACTCCAAACACGCACTTCTCGGGGTTAAGCTTGAGGTTGATCTTGTGCAGATTTGTAAAGGTTTCGTCTAAATCTTGAATCAGAGTCGCCTTGTCCTTGCTCTTGACCACTATGTCATCCATGTAGGCTTCCACATTTCTGTGCATTTGCGGCTCAAAAGCATGATGGACTACCGTTGCAAATGTTGAACCAGCATTCTTTAAACCGAAAGGCATTCGTACAAAACAATATGTGCCAGATGGGGTGATGAATGCGGTCTTCTCCTCATCCTCTTCTGCCATGAAGATCTGATGGTATCCTGAGTATGCATCAAGAAATGAAAGCAAGTCACATCCGGCCGTGGAGTCAACAATCTGGTCGATGCGCGGCAAGGGAAATGGGTCTTTGGGACAAGCTTTATTGACATCGATAAAGTCGATACAAAGTCTCCATTTCCCGTTTGCCTTGCGCACCACTACAGGGTTGCCAACCACGTAGGATGGACCACTCCTCTGACAAGGCCTGTTGCTTCCAATTTCTTGATTTCTTCTGCGATGAATTCTTGGCGCTCCACTGCCTGCTTCCTAACTTTCTGCTTGACGGGCCGCGCATGAGGACAGACGGCAAGATGGTGCTCGATTACTTTCCTGGGAACACCGGGGATGTCAGACGGTTGCCACGCAAATACGTCGACGTTCGCCCGCAGGAAAGCAACGAGCGCGCTTTCCTATTTAGGGTCGAGAGTGGCACTGATGGTGAAGGTACCACCTATGCCACTCTCCTTGGCAGACACCTTCTTGGTCTCTGGTGGAGCTGCCATTGTCTTCTTACACTTGCCGGTGGAGCTCGATGGTGCGTCCTCGACGGTAGCGCAGCACTCCGAAGAGGTGCGCTTGCCGGAGTGGGCATCAGAACTCTTGCCGGACTTGGTCTTCTTCTTCGCCCCGAGAGCTTCAACGGCAAGTGAGTTGCGATCTGCTGCGGCTGCTGCTTCCCGGTAGATCTTGTCGGCGCAGATAAGGGCATCCTTCTTGTCGCCAGGGACAGAGATGACACTTATCGGGCCTGGCATCTTCAGTATGTTGTATGCATAATGAGAGGCCGCCATGAATTTGGCGAGTGCTGGACGGCCGAGTATCCCATTGTAAGGCAATGGAAAGTCAGCAACGTCAAAAGTGACTCTCTCAGTCCTGAAGTTCAACTCGCTACCAAATGTCACCAGCAACGTGATTTTTCCCTTCGGCTTGCTTCTTCCCGGATTGATTCCTTGGAATGTGCCTGTCTCTTCGAGCTCGCCATCAGGGATCTGGAGTTTCTGGAGGACCGCGGAGGAGATCAGGCTCAAGCCGGCCCCGCCGTCAACTAGCATCTTAGTGACCTTGAGGTTGCGGATAGTTGGTGAAACCAACATCGGCAAGCACCCGACCACAGTTATGCGATCAGGGTGGTCCTCAATATCAAAGATGATAGGCGTGCTGGACCATTTCAGAGGCTTGCGTGACTCGACGGGTGGTTCTGCCGCATTAACTTCCCGCATCCACTGCTTGAGCTGTCGGTGGGAAGCATGCAGAGAAGCACTGCCGTCAACGCACAGGACCTCTGTGGCTTTCTGGAACTCCTGCTCATCGGTCTCGTCATCATCCATATCTTCATCGTCGTCGTCATCTTCATCCTTGTCGCGGCCGCGAGGAGGTCTATCTCCTTGCCGCTGCTTGGCCTTGCCGCGGCGTCCTCCTCGGTCGGGGTGTTTCTTACCGGCTCCTCCAGCACCTTCATGGGCCTTCTCCTTGTCGCGTCGCTCGTATTCAGCCTTTTGCTGCTCAACAAGCTGCTCGACCTTCTTGCAGCTCTGGAGGTCATGGCCCTTGGTGTGGTGGATCTTGCAGTACTGCTTGTTGGTGCCGTCCTGCTTGTCGGCGACCGCCACAGCCTGGTAGTTGGTGCCTGGGGCAATCTCCCTGCCGGAGCTACCAGCTTTGGCTTTCTTGGCGCCACCTCCGTTGCCGGAATGCTCAACGACTAGCACATCTTTGCCTTTCTTCTTCCTGTTGTTCCACGGACGGTTTTTCTTTGCCGGGGCAACCTCCTCACTATCAGATCCTCCTGCTTCTGTATTCTCTCCGGGGAGTTTCCTCCCTTCCTCAGCACGTGCACACTTGTCGGCCAGGGCATATAGCTCACTGACGTCTCTGATCTTGCACATCGCCATCAACTCCCGCATCCTGCGGTTTCGCACGTTCTGATGGAATGCGCTGATTACCGCGGCAGGGTGGACATCTGGAATGTTGTGCCGTACGCGGCTGAATCTCTGAATGTACTTGTGCAGGGACTCTCCTTCCTTCTGGGCGAGCAAATGAAGGTCGCTCTCTTGGCCAGGAGGCTTGTGGCCGCCTATAAAGGCGCCGACAAACTGATGGCATAGGTCTGCCCAGGAGGATATGGAGTTGTTCGGCAAGTGCATGAGCCAAGATCTGACATTGGGCTTGAGCACCAGCGGGAAGTAGTTGGCCAGGATCTTGTCGTCCCGCCCCCCGGCAGCTTGCACCGCGATGGTGTAGATGCTGAGGAACTCCGACGGATGCGACTTGCCGTCGTACTTCTCTGGTACGTCTGGCTTGAAATTCTTCGTGCTGGGCCACTGGACTTGCCGCAGCTCACGAGTGAACGCAGGGCAACCTACCGCGTACGGCAAGTCGCCTGGTTCCCCTAGCGCATGCATGTAGACAGAGGGCCCAGCGCGCTGGTCTGATTGACGCCGCGCTTCTCTTTGGCGCTCGATGCGAGTTCGAGCGTCTTCTTGCTGTCGTTCGTGAAGAACTTGGCGCTGATCGCGACGAGCTCATGGATCTGACGACGCGGTGGAGTCGCTGTCGAGGTGGATCCGGCGAGTCGGCGATCTTGGCCTTCGGGGTGGAGAGTGCTTGGTGGTTGCACCCCCACCGATTTCTTCGCCATCGGCTCGTGCCTGGCAGTCCTGCCGCAGCAGCGATGTATTCGGCTGCCGTGGAGTGTCGCCGTTGGCGAAGCCGATGAGACTCTGAATGGTGGACCTCCATTCATCGATCTTGTCTGCCATTGGAGGGTAATCCAGGAGCAGCTGAGCTCGCGCCAAAGCTTCTGTTGGAGTGGTGGGTGGCAGTGGCGAACGGTGCGAGGAGCGGGATATGCTCGGACTTCTAACTATGTTAGAAGGAGTAGTATCTCGTCCAGGCGACCGTGCCTCGCTCGTGCCAACATGTTGGCGTGCATGCTGGTCTTGAGCACCCCGAGATCCACCAGCTCGATCTTGGCCCAACGAACGTATGGCTCTGTGAATGCCATGACGCTGTCGGTCCTGCGCCTCCGGAGATGGGCGCGGTGCATGTACGGACACCGAGGTCTGTGCAGCCTTGTCCTTGGACCTGGCATCACCGTGAGCTCCCTCATCGATGTCCGTTCTTCGGCCGGTGTCTACCCCACCACCCGTTTGCTTCGGTGGTGGTGGGATCGACGTGGACGGAACATCTGCCGCCGAAGCCTTCTTCTTCGGTGGCATGTCGATGAAGAAGATGAAGATCTAGCTCGTGTGAACGCCGGATCAGGTTCACACAACCTCAACGCCCCCTACCTGGCGCGCCAAAGATGTCGGGGAAGGCTGATCCACGAACACCTATGGGGACCGGCGGGCCGGGCCCCTTTCGGTTCGGCGGGGGGCGGAGATCGCACGAAGAGCGGATCGAGGCGAAGCACACGAGCGGTTTACCCAGCTTCGGAGCTCTTCGGGGAGATAATACTCCTACTGCTGCTTGTCTGAGTGTATTGAGTTCTTGCTCGGGAGCGCTGAGTGCTACGGTACACACTAGCTGCTAACGAGACCGAGCATGAGTGTTTTTCTGCCTTCGAACCCCCTCTACGTTGCGCATGGGCCTCCTTTTTATATTCTAAAGGGGTCACCGACAGGTGGCAACGTAGACAAGGGTAAAAATGAAAAAAGGAATTGAGGTTGGTAGAGCTACCTGTACAGTGTATCCTACCTAACCCTGACAGCAGGGGAGAAAGGCATTAAATGCCCGTCTACGTCGCCCAAATAGTGCAAAAAGGGACCATCAGGGACGCCACCGCTCGCCACGATGGCAATCTTGTCAGCGCCGCTTGCCCCCGCGCACGGCTGGCTGCACAGCCTCTTGCCACGCGCGCCTGGAAAGGCCCCAGGGCGACACATTGATGGATGTGCTGGAGCGCGGGTACAGGGTGGTAGCTTTGCCGCGGCAAGCGCCTTGCCGCGGTCGTTGTCTTGTCGCGTCCGGAAGCTTGTCGCTCATCGGGCCTCACCGGGACGCATGGCGCGTCGCGGCAAGTTCCTTGAGATGCCTTGGTTGGCCTTCCCGGCAAGCTCCTCTTGCCGGGGCCTTGTCTCCTTGGCTTGAATACTTTGTTCTTGAATGGCTCCACAGGAACCACGGAGGACCTTGGCGGTCACCCGGCAAGCCTTGCCGCGGGGTGCTGCAACTGCCCGTGCACAAGTTCGGGATACTAGGGTACCCCTACTCTAGTACACCGACACCACCACATGCTATTAATTCTGATATGTCGCAAGTTATTGATGATGCTAGTACCATGCTTGATAATGATGATGTGCCACTTGGTGAATTTCTTAATGAACAAATTGCTAGAGTAATACAACATGATGTTGTTGAATCTGATGATGAGCTTGAAACTGAAACTCCTGAAACACTTGCTAGAGCTAGCCCTCCTAGATATGAATTGCATAAGGTACCGGAAGTCTATGTTATGAGTGAAGAGGCAACTAGAGATAGTCTTGCTTGTAAGGATAGAGATGATCTAGAGAAATTATTACACAAGTATAAAGAAAAATCTCTGGATGCTAGAATGAAATGTGATCCTAAGTTTTCTACTTCACATATTGCTATTGCTGAGAAGGATTATGAATTCTCTGTCGACCTAGAGTTAATCACTTTGGTTGAATCAGATCCTTTCTATGGTTATGAAACTGAAACTGTTGTGGCACATCTTACAAAGTTGAATGATATAGCCACTCTTTTTACTCATGATGAGAAAACTTGATACTACTTTATTCCCAAATTATTCCCTTTCTCGTTAGAGGGTGATGCTAAATCTTGGTACAATACTCTAACTCATGGTTGTGTGCATAGTCCCCAGGATATGATTTACTACTTCTCCAAAAAATATTTTCCTGCTCATAAGAAAGAAGCTACCTTACAGGAAATATTTAACTTTGTTCAAACTAAAGAAGAGAGTCTCCCACAAGCTTGAGGGAGGCTTTGCTAGTTACTTAATGCTTTGCCTGATCATCCTCTTAAGAAAAATGAAATACTTGATATCTTCTATAATGGACTAACCGATGCTTCTAGGGACTTCCTAGATAGTTGTGCTGGTTGTGTTTTCAGGGAATGAACTATTTCTCAAGCTGAAGAATTATTGAATAACATATTAAAAAATTATGATGATTGGACTATTCCTGAACCACCACCTAAACCCACTCCGAAGAAGAGGGGTATCTTATATCTCAGTCCTGAAGATATGCAAGAGGCAAAGAGATCTATGAAGGAAAAAGGTGTTAAGGCCGAGGATGTTAAAAATTTACTACCTATCGAAGAAATACATGGGCTTGAAGCACCACCACCACCCAAGGTGGTAGAGGTAAAATCTTTCATGAAATTCAATGATAGTGATGATCCTCATAGTAAACATCCTAGTCAATGCCTTTATGAGTTTGACAATTACATTAGAAAACAAGACCACTTCAATGCAAACGTTATGAAACAATTGAAATATAATTCTAATATGATTGCTCGCTTGTGTGACTTGTTCTTTAGAATCTCAAATGATGTTAGAGGTGTTGGAAAACATGCTTCTATGGTTCAAACCCAGTTAGAACAAGTTGCTAAATCACAAAGAGAATTACTTGATGAAAGAATCATAATATACATGACTTTGCTGTTAGAGTTGCAAGTAGATGAGGTAAAATGACTCGGGAACCACTTTATCCTGAGGGACACCCAAAAATAATTGAACAAGATTCACAAAGAGCTAATGCTAATACACCTAGTCCTTCTAAAAAGAAAAAAAAAGAAAAATGATAGGACTTTGCATGCTTCTAGTGAACCTGAAATAGAAACCTCCTGATAATGAAAATGAAACTTCTATCTCTGATACTGAAGCTCATTCCGGTAATGAACATCCACCTAGTGATAATGAAAAAGACAATGATGAGGTTCATGAAGATAGTCAAACAAATAATGATAAGGAACCAAATAATGATCTTGAGATAGAACCACCTGTTGACCTGGATAACCCATAACCTAAGAATAAATGATACGGTAAAAGAGACTTTGTTGCTAGAAAACACAGTAAAGAAGGAGAACCGTGGGTTCAAAAACCTATGCCTTTTCCACCCAAGTCAATTAAAAACAAGGATGATGAAGAATTTGAACGCTTTGCTGAAATGTTGAGGCCAGTCTTTTTGCGTACTCGCTTGACTGATATCCTTAAAATGCCTCCTTATGCAAAGTATATGAAAGATATCATCACAAATAAGAAAAAAATACCGAAAGCTGAAATCTCCACTATGCTTGCTAACTATACTTGTAAAGATGGAGTACCTAAAAAACTTGGAGATCCGGGAATACTAACTATACCTTGCTCTATCAAAAAGAATTATGTGAAAACTGCTTTGTGTGATTTAGGAGCTGGTGTTAGTGTTATGCCTTTCTCTTTATATAAAAGACTTGACTCAAATAAACTCACACCTACTGAAATATCTTTGCAAATGGCTGATAAATCAACTACCATACCTATCGGTATCTGTGAGGATGTGCCTGTTGTTGTTGCTAATGTCACTATTTTGACTGATTTTGTTATACTTGAGATGCCCGAGGATGACAACATGACGATTATCCTTGGTAGACCCTTCTTGAATACTGCAGGGGCTGTTATTGATTGCAATAAAAGCAAGGTCACTTTTCATATTAATGGTAATGAGCATACGATGCACTTTCCGAAGAAACAATTCCAAGTGAAAGGTATTAATGTTGTTGAAAAATCTCCGACAATCACTATTGGAAGTTTTCAAATACCTCTACCTACTGTCAAAAAGAAATATGAAATGCTTATTGTTGGGGAAATGCATATCCCCATTGAGGTAGCTTAGTGATTTACGAAACTTCTTCGGTTTCAAGCCAATCAAAAGTGGTTGTTAATAAGACCTGATCAAACTTATTAATGAATCATTTTTGAACGGTATGAAGTTGATGAATTCAGTAAGCACTACCTTCTGTCCCTACCTTTTGTTTTTTCATTTTATTAGTTAAATAAAATAAAATGCCATGTTTGGTTTGTTTTTTGAATTTCCCTTGCAATAAAAAATGACCCAGAAATAAAAGTTCTCAGAATGCTTTGAAAACCTGATACAATTTTTTCCTGATTATTTAAGAATTTTTGGTGCAAATAATACCAGAGGGACGTGCACCAGGTGGGCACAACCCACCTGGGCGCGCCGGGATCCCCAGGCGCGCCCTGGTGGGTTCTGGTCCCCACGTGGCCCCCCCTCACTTATCTCTTTTGCCCACATCATCACTTACTTCCAGAAAAAAATTCCCACTGCTCTCTCTCTCTCTTGTTCTTGAGCTCAATCCCGCGGATTTCGATCTCTTAGCTCGAAGCTCCGTTTCCAAAACTGTTTCGGGGGATTGTAGGTTGGTATGTGACTCCACCATAAGTCCAATTAGTTTTTTGTTTTAGTGGTTTATACTCTGAATAGTAAGCTACTCTTGGTGCTGATGTAGATGAGCTTGCATGATGAATTATTAGTGTTCTAAGTAGTTTTAATGCTTGCTATGGCCTCTATGTATCCCTAGGAGTAGTTGCTATCAATCCTGTGAAGTTTTGTTGAAAAAAATTTGTCACCTCAAAATTTTTATTTTCAGAAAATTGTGACAGTTCTAGTGACAGTTCTGCTCGCCAGTCGTATGTGGAACCAAGTGAAAGTTCCACGCGTGATGCCGCCACCAAAACATGCTTATGGCCTTGCAATGAATACATGCAAGGGGAGATATTTTGTTCTTGAGAGCGAGGCCCGAGATCAGAACGCAGCAGTGGTGGCAGCACGGCATGCCGAGGCATCCGCACCGAGAGCCTCTATGAGCTACCACGCAGACAACTACCCTCCAGGCTACTAATCGATTACCAACTTAGGCCAAAAGCCTAAGATTAGGGGAGTACGTGTTTCTCACCGACATTATATTCATGTTCATGCATATCATTCTATTTGTCGGTGTTCACACTTTTTCATTGTATCATCCGTGCTTAGATTTATTTTCCTCCTTTCTTCTTGTGTGTTTGAAAAACTTCAGAAAAACCAAAAAAATTAGTTGCAGTAATTTACTTTCTATGCATGCTTAATAGTAGTATTAAAAAGAAAATCCAAAAAGATTTCCTTATTCTTCTTTTGCTTGTTGGGAGCTTTCCCGTGTAAATAGTTTTTCTCGTTTTTGTTTTTTTCCTTTTGTTGCTTGTTCAAGAAAACCAAAAACTCCAAAAACATTTCAGTGTGTTTCTCTGAACTTCTTTTCTTTTTTACTCGAGTCTTACCAAGGAGAAGACCACGATGAAAATGTTGAGTGGCTCTCATATGAATAATTGTTGAACTAATAAGAGCACATTTTACCTTGTCTTCTCCAGTTGAATAAAATGTTTGCAGATTCCATCTTAGTCCATGGAAATCTTGCACTGTTATTATTTTCATATCGTTCGGTCGTGCAAGTGAAAGGTAATAATGATGACACTCGATGAACTAGCTGTGGCAGGGAGAAACTAGTATGAACTCGACTTGTTCTGTTTTTGTAAATATGTTTAACCTAGTATCCATGATTCAACCCATTATGATTAAACAAGTTTGCAATGACAATTAGATATTATAGTTTCTCATGCCATGCATAAGTAGCTGGGAGTGAATAATGATTTATCTTGGATATCAACATAGCGTTAAAATGATTGTGATGTAGTATGATGATATGGTATCCTCCTCTGAATGTTCGAGTGGCTTGACTTGGCACATGTTCATGCATGTAGTTGAATCAAAATAACCATAGCCTCTATGATATTTATGTTCGTATTGTCCATATCCTACACATGCTAGTGTCCAATGTTACTTACGCATAATGCATGGTTATGATCATTGTTGTTCTCTAGCTCGTCGCTTCTCAATCTTAATTGCTAGCCTTCGTCTATACTAAGTGGGAACTCTGCTTGTACATGAAAAACCATGAACCCAAAGTTATTCCAGACGAGTCCACTATACCTACCTATATGAAGTATTAACCTGCCGTCCTAAGTAAATTTGCATGTGCCACCTCTAAAAACTTCTAAAAATTATCCTTTTTGTGTTCCTGGATCGTTCATGGAACGACAGGAGGTGGTCGGTATCTTCCATGCTAAGCGGATTATTCTTAGGTCGAGTGTTTATTCACTTGCCATTGCACGAGAAAATGGGCGGTAATAGGGATTCCTAGTCCCTAACTCAAAAATGCAAATAATTAAACAAAACTCACCCGGGACTGATGTTGGTATGGACATCACCCGTTGTTTCGGACAAGACATGGAGTGTGATTGATGGTGGAGCGGGAGTAAACCTTTACTTTTATCGCTTGGGAACCGCCACTAGTGTGCTTAGCATGGAAGATATTGATAACTGATGGTCGTGAAGTGAATAAGAAGGGTGCATGTCTCAAAATATCATTTATCTTTGTTTTAAAAATTGAGCTCTGGCACCTCTACAAATCACTGCTTCCCTCTGCAAAGGGACTATCTATTTACTTTTATGTTGTGTCACCACCTTCTAAAACAAGCGCCAGAAACTGAGTAGAGCACAGTTGTCATGATTTATGCATTATGTGTAGCTAATGTTGGGTGCATCATGACTGGATCTTTTCTACCATGAATTACAATGTTTAGTCGTTGCTTGAACTTTGGAGGTGCTCTGCATTTATGTTTTACGGTCTCAGAAAGGGCTAGCGAGGTACCACTATTGTCATATTATATCATGGTAGTTTTGACAACGTGTTGTTGTTTGAGATATTTTATTATTGCTCGCTAGCTGATTATGTCATTGATATGAGTCATTATAATCTTTAAATGCTATTGTTGACATGGTTAGTTATATTGTTGGCTGAAAACCTGGGTGCTGATTAAGCTTATTTATGCAAACAAGAGCAAAAGAGTTTGTAAAAGTTTTTCTTTCTCACTTTCAGTTTATCAACTAAATTGCTTGAGGACAAGCAAAGGTTTATGCTTGGGGGAGTTGATACGTCTCCAACGTATCGAATTTTTCTCACGCTTTTCCTCTTGTTTTAGACTCTAATTTGCATGATTTGAATGAAACTAACCCCGGACTGACGATGTTTTCAGCAGAACCACCATGCTATTGTTTTTGTGCAGAAATAGAAGTTCTCGGAATGGAACGAAACTTTACGAGGAATTTTTATGGAATAATAGAGGATTTTTGGAGCCAAGACCCACCAGAGAGGGGGCCCTGGGTGGGGACAACCCACCAGGGCGCGCCCCCTCTCCTGGCGCGCCCAGGTGGGTTGTACCCACCTGGTGGCCCCGCTGATGACCCCCCCTGATACTATAAAATCACATTATTCTAGAAAAAATCAGGGAGAATGAATTATCGCGATCCACGATACGGAGCCTCCGCCAAGCCCTATTCTTCCTCGGGAGGGCAGATCCGGAGTCCGTTTGGGGCTCCGGAGAGGGGGTCTTCGTTCTTCGTCATCACCAACCCATCTCCATCACCAATTCCATGATGCTCCCCACCGGGAGTGAGTAATTCCTTCATAGGCTCGCTGGTCGGTGAGGATTTGGATGAGATTCATCATGTAATCGAGTTAGTTTTGTTAGGGCCTGATCCCTAGTATCCACTATGTTCTTAGATTGATGTTGCTATGACTTTGCTATGCTTAATGCTTGTCACTTGGGGCCCGGGTGCCATGATCTCATATCTGAACCGTTTATGAATTCATCATTATATCCATGTGTTAGATCTAATCTTGCAAGTTATAGTTACCTACTACGTGTTATGCTCCGACAACCCCGGAGTGACAACAACCGGGCCCACTCTCGGTGATGACCGTAGTTTGAGCAGTTCATGTATTCACTATGTGTTAATGCTTTGTTTTGGTTCTCTATTAAAAGGAGGCCTTAATATCCCTTAGTTTCCAATATGGAGCCCGCTGCCACGTGAGTGTAGGACAAAAGATGTCATGCAAGTTCTTTTAATAAAGCACGTATGACTATTTACGGAATACATGCCTACATTATATAGATGAACTGGAGCTAGTGCCGTATCGCCCTAGGTTATAACTGTCACATGATGAATATCATCCAACAAGTCACCGATCCAATGCCTACGCATTTATCTCATATTGTTCTTGCTAAGTTACTACTGTTGCTACTGCTATCATTACTGCTACAATATCACTTCTATCATTGTTACCGTTACTGTTACTACTGCTGCTATCATCAAAACTATCATACTACTGTGCTACTGATCACTTGCTGCAGATAATTAATTTCCTGGTGTGGTTAAATTGACAAGTCAGCTGCTAATACCTTCAAATATTCTTTGGCTCCCCTTGTGTTGAATCTATAAATTTGGATTAAATAATTACCCTCAAAAACTATTGCGATCCCCTATACTTGTGGGTTATCAATATCTGCTAGATCTACGTCGGTATTTCCTCAAAGAGCAAGGGATGATGCAGTATAGCGACGGTAATTATTTCCCTCAGTGATGAGACCAAGGTTATTGAACCATTAGGAGAACCTCCTCACACCACATAAATAGCACCCGCACACAAATAACAAATACTCGCAACCCGACGTGTTAAAAGGGTTGTCAATCCCTTTCAGGTACGGCGTCTCAAGATAGGCAAATAACGTGAGGTAAAATTGGTAGATAGGATAAATAGATCGTGGAACAAATAAAATGCAGCAAGGTATTTTTGTATTTTTAGTTTAATAGATCTGAAAATAAATGCAAGGGAAAATATATCACAAAGGCAAATATGATGAAAAGAGACCCGTGGGTCGTAGGTTTCACTAGTGGCTTCTCTCGAGAAACATAGCAAACGATGGGAAAACAATTACTGTTGGACAATTGATAGAACTTCAAATAATCATGACGATATCCAGGCAATGATCATTATATAGGCATCACGTCCAAGATTAGTAGACCGACTCTTGCCTGCATCTACTACTATTACTCCTCATATCGACCGCTATCCAGCATGCATCTAGTGTATTAAGTTCATGAGAAAAAGGATTAATGCAATAAGAACGATGACATGATGCACACGAGATCCGTTTATCTATTCTGGTAGATATAGATCTCATCTTGTTATCCTTAGTAGCAACAATACATATGTGTAGGTTCCCTTTCTGTCACTGGGATCAAGCACCATAAGATCGAACACACTACAAAGCACATCTTCCCATTGCAAGATAAATAGATCAACTTGGCCAAACAAAACCCAAATATTGGAGAAGAAATATGAGGCTATAAGAATCATGCATATAAGAGATTAAATAAGACTCAAATAACTTTCATGGATAAAAACATAGATCTAATCATAAACTCAAAGTTCATCGGATCCCAACAAACACACCACCAAAAGACTTACATCATATGGATCTCCAAGAGACCATTCTATTGATAATCAAGAGAGAGAGAGAGAGAGAGAGAGAGAGAGAGAGAGGAAGCCATCTAGCTACTAACTACGGACCCGTCGGTCGACAAAGAACTACTCACACATCATAGGAGAGGCACCAATGGAAGTGGTGAACCTCTCCATGATAGTGTCTAGATTGGATCTGGTGGTTCTGGACTCTGCGGCGGCTGGATCAATATTTTGTCGACTCCTCTAGGGTTTCTGGAATATTTGGATATTTATAGAGCAAAGAGGCGATTCAGGGGGCACTCGAGGTGGGCAGCACCCACCTGGGCGTGTCTGGGCCTCCTGGCACGCCCTGGTGGGTGCTGCTCCCCCCGAGCAGCCCCTCAGGTGCTTCCTTGGCACACTGGCTTTCTTTTGGCCGAAAAAAATCCTCCAGGAGTTGCGTTGCGTTTGGACCCCGTTTGATATTGATTTCCTGTGATGGAAAAAACATGCAGAAAACAACAACTGGCACTTGGTACTATGTCAATGGGTTAGTACCAAAAAATGATATAAAATCACTATAAAATGATTATAAAACATCCAAGAATGATAATATAACAGCATGGAACAATCAAAAATTATAGATACGTTGGAGACGTATCAACTCCCCTTGGCAACTGCCAAGCTTGGGGGAGGTGCCCCGGTATCGTATCACCATCACACCTTTACTTTTATCATTTTTCTTAGTTCGTCTCTTTTGGTTATATCTTCATCTAGTAGAATAATGTTTTAGTATGATCTAGCTTTGAGTTTCGTCTTGATCTCTTTCTATGTAATCGAGTCCATGAGTTATATAATAAAGTTTTTGCGGACGCGCTACTATTAACTAGCTGTAGCAGTTTCGCCAGCCCTCGCTACTGCTATATCTTTCATCATTTTCCCATTTCAGTTCTCCTTTCAGATACTAGATACTAGGTACTGCTAGTAGATATCAAATTCATAAACCATTACTAGGTATGGTAGTACTCCCTTCGTTCCAAATTACTCGTCGTGGTTTTAGTTCAAACCACGACGAGTAATTTGGAATGAAGGGAGTACTAGATAACAATTTCATGCATAGCCAACATGCATCCTCAAGCAGTACAATTCATATCAACGGCCATCATCATATGTAGTTCTAGATGATATCGACGACGATCATCATATGTAGTTCTAGATGATATAGCCACACACACATATGTAGTTCTAGATGATATAGCCACACACACATATGTAGTTCTAGATGATATAGCCACACACACATATGTAGTTCTAGATGATATCGAAGACAATCATCATCCTCAAGCCTGGGCGGTTGGTGTTCCTGATAGTAATTAGGATGGCCTGTCCAACACGAAGATTCTTGCCATCGAGGAATTTCTTCCACCCAACCGAGTTTAAGTGTGTGCGACCGTCCGTGTCCACGCGGTAAGTACAGGTTGTGACGGAGCCCCTTGTAGTAAGGCGTAGTCCAGCTGAGCCTTCTTCATCAGGCTCGATACCATAACTCACAGATATGCTCTTTGCCAATTTCTGAATAAGAAAAACATATCAATTAATAAGCATGTGATCGAACTCTACACTAAAACATATATATCATTGACTAGATTCCACACAACATACCATATCATTGGACTGTACACTAAGTAATTCACACTATTAATTTGCATTTGTAAGTATAACATATCATATCATGTCGATCAACCATGGTATTTGTCAAGCGGGTCACGAATGGCACCCCGACAAAGTCAGCACGTGGCGGAATTATGTCCCACAGGTTGCACACCTCCTCCTCACTCAGCCTTGTTCTTTGAGCTACGATGGCTTCATGAAGTGGGTCCTCATCATCTTCATCGAGTGGGTCCTCATTATCTTCATCATCTTCATCATCTTCGTCATCTTCATCATCTTCCACCAGGTTGAGATAAATGACAGCTAGCTTGGGTCTTTCTGCTCGGAAGTTGAAGCTGATCAACTCACCACCAGTAAGATGCATGCGAGCGACGAAACGGGCCCATCCATCTCCTCCAATCTGCGACATATTGTGTCCTTTCTCGACCTACATAGTGTACGGCCCCCCAGGAGCCTCAAATGTCACAGTGTCTCCTGTCAGCTTGTTGAATTTCAACCTCACATTGCATGGGACGATCTGTGTAAAATAAGAAAAATGACACAATGCAGTAATGCCAACACTAAAAATAAAATAGTTATTACATTTCATCTAATTTCTTACCGCCGCATGACAAAAACTCGACTGGAAGTAGATGCCGAACAGCTTGCCAGTTGCAAGGCTGCCGGCGCATCTTGACTTGCACAGTTGACATAGTGGTGGTGGTGGTGGCGCCATTCTTCCTAAAGCAATATGAGCAAAGGATTAATGATCAACTAAATCAAAATGTTCTAACTGAACTAAATCAACTAGCCTACTAAATCAACTAAATCAAAATGTTCTAAGTGAACTAAATCAACTAGCCTACTAAATCAACTAAATCAAAATGTTCTAAGTCAACTAAATCAACTAGCCTACTAAATCAAGTAAATCAAAATGTTCTATGTCAACTAAATCAACTAGCCTACTAAATCAACTAAATCAAAATGTTCTAAGTCAACTAAATCAACTAGCCTACTAAATCAACTAAATCAAAATGTTCTAAGTCAACTAAATCAACTAGCCTACTAAATCAACTAAATCAAAATGTTCTAAGTCAACTAAATTAACTAAATGAATTAGCCTACTAAATCAACTAAATCAAAATGTTCAAAGTCAACTAAATCAACTAGCCTACTAAGTCAACTAAATTATATCAACTAAATCAAAATGTTGCATATGAGCAGGAGGGAGAAGGAGGGGCGACTCGAGGAGGGAGAAGAGAGTAGGATGGAGGAGGAAGGCGGAGCGAGGAGGGGCCGGCCGGCGCGGCCAGTTGGAGGAGGACGGAGGAGGAAGGCGGAGCGAGGAGGGGCCGGCCGGCGCGGCCAGTTGAGGGAGGACGGAGGAGGAAGACGGAGCGAGGAGGGGCCGACCAGCGGCGAGTGGAGAGGGAGGACGGAGGAGGAGGCCGGTACCGAGTCCAGCAAGGAGGAGGAGGTGACGGCGCGCGGCGCAGACGGAGGAGGGGCGACGGGGGCGCGCGGCGCAGACGGATCGGAGAGGATTGAGTGGCTGTGTGTGTGAGTGGATCCGAATGGAGGGGATGAGGGAGATGAATGGCTTAGCAGTAGCGCTCTTCAGGAAAAGACGCTACTGCTAAGCTACCTAGCAGCAACGCCTTTCACAGTAAAGCGCTACTGCTATGTGTCAGCATGTAAAAATAGACTTTGTTCAATATATCAAAAACACATTGATCATGAACGAGCTTTTTGTGTACAATCTGATTTGACAATATGAGTCCTCACCGGTTTAGGAACAGGTGAAGACTCATATTGCAGCCACAAATTCTACACATAGAGTTCAATGAAGATCAAGTGCTTGTCAAAGTGTGAGAAGTAACATATTTAAGGTGGTAGAAACTCTCTTCACGGAGCGAGGTGGGACTAAATTTTTGTAGGAAACATAGCAGTAGCGCTTATCAGAGAAATGCGCTGCTACTATGCCACGTAGCAGTAGTGCGCATCACCTTAACGCGTTGCTGCTATAACTACCCTCGCGGCGGCCTCGTAGGAATTATAGCAGCAGCGCGTCTTTGGGGTGACGCGCTACTGCTATATTTGTCTCAGCAGCGAGTTTCGTCTGTCCGCGCTACTGCTAGTTAGCAGCAGCGAGTTATTTTGGAGCGCGCTGCTGGTAAGATTCTGTGTATAAGCTTTTCCCTAGTAGTGAAGGGTGAAATATTAATAGAAACTGAAGACTAGCAGACCGACAAACTGAAGAATGGGATACTGAACCGACTAACTGAAGAAAATTAAGTTGAATGATAGAAAAAACTGAATGAGAAAAATGACAGTGATTGAATAATTCAAAAGAAGAAAAATATAACTAAAGAAATAAAACTAACTTGAAATTGACTAAAGGAAAATATAATGAATGACAAATTCTAAATGAAATTAAACTGAAAACTGAGCAAAAAGCAGATCAAAAGCAACAAAAAGAAACTAAATACTGGATTTCAACAGTGCTATCCCTCTCCACGGCCCCCAAATCAGCTTGTGCTTGCAAAAAAGCATTTCACAGTCAATATGCCCAGCCCATGCCACCAACCAGATGGAGTCTACATGAACAAAACGAACCATGTTAAGGAAATGAACAAGTTTATAACATCACCTAATCTAGTACTACCACAGCCATGTTTTAATAGAGGGAATAACAATACTGCTGCAGCAAAAAAGTAAAACAAGCTGATGACTAGCAGAAAGAAGTAAAAAACATGATCCATCTTATGGATGTACAAAACAAAGTGCTCACTGTAGCTCTGCTCTTAATAACTGATTTCATTCATTTTGAAGGTTATTCATGTAATAAAAGACTTAAAATGACAACATGGAGATACTAAGAGTACTCTATTCAGACTGAAAATGAATGTTAACTATTGTTTCACATAATACTGATAACTGATAGAAAATAGGGCGTGCCCCCCATTCTAGCGCAAACACAAACACCTGCTGCTGCAATCAACACAGAATATATACATTGCTGAGTCGAAGCCCAGCAAAAAAATCAAGCTTCGATCCTCACATACCTACTTTCTCATCTCTAATCTAATCAGAAGCTCGGTCGTTGTAAAAAACACCAACAATTAATACAAAAATGAACAAAATCATACAGCGGCCGCACTTTGACAGAACCCAAATCACAGGTGCAAGGTCAGGGGATTCGATTGAGCGAACTACGTGGATGCTCTGCCTCACAAAACCTATGGAATGGGATTTGGTTAGGAGGATGGGGAAAGACCGAGGTGCGCGGAGAGATGGCTGCAGTCCGGCGCGGCGACGCAAAACTCAGACGACGGACAACTCATTGCGCTGAGCATTGGGGAAAAGAGATAAGCTCGCTGTACCTGTCTTTCCAGTGACGGCTGACCGTGACGCGCTCCATGGCGGAGCCGAAGCTGACCTCCTCTCCGACCCCTCCATGGCTCCATGGCCGGCAGCTCGCCTTCCTCCCCACTGCTTCCCCCCTCCTCCCTCTGCGCTAACTAACACGCGACCTCCCATAGTAAAAAAATGATGGACACCCGTGAACCCGCGTCGGGTTCCAGAACCCGATAAAAAAAAGACCACGGCCAGAACCCACATACTCCACGATGGACAACCCACAGGGACAGGGGGAGGAGGCCGCTGAGATTAGCGACGAGATCAACGACTCAGAATTCGACCTGACGTGAATTGAAAATCAGACGTCTGATTTTTAGCAAAACTGTAAAAAAAAGGCCAGCGACAGGTTTTAAAAAAATGGACCAATGGCATATACGATGCAGAAACTTAATAAGAAGGAGGAGCATCAGCTATACGGTGGAAGTTTCCAGGTTGGCCGCATATTTGACAAACAAGATACGTACTATTTTTTGCATGATTACATTGCTTGAGCATGAAAAATAATTAGACGAAGCAACAGTACCGAATGTAAGAATATTATCATGCTTGGACCTAATGAAGCACCGAAGATACAACTGAGAACTGAGATCAAACATTACCCGTCAATATGATAGTATTTATCTCCATACTGAGGAGTGCTGGCACCCATTCTACCATATTTATTGAAAAAGTGATCATGCAATATGTGTTAACAGGAACTACATACTTGGTTGAGCACATATACATGCACACTCATCAGTGACAAGAACAGATGTTCAATAGCATCTTAATCTTTGTAGTGAGCTTTGATTTATTTTTTCAATTATAATGCATCGCTAACCAATACCTTCAGACACTAAAGCACTGCTAGAAAATCATACTTATGTACACAACCCTGATAGACCATCCTCAAACCAACAATGTACTGTACTAACTAGCAAGTAAATTTCAAATTCACAACATAGCCATGGCAATGACGAACAGGTTCCGATGGAGATCATCTCAAGTGCATACATATGTTGGACAGATGCTGAGCTAAATAGCATGGTAATCATCCTTGTGTGCTTTCATTTATTTATTTTTTGTCTCACTAGTAATAGTGTTAACCAGTGTATGCAGTAACTGAATTTCAGATCGGGCCACGGAATCCAAACCCCCGCAAAAATCTCATCTTTTGTGCTGAGTACCGTACCTTGCGGATGGCGTCGCAGCCGGCGGTGTTGTCCTCGGGGATCTCCTCGATCTGGACGCACGTCCTCGCCGGCTTCTTCTTCTTCTTGTCATCCTCCTTGTCCTTGGCGGCGGCCTTGATCTTCTTGGGCTTCTCTGGCCTGCGCTCCTCGACCTCCAGCTCATCCTCGTCGTCGTCAGAGGCGGTGAAGTCCTCCTCCCAGGTGTAGGCATGCGACCATGGCTCGAGCGAGCCTTTGCCCTTGATCTCGGTGCCCCACTTGGTTTTGGTCTTGCCTCCGGCGCCGCCCTTGGACTTGGCCTCCCACCTCCACTTGCGGTCGAATCCGTCGTCGTTGGGGGAGGCGAGCTCCGCCTCGCACTTGAGCGCCCAGCCCCCGCCGCGCGGCTTCTCCTCTGCCGTCCACTTGACCATCCGGCCGCCGGGCTCCGTGGCCGCGTAGGTGTACTTGCGGCGCGCCGGCTGTGGGGCGGCCGCGCGGGCCGCGAGCTCGAGCGCGGCGACGCGGTCAGTGAGGTCGTGCAGGAGGAAGGCGTGCGGGAAGGGGATGGGGGCGGTGCGAAGAAGGGGTCGGCGGGGAGGTAGAGGTCGAGGAGGTCAGGGTGGTGGGGGAAGGCAAAGGGGATGGGGATGGGGGTGGGAGGAAGGGGTAGGAGGCGGAGAGGGAGGAGGTAGGTGGTGGTGTGTGGATGAGATGCGAAAGTCATTTTTTTACCTGGATGGGTGGGGAGAGAGGGAGGGGATAACCCCACAGTTTTTTTACCTGAAAAAATAACCCCATCTCTTTGCCATCTGCCAGCAGATGGCAAAGAATCTTTGCCGGCTACTGGCAGATGGCAAAGAGGTGGGGCTGGTACGCCGTTACACGCTTGACGGCCACATGATTTGCCAACCTCTTTGCCATCTGCTGGCAGATGGCAAAGATTATTTGCCATCCACTAGCAGATGGCAAAGAATTGGCTGATGGAAACCGTGTTCTTTGCCGTCTGTCAGTTCTTTGCCATTTGTTTTTTATAAGCAGATGGCAAAGACGTTCTTTGCCATCAGCTGGCAGATGGCAAAGAGCTGGCTGATGGCAAATTTCCTATTTCCAGTAGTGAGTGTGGAAAAATGATAGTAACATTGCCCCTTCTCTCTTTTTCTCTCATTTTTTGTTTGGCTTTCTCTTTTTTATGACCTTTTTTTATTTCCTCACATGGGACAATGCTCTAATAATGATGATCATCACACTTCCATTTACTTACAACTCAAAAAATTACAACTCAATGCTTAAATTTTTTTTTGACTCTATGTGAATGCATCCGGCGGTGTACTGGGATGTGCAATGAATCAAAAGTGACATGTATGAAAGAATTATGAAAGGTGGCTTTGCCACAAATACTATGTCAACTACATGATCATGCAAAGCAATATGATAATGATGAAGCGTGTCATAATAAATGGAATGATGGAAAGTTGCATGGCAATATATCTCGGAATGGCTATGAAAATGCCATAATAGGTAGGTATGGTGGCTATTTTGAGGAAGGTATATGGTGGGTGTATGGTACCGGTGAAAGTTGCATGGCACAAGAGAGGCTTGCAATGGTGGAAGGGTGAGAGTGCGTATAATCCATGGACTCAACATTAGTCAAAAAGAACTCACATACTTATTGCAAAAATCTATTAGTCATCGAGCGAAGTACTACACGCATGCTCCTAGTGGGATAGATTGGTAGGAAAAGACCATCGCTTGTCCCCGACCGCCACTCATAAGGAAGACAATTAATAAATACTTCATGCTCCAACTTCATTACACAAGGTTCACCATACGTGCATGCTACGGGACTCACAAACCTCAACAAAAGTATTTCTCAAATTCACAATTACTCCACTCGCATGACTCTAATATCACCATCTTCATATCTCAAAACAATCATAAAGAATCAAACTTCTCATAGTATTCAATGCACTTTATATGAAAGTTTTTATTATATCCCTCTTGGATGCCTATCATATTAGGACTAAATTTATAACCAAAGCAAATTACCATGCTGTTCTAAAAGACTCTCAAAATAATATAAGTGAAGAAAGAGAGTTCATAAATTTCTATAAAATAAAGCCACCGCCATTCTCTCAAAAGATAAAAGTGAAGTACTAGAGCAATATTGCCTAGCTCAAAACATATAAGTCAAGTACATAGAGTATTCTAATAAATCACGATTCATGCGTGTCCCTCCCAAAAGGTGTGTACATCAAGGATGATTGTGGTAAACTAAAAAGAAAAGACTCAAATCATACAAGACGCTCCAAGCAAAACACATATCATGCGGTGAATTAAAATATAGCCTCAAGTAAAGTTACCGATAGATGACGACGAAAGAGGGGATGCCTTCCGGGGCATCCACAAGCTTAGGATTTTGGTTTTCCTTGAATATTACCTTGGGGTGCCTTGAGAATCCCCAAGCTTAGGATCTTTCCACTCCTTATTCCATAGTCCATCAAATCCTTACCCAAAACTTGAAACTTCACAACACAAAACTTTACAGAAAATCTCATGAGCTCCGTTAGTATAAGAAAATAAATCACCACTTTAAGGTACTGTTGAAAACTCATTATTTATTTATATTGGTATAATATCTACTATATTAAAACTTGTCCATGGTTCATACCCCCCGATACTACCCATAGATTCATCAAAATAAGCAAACAACATGCAGAAAACAGAATCTGTCAAAAACAGAACAGTCTGTAGCAATCCGTAACTCTCGAATACTTCTGTAACTCCAAAAATTCTAAAAAATTATGAAGACATGAGCAATTTTGTGAACCAATCCAGGTCAAAAATAATCAGATGAAAATCACGCTTCTGTGAATTTTGAAAATTATTTTCCTGGGTGCAAAAGTTTCTGATTTTCAGCCCGATCAACACAACTATCACCGTAAACTATCCTAAAGGTTTAACTTGGCACAAACACTAATTAAAACATAAAACCACATCTAATGAGAGGCTATATGAATTATTTATTACTAAACAGGAATAAAAAGTAAAGAACAAAAATAAAATTAGGTTGCCTCCCAACAAGCGCTATTGTTTAACACCCTTAGCTAGGCATAAAAACGCCAATAGATCTAGGTATTGTCATATTTGGTATGCAATCCATAAGTGGCTCTCATAATAGATTCATATGGAAATTTAATTTTCTTCCTAGGAAAGTGTTCCATGCCTTTCCTTAACGGAAATTGGAATCTATTATTTCCTTCTTTCATATCAATAATTGCACAATTGTTCTAAGGAAAGGTCTACGAAGAATAATAGGACATGTAGGATTGCAATCTATATCAGGAACAATGAAATCTACGGGCACATAATTCCTATTTGCAACAATAAGAACATCATTAATCCTTCCCATAGGTTTCTTAATAGTGGAATCCGCAAGATGCAAATTTAAAGATCAATCATCAAATTCACGGAAACCTAACACATCACACAAAGTTTTTGGAATCGTGGAAACACTAGCACCCAAATCACACAAAGCATGGCATTCATAATCTTTACTATTAATCTTAATAGTAGGTTCCCACTCATCATAAAGTTTTCTAGGGATAGAAACTTCTAATTCAAGCTTTTCTTCAAAAGATTGCATCATAGCATCAACGCCATGTTAGTAAAAGCTTTGTTTTGATTATAAGCATGAGGAGAATTCAACACGGATTGCAACAAGGAAATACAATCTATTAAAGAACAATTATCATAATTAAATTCCTTGAAATACAAATGAGTGGGTTCATTGCTACTTAAAGTCTTGACCTTTCCAATCCCACTTTTATCAATTTTAGAATCTAGCTAAAAACTCTGAATCATTGGGACTCCTTTTAACTAAAGTTGACTCATCTCCAATCCCATATTTATCAAGATTAATATTGGAAAACAAAGATTCAATAGGAGTCACATCAATCACTTTTAGATATTCATCATTATTATCATGAAAACTAGAAGAACACGCTTTTACAAACCAATATTTTTTAGCACGCATCTTAGTGGTTATTTCTTTGCACTCATCAATGGAAGTTCTCATGGCATTGAGACACTCATTGATATCATGCTTAGGTGGAATAGATCTAAGTTTCAAAGAATCAACATCAAGAGAAATTCTATCCACGTTCCTAGCCAAACCATCAATCTTGAGAATTTTTTCTTCAATCAAAGCATTAAAATTCTTTTGCGAACTCATAAATTCTTTAACACTATTCTCAACATCATAGGGCATCTTACTAAAATTTCCATAAGAATTGTTGCAGGAATTACCATAATTATTAGAGGGATTACTAGGAAACGACATAGGATTAAAATTGCCTATATACGCGTTATTACCAAAATTGTTCCTACCAAAAAAATTCACATCCATAGATTCATTATTATTCTCAATCAAAGTGGACAAAGGCATATCATTAGGATCAGAACAAGCACTCTTATTAGCAAATATTTTCATAAGTTAATCCATCTTTCCACTCGAAACATTAATCTCTTCAATCACGTGTACTTTTTTTACTAGTGGATCTTTCGGTGTGCCATTAAGAATAATTAACCATAATAATATCTAGGAGCTTAGTAGCCTCTCCTAATTTTTTCCATAAAAGTGCCCCCGCGGCCGAATCTAAAAGGTGTCTAGAAGTAAAATTAAATCTGGCATAATTTTTTTGTATAATCATCCACAAATTCAAACGATGTGTAGGACAATTTTGTATCATCAAATTCATCCTCTCCCAAGATTGTGCAACATGCTCATGATCAAGTTGCTTAAAACTCATAATATCGTTCATAAGGGAAATGATCCTAGCGGGAGGAAAATACATAGAGATGAAAGCATCTTTACACTTATTCTACGAATCAATATTATTTTTAGGCAAAGATGAAAACCAAGTTTTAGCACGATCTCTAAGCGGAAACGAGAATAGCTTCAATTTAACAATATCATTATCCACATCTTTCTTATTTTCCATATCACACAAATCAAGGAAATGTTTACATGGGATGCGGCACCTTCACTAGGAAGGCCAGAAAATTGATCTTTCATAACAAGATTCAGCAAAGCGACATTAATTTCACAAGATTCAGCATTGGTAGTGGGAGCAATTGGGGTACTAATAAAATCATTGTTGTTGGTGTTGGAAAAGTGACACAATTTAGTATTATCTTGAGCCATCGTGACAAAGCAAGCAATCCAACACACAGCACACAAGAAGCAAACGAAGAAGACGAACGGAAGAGGGGCGAAGAAAAGGCAAATCTTTTCAAAAATCATTTTAGAGGCGGGGTAGAGAAAAACGAGAGGCGAATGGCGAATAATGTAATGCAAGAGAGGAGAGTTTATGATGTTTACTTGTTATGGCTTGACTTGACGTAGATCTCCCCGGCAATGGCGCCAGAAATTGGCAAGTTGACGGGAGGAAAATCTTGACTTGACTTGGCGTAAATCTCATCGACAATGGTACCAGAAGTTCTTCCTGCTACCTCTTGAGCTTGCGTTGGTTTTTCCCTTGAAGAGGAAAGGGTGATGCAGCAAAGTAGAGTAAGTATTTCCCTCAGTTTGAGAACCAATGTATCAATCCAGTAGGAGACAACGCACAAGTCATCGAATACCTGCACAAACAATCAACAACTTGCACCCAACACGATAAAGGGATTGTCAATCCCTTCACGGTTACTCGTAAAAGTGAGATATGATAGAGATAGATAAACGGTAAAGTAAATATTTTTGGTATTTTTGGTTTATAAATCGGAAAGTAAAATATTGCAAAATAGTAGATCGGAAACTAGTATGATGGAAAAGAGAACTTATATGATGGAAAAGAGACCCGGGGGCCATAGGTTTCTCTTGTGGCTTCTCTCAAGATAGCAAATAATACGGTGGATGAAAAAATTGATGCCGAGCAATTGATAGAAGAGCGTATAATTATGACGATATCTAAGGCAATGATCATGAACATAGGCATCACGTCTGTGTCAAGTAGAATGAAACGATTCTGCATCTACTACTATTAGTCCACACATCGACCGACTCCTGCCTGCATCTAGAGTATTAAGTTCATAAAGAACAGAGTAACACATTAAGTAAGATGACATGATGTAGAGGGATTAACTCAAGCAATATGATGAAAACCCCCTATTTTTATCCTCAATGGCAACAATACAATATGTGCCTTGCTGCCCCTACTGTCACTGGGAAAGGACACCACAAGATTGAACCCAAAGCTAAGCACTTCTCCTTTTGCAAGAAAAACCAATCTAGTAGGCCAAACTAAACCGATAATTCAAAGACACTTGGAAAGATATCAAACCATGCATATAAGGATTCAGAGAAGACTCAAATAATATTCATAGATAATCTGATCATAAATCCACAATTCGTCGGATCTCAGAAAACACACCGCAAAAGAATATTACATCGAATAGATCTCCAAGAACATTGATGAGAACATGGTATTGAGAATCAAAGAGAGAGAAGAAGCCATCTAGCTACTAGATATGGACCCATAAATCTGTGGTTAACTACTCACGCTTCATCGGAAGGGCAATGGTGTTGCTGTAGAAGTTCTCCGTGATCGAATCCCCCTCTGGCAGGATGCCTTAAAAGGCCCCTAGATGGTATCTCACGGGTACAGAAGGTCGCGGCGGTGGAAAAGTGTTTTCGTGGCTCCCTCTGATGGTTTTGGGGTATAAGAGTATATATAGGCGAAAGAATTAGGTCAGGAGAGCTCCGAGCAGCCCACGAGGTAGGAGGGCGCGCCCTCCACCCTCGTGGCCGCCTCGTTGTGTCTCCGACTTCATCTCCGACTTCATCTCCAAGTCTCCTGGTTTACTTCTGGTCCAAGAAAGATCGTCACGAAAGTTTCATTCCGTTTGGCATTTCTTTTATGTGAAACTCTAAAACAGGCAAAAAACTGAAACTGGCACTGGGCTCTAGGTTAATAGGTTAGTCCCAAAATAATATGAAATAGTATATTAATGCATATAAAACATCCAAAATAGATAATATAATATCATGGAGCAATCAAAAAGATACATTGGAGACATATCAGTTATGTTTTCTTATATCGGAATAGAAGTTATATTGTCGTGGATCCTCCAACATGTTGAGATTGCTTTTCCCTCTTATGCTATCCAAATCATTTGCACCATGTAGAGATACTACTTGTGCATCCAAACATCCCTTAACCCAATTTTTCCATGAGAGTCGACCATACCTACCTATGAATTGAGTAAGATCCTTCAAATAAGTTGTCATCGGTGCAAGCAATAAAAATTGCTCTCTAAATATGTATGGTCTATTAGTGTGAGGAAAATAAGATTTATACAAACTTGTGATATGGAAGAAATAAAAGCGACATATTGCATAATAAATTTGTTTATCACAAGCAGCAATATAAAGTGACGTTCTTTTGCATTAAGATTTTGTGCATCCAACTATAAAAGCGCATGACAACCTCTGCTTCCCTTTGCGAAGGGCCTATCTTTTACTTTTATCTTCCACCCTTATAAAAGAGTCATGGTGATCTTCACCTATCCTTGTTACACTTTTTTCCTTTTGGCAAGCACTATGTGTTGGAGAAAGATCTAGATATATATATCCACTCAGATGTAGGTTATCATAAAGTATTATTGTTGACATTACCCTTGAGGTAAAGGTTGGGAGGCGAAACTATAAGCCCCTATATTTCTCTGTGCCCAACCGAGGCTTTCAACCCATAAGTATCACGTGAGTGTCAGCAATTGTGAAAAACTAGATGATAGTTGAGTATGTGGACTTGCTAAAAAGCTCTTAAATTGACTCTTTCCGATGTTATTATAAATTGCAATTGCATCAATGACCGAGATCATAGTTTCTTAGTTCTCAATGAAGTTTTTGACTCATACTTTACCTTGTGAATGAATTGTTACTTTAGCATAAAAAATTATATGACATTATATGTTGTTGTTCTAAAGATGATCATGATGCCCTCATGTCTGTATTTTATTTTATGAACACCTCTATCTCTAAATATGTGCACATATTTTTTGATTTCGGCTTTCGCTTGAGGACAAGCAAGGTCTAAGCTTGGGGGAGTTGATATGTCCATTTTGCATCATGCTTTTATATCGATATTTATTGCATTATGGGCTGTTATTACACATTCTAGCACAATACTTATGCCCTTTCTCTCTTATTTTATAAGGTTTACATGAAGAGGGAGAATGCCGACAGTTGGAATTCTGGGCTGGAAAAGGAGCAATTATTAGAGACCTATTCTGCACAACTCCAAAAGTCCTGAAACTTCACGGAGAATCATTTTGGAATTAATAAAAAATATTGGGAGAAGAAAGCACCCGATGGGGGCCACCAGCCATCCACAAGGGTGGAGGGCGCGCCCTCCTGCCTTGTGGGCCCCCTGTCAGGCCTCCGGTGCGCATCTTCTGCTATATGGTGTGTTTTTACCTGCAAAAATCAGAAGGAAGCTTTCGGGACGAAGCACCACCGTCTTGAGACAGAACCTGGGCAGAACCAATCTAGGGCTCCGCCGGAGCTGTTCTGCCGGGGAAACTTCCCTCCGGGAGGGGAAATCGAAGCCATCGTCATCACCAACGATCCTCTCATCGAGAGGGGGTCAATCTCCATCAACATCTTCACCAACACCATCTCCTCTAAAACCGTAGTTCATCTCTTGTATCCGATCTCTGTCTCAAAACATTAGATTGGTACCAGTGGGTTTCTAGTAGTGTTGATTACTCCTTCTAGTTGATGCTAGTTGGTTTATTCGGTGGAAGATCGTATGTTCAGGTCCTTAATGATAATTAATAATCCTCTGATTATGAATATGAATATGCTTTGTGAGTAGTTAGTTTTGTTCCTAAGGACATGGGAGAAGTCTTGTTATAAGTAATCATGTGAATTTATTATTCATTCGATATTTTGATGAGATGTATGTTGTCTCTCCTCTAGTGGTGTTATGCGAACGTAATAAGTGGGCCTAGAGGAAGGCATTGGGAAGTAATAAGTGGATGATGGGTTGCAAGAGTGACAGAATCTTAAACCCTAGTTTATGCGTTGCTTCGTAAGGGGCTGATTTGGATCCATATGTTTCATGCTATGGTTAGATTTATCTTAATTCTTCTTTTGTAGTTGCGGATGCTTGCAAGAGGGGTTAATCATAAGTGGGAGGCTTGTCAAAGGAAGTACACCACCCAAGCACCGGTCCACCCAAATATCAAATTATCAAAGTAACGAACGTGAATCAAATGAGCATGATGAAAACTAGCTTGACAGTAATTCCCATGTGTCCTCGGGAACGCTTTGCTTTATATAAGAGCTCGTCCAGGCTTGTCCTTTTCTACAAAAAGGATTGGGCCACCTTGCTGCACCTTAGTTACTTTTTTTACTTGTTACCTGTTATGAATTATCTTATCACAAAACTATCTGTTACCGATAAAAACCACTTGTCATTTCCTTCTGCTCCTCGTTGGGTTTTGACACTCTTACTTATCGAAAGGACTATGATAGATCCCCTATACTTGTGGGTCATCATGACCCTAAGTTATCGAACCCACAAGAGGAAGGCACCCTTAAAGTCAAGGGTTTCTTCCAAGCTTTTGCAAGACTATTAATTCCAACTTTTGATCGGATCAAAATCAAGTTGAAACTGAAGACACTTACAATAAATATAGGCATGGGTATGCGAACTTTTCTTACAACCATATATTTGTGAACCAGATCATCATCTTATATCATATATCTCAAATATTTACTAATTGGAGGCATCCACTTTAATCCACATCCACAAGATTAATTTAGCCCTTAGATTTAATATTTAATGGTCACGATATATAAGAAGTCTATCCCTTATCTATATCTACCATTAAAAGGACGAAATATTCTTCCTCCTAGATATTCGTCCGTTTTCGAACGTCAACACCAGATTTTCATCCTTTTCCCTGAGTTAATATTTTCTTCGTACGTTGGTCATTTTTTATTCGTACGTGTTCTCGCTATGCGCATGGGCCAGGTGGCCACACTAGGCCTCAACCCTCCCGTTCTAGGCTGCTTGCATGTCTTTTCAGAAAGAAAAAAACCGGGCTATCAAAAAAGAAGGAAAAAGACTTGCTCACGTGGGGTTGGGGGATCGGGCTTGCAACTTTAGATATCACAATTTGAGAAAATTCGAAATTATTTTAGATGTAAATCTATCAAAATTCTTTGTATTTTATTTTTCTATATAATTTAAATTTTATTTAAAATTACTTTGAAACTTATCCGAAACATTTAGGCTGCAAAAGTTTCGGTACAACCAATTTTTAATATAATTTTGAAATCGGAGATGCACTTTCTCTAAAATGAAAAACCACTTACAAAACTGACTTGGACGTCAGAAAATCTCAGTGCCTTGGATGTATTGTAAAGTGAACTCCAAAAGTTTTCTCATAATGAGCTTCTTCAGATACAAACGCCGACACACGAGATCCCTCTCCGCTACCACCCACCGCATGGGCATGTTTACTCGGATTGTCAGAACCACTCCTCATAATGAGGAAGTGTTGGAACCACTCCTCCATTTGCATGGGGACTTTGCGTTGGGACACTAGGGTTATGAACCGAGGAAAAAGTCAAGAGACAACTTTGAGATAGCAAAGTGGCGGTAACGATAGAAAGACCAAGAAATAGAGGTAATATAATGGACGGCTGAGAATTGGCAGCAGAGAATGGGTGGGAAAGAGATGGAAAATAAAATAAAATACAATAAAAGAACACTAAAATGAAAAATATACTTTGTGTATTATCTAATGGAAAAATACATGAAAAAAAATCCACAAGTGTAAGTCTAGTGTTTTTTATCAAGCACTTGGCTTACATTAGGGCATATTTAACAAGAAAAGGAAATATATAAGTAGAATGTGCCGTTAGATGGTACTTGGCTTATAGCAATTATCGTCATGGAGTTGGCAAGTGCGGTGAGGATGACCATGTGGCAGGTACTTTTCCGAGCCTCTGGTGTAAGCCGAGTGGTTTATCCTTTCTATGCCGACTTTTCTGTATAAACGTAGATATTTTTTAGTGGTGCTCAATGTAGCGACCAGACCTCAAACAGTCTGATCTATGTGCATCAGTGTCATCCCTGGATCAGTAATGCTGACACGCACAGTACTTGAAGAATTTATAATAGAGTGGCAATCACACACTTATTACATCGAAAAGTCTCAAAAGAGAACTCATTACAATAAATATGGCTTAAGGTCATCTAATAACGATAACAGCGAAAGGCTTGGAAGATAAGTTAGTCCATCAACTCCAACGGCACCACTGAGTATAGAACCACGATCCTAAGGCATCTTACTCGTCGTCTGAAAAGTCTGCAACATGAACGTTGCAGCCCGAAAATGGGTCAGCACATGGAATATGCTGGCAATGTAACACATAGAGAGTAATGAAAGGATAAAGCTATACTACATGCATATATGGCTGGTGGAAACCTCTATGGTTAAAGTTTTTGCATAAAGCCAATTTTTCCCTACTACAAAGGAATACATTTTATTTAACTATCATGGTAGTTGTTAAACATTGAGAATGGTTGACAACATTCTCAATCCCAATTAAGTATCATCATTAAAACCCAACAATATTAATTAAAGTAACATGATGAGATTCACATGATAATCCAAGTACTAGATACTCAAAACGTCCATAACCGGGGACACGGCTAATCATGATTAGTTTATACACTCTCCAGAGGTTTGTGCACTTTTCCCCACAAGACTCGATCTTCTCCGTTGGTTTTCTCGCACTACATGGTGTTTGAGAAATGGATGACCGAGACATAGTCTTTAAGAAGCGCTAGCACCTTACGATGGGTAGACCGTTACACCTACTTTCCCCTACATCTGCTAGTCTACCACTGTAAGAGTTCGCACGACTTAATCAACTATGCTAGAGCCCATAGTAGCATGTGGCTGCACACGGAAGTTTCTATCATGAATAATCTTATGATCCCTTTGAGCCTGGGTGGCGGTCCATAAAAAAACAGGCAAATGCTGGAATACCCAGGTGCCTCAATCCACCCAAATGTGTATTAAAGTTGCCACCTTAAATAAACCATTAATTAACAATCTCACATATGTCATGGAAATTCACTCACCCAATCCACGTCTACTAGCATAGCATGGCAATATAAGCAAATGTAGAAGTAACTCCCAAAGGTTTGATAATAAAACAGGTAATAGGTACTACCTCATCTACTTCTCAAAACCCACATATTAATCAGATCCTAGTCATGCAATTGTTTGAGGATTGATCTAATGCAATAAAACTGGGTAGTAAAAAGGTATGATCAAAGTGTTACTTGCCTTGCTGATGATCCGCGAAACCTAGGGATTCGAAGTAGCAAGCGACACAATCCGGATACTCTATCGCAAAAAAACAAACAAACAAACAAACATACAATAAGTACTCATCTAATGCACAGGTAAAACTCAAATAAGAGATCTAACCAGAAAGTTCAACTTAAGAACTCCGGTCAACAAAAGAATCAAATCGAACGAAGCAACGAAAATCAAACTGCGAAAGAAACAAGCTTCGTTTACTAATCTGGACCTAAGTAAAATTTTACAGAAGAAAAAACTTGTTTGAGTTGATTAAACCGAAATAGGGTTTCGAGACGAAACTCTAGGCGCTTGAATCGCCTGATTCTGATAAACGAGCGAAAAGATAAACTAAAACGAAAATCGGATCAGAAATCGCGATCAGAAATAATCGCGGAATAATCCGATAAAAAGAAAAACCGACGGACAGATTAACGAACGGACGTTTGTTAACTGAAACTAACGTCGAAAAACGTTTGTTAAAATGAACGAACGGGCGAACGCTCGCTAAATAAAATAAACCCAAAAAAACGAGCAAAACCGATCTAAAAAAACCTAGGGTTTCTAAAAAAACGAAGTGGTTTTCTTAAAAAAAATGGTCTGGCAGCGGGCGGCGGCGGTACCTCCGGCGAGGCACTCCGGCGAGGCGAGGTGGCTCTGGCGGGGCGGCGA
>NC_041389.1:550291058-550299156 GCF_002162155.2 Triticum dicoccoides
GAGGGGGCGGCGAGGCTCCGGCGGGGTGGGGCGTCGGCAGCGGCGACTCGGGCGGCGGGGCGGGGCGAGTCGGCGGCGGCGGCTAGGACGGGGTGAGAGGGGGGAGGGCGGCGATATATAAAGGGGGGGCTTGCTTGGGCGAGGGGGCGCCCGGGAAGGAGTCCGGCTCGGACTCTCCTCGGCGTCCGTGCCGCGCACGAGGGGAGGCGGCGGCGCGAGCAGGCCGGCTTGGCTGGGCCTTTGGCCCAGTCTGGTGCGGGTGCATTTTTTTTCCGAATAGAAAAATAAATAAAAATCTAAAAATACCAAAATAAATTTTGGTCGTCCAAATAAAATATTTAGAATAAGGTGAACATTTTCTTGGCCCTAAAATGCAGTTTTGAAAAATATGCAATTTTTCCTAAATTCAAATAAAATAGCAAAAACTCCAAAATAAACCTTATTTGATTTTCTTATAAAATCCTCAATATTTCTTTATTTTTGGGAAAGTCATTTTATCCCCTCTCTTATTTTTATAATTGAAATAATTGAAGATAAAATAAATAAAATCAAATGATCCTATTTTCAAAATTCGAGAAAACTCAAATATGAAAATAACAAAATCCCCAACTCTCTCCGAGGGTCCTTGAGTTGCTTAGAATTTCTAGGATCAAACCAAAAACAAAGAAAATATGATATGCGTTGATGATCTAATGTATAACATTCTAAATTGAAAATTTGGGATGTTACAAACCTACCCCCCTTAAGATGAATCTCGCCCTCAAATAGGTGAGGGTGGTCCTTCAGCAGATCTTCCTCTCGCTCCCAGGTGGCTTCATCCTCGGTGTGGTGGCTCAACTAAACCTTGCAAAACTTGATAACTTTGCTGCGGGTGACTCGACTGGCATACTCAGGAATCCTGACTGGTTTCTCCTCATAGGTCAAATCATTGTCCAACTGAATCGCCTCCATTGGCACTGTATCTCTCAGCGGTATATCAGCCATCTCTGTGTGGCACTTCTTTAACTGGGACACGTGGAATACATCATGAACTGCTGACAATACTTCGGTCAATTCCAACTTATAGGAACTTCTCCCATACGCTCCAAAATTTTGTATGGTCCCACAAAACGTGGCGCTAACTTTCTCCACAAAACGTGGTCCTTGAAGTGGAGATACTCGAAGATAAACTCTGTCTCCAACTTCGTAAACTGTCTCCTTGCATTTCGAATCTGCATAGCTCTTCTGCCTGGACTGGGCTACCTTGAGCCTATCGCGAATCAATTTCACCTTCTGTTCAGACTCCTTGATCAAATCAGGTCCAAACAACTGGCGGTCTCCAACTTCATCCCACGACAACGGGGTCCTGCACCTCCTTCCGTACAAGGCTTCGAAAGGGCCATCTTCAAACTGGATTGATAATTGTTGTTATAAGAAAACTCTACATATGGCAAATTGTCATCCCAACTTGATCCATAATCTAGCGCACAGGCTCTCAACTTATCCTCCAAAATCTGATTGACTCTCTCTGTCTGTCCATCTGTCTGCGGGTGAAAAGCTGTACCAAACTCTAGCCTGGTACCCAAAGTTTCGTGCAACTGATTCCAGAACTTTGAGGAAAATTGGGTTCCTCTATCTGATACAATGCTCCTCGGAACTCCATGCAGACATACGATCCTAGTCATGTATATCTTTGCCAACTTAGCACTGGTGTAAGTGGTCTTCACTGGGATGAAATGAGCTACCTTCGTCAAACGATCGACTATAACCCAAATCGAGTCATAGCTTGAACGAGTCCTGGGCAATCCCGTAATGAAATCCATGCCTAGTTTATCCCATTTCCATTCGGGTATTGGCAATGGTTGTAACAATCCTGCTAGCTTCTGATGCTCTGCCTTTACTCTCTAACATAGATCACAAACTGCTACATATTCTGCAATATCTCTCTTCATTCCGGTCCACCAGAAGGTATCCTTCAAATCTAAATACATCTTGGTATTTCCTGGGTGAATCGAATATGGTGAATCATGAGCCTCTTGCAGAATCAACTTCCTGATCTCCGGGTCATTAGGCACATAAACACGATCTTCAAAACATAAGGTATCGTGCTCATCCTCACGAAATCCCTTAGCTTTTCCTTTGCTTATCCTCTCCTTTATGGAGGCAATTTCCTTGTCAGTCTTCTGAGCTTCTCTGATCTTATCCATCAAAGTAGATTGAATCTCCAATGCTGCTACATAGCCTCTTGGAACTATCTCCAAACATAGCTCGCGAAGATCCTCGGCTAACTCCTTCGGTAACTCTCCGGTCATGAGTGTGTTGACATGGCTCTTACGGCTCAACACGTCGGCTACCACGTTAGCCTTTCCTGGGTGGTAATGCAATCTCATGTCATAATCTTTGATGAGTTCCAACCATCTCCTTTGCCCGAGATTCAACTCCTTCTGTGTGAAAATGTACTTCAAACTCTTGTGATCTGTGTACACCTCACAATGGTTTCCGATGAGAAAATGTCTCCAAGTCTTGAATGCATGCACTACAGCTGCTAACTCCAAATCATGTGTGGCATAATTTAACTCATGAGGTTTCAGCTGTCGTGAAGCATACGAAACAACTCTCCCATCCTGCATAAGCACTGCTCCAAGTCCTCAACATGAAGCGTTGCAATACACCTCGTAATCCTTGCTCTGATCTGACAGAATCAACACTGGCGAGGTAACCAAACGTTCCTTCAACTCCTGGAAACTGGCCTCACACTCCTCAGTCCAAATGAACTTGGTATCCTTCTTCAACAACTTCGTCATAGGTTTTGCAATCTTCGAGAAATTTTCAATAAATCTCTGGTAGTATCCTGCGAGTCCAAGGAAACTCCGGATCTCTCCAACTGTTGTTGGTGCTTCCCAGTTTGTCACAGTGAAAACTTTGGTGGGGTCTACTACTATACCTTCTCCGGATATAACATGTCCGAGGAATCCAACTTCCTTCAACCAAAATTCACGTTTGCTGAACTTGGCATATAACTGATGTTCTCTGAGCTTCTCCAGTACCAAACGCAATGCTCCTTATGCTCCTCTTCGTTCTTTGAGTAGACCAAAATATCATCAATGAACACCACAACGAACTTATCCAAAAACTCCATAAACACCGTGTTCATCATGTTCATGAAATAGGCAGGTGCGTTAGCTAGACCAAATGACATAACGGTGTACTTGTACAGCCCATACCTGGTGGTAAAAGCCGTCTTAGGTATATCCTGCTCTCGAATCTTCAACTGATGGTATCCTAATTGCAAATCAATCTTGGAAAATACCTTAGCTCCTTGCAATCGGTCAAACAGATCATTGATCATCGGCAGTGGGTACTTGTTCTTGATTGTTACTGCATTCAATCCTCGATAATCAACAACCATCCTCAATGATCCATCTTTATTCTCCACTAGAAGTACTGGCGATCCCCAAGGCAAAGAACTTGGGCGAATATATCCTTTATCCAGTAACTCCTTAATCTTCTTCTTAATTTCCTCCAAATCCTTAGCGGGCATCCAGTATGGTCTCTTAGATATCGGCCCTGTGCCTGGCAAAAGCTCAATCAAAAACTCAATGTCTCTATCCGGTGGCATGCCTGGCAACTCTTCCGGGAATACATCAGGGAAATCCTTTACCACTGGTACTTCCTGCTGGATAACTCCTGATAAGGAATTTACTTGCATCCTCTTCGGCTCATGTCTTGATACATACTTGATCCTTCTCCATTATGGGGTGGTAAGCAAAATTGACTTACTAGCGCAATCGATGTTTCCTCCATACATCGATAGCCAATCCATACCCAGAATCACATCCAAACCTTGAGAATCCAAAATGATTAAATCTGAGGGGAAAACAGGCTTACCTATACTCAATGGCACTTGAAAACATCCTCGGCTGGCCATATACTCCGCTCCTGGTGAGTTTACTAACATGGGTGTTCTAAGAACTTTGGTTGGCAGTTTATACTTATCCACAAATCCCCTTGATATGTATGAATGCGATGCACCAGTATCAAAAAGAACGATTGCAGTAAATGACTTAACCAAAAACTTACCTATTACTGCATCTGGCTGGGCTTCAACCTCCTCCACATTAACGTGGTTCACCTGTCCCCTGTTGAAAGGGTTCGGCTTCTTCCCCGAGCTTCCATTGCCATTTCCATTCTGGCCTTCAGGACATTCATTGGCGTAATGTCCAGTCTTCTGACACTTAAAGCAAGTGACTTGGCTCAGATCTTTCTTAGCTGGGGTTGATGGGTTGGTATGGTTCTGGCTGTTGCTTCCTCCATTCCCATTCTTGGGGCCATTATGATTATGCGAGCTACCTCCTCCACGCGTATGCTGAAAATGTCCTCCCGACTTCGGGGTAAAACGTGGCTTCTGCTGATCTCCAGAATTGTACTTCCCTTGTCCATACTTCCACTTGCGGTTTTCAATCTACTGCTGCTTCCCTTCAATCATAAGATCACGGTCTACCAACTCCTGGTAGTTGTTGAAACTTGCTACCATCAACTGCATGCCCAGCTCATCATTCAGTCCTTCCAGAAACTTCTCGTGCTTAGCTGCATCCGTAGCAACGTCATCTGGGGCATAACGTGCTAGCTACTAAAGTCATCCACATACTGGCCAACTGTCCGTCCTCCTTGGCGTAAGTTGCGAAACTCACGCTTCTTCATGGCCATAGCTCCTGCTGAAACATGGGCAGTATGGAAAGCCTGCTGAAACTGATCCCATGTGACAGTGTCTACTGGATAGGTGGCTATGAAATTATCCCACCATGATGCTGCGGGTCCTTCAAGCTGATGTGCGGCAAATCGCACCTTCTCCGCATTTGTGCATCCTGTAGTGGTCAACTCCCTGGCTGTCTTGCGAAGACAATCATCTGCAACAATCGGCTCGGTGCTACTGGAGAACACCGGCGGATTCAGCCTAAGAAAATGGGTTAAGTGATCAATAGGTGGTGGTGGTGGTGGGTTGTTGTTGTTGTTGTTCCCCTGATTCTGATTCTGGACTAGCAACTACATCAAGGCATTCTGCTACTGGATCAACTGAGTGAGCTCCGGTGGGAAAGCAAATCCATTGTCACGTCTCGGAGACATCTAAGGGTTTAGAAGAGATGAGAATATAGAATAGAATGAGGTCTAGAGGGAAAACACTACCCATATGCATATGAGACAAAATGCAATCAAAACACTTCATTCAATTCAAAGAAGGGCATACAACAGTCTATCTATCGTTACAAAAGTGCTCAGACTATACTAGATACATGGGGGAATACTACTACTATTATGGGGGTCGACTAGAAAAACTGCTCCGATGAAGACTCCATGATATCGCTCCAGCTTCATCAACATAGTCATCATCGCTATCGTCTGGGTCTGAGTCGGTGTCGTTGATGATGATGTAGTTCTCTGGACAGGTGCAATCTTCGTCTTCTCCTCCAGTTGTGGGAAATCCCATGAATACTTTTAGCTTCTTCTTCAGATCATCGCTCTTCTCCATGAGTGTTGCTATTTCCTCCTCATATCCATCGCGTGTAGACTTGAGTTCTTCGTCCAGTTCCGTGATCTTGGTCATGGCCTTCTTCAGGTCTATCATGCCTGCACACATCTAGTTCTCCTGGCGTCGAATATGCTGGTTTAACTCCCGGATGAAAGCTGCAATTGATCTATCCTTCCTGGTGCTCATCATCTCCCATTGCTCATCTCGGCGCCCACAAATCTGGTAGATAGTATCCTTAAGTTCCTTGTGGTAAACTTCTCCAATACGTCCCATGGTGATGTGGGCTTCCATGCTCTTTCCTAGACTCCAGGTTGGTGCATCAAAGGAAAACTCTATGGGCTCATGACGGGCATGAACGTCCTTCCTGGGACTTGAACTTGAATCATCCAGCGCTCCTCTTCAGGTATAGTGGCGTTGTAGGTCCCCGTGAATCTTCCTTCAGGTGTCGTCCAAAGGGTGTATCTTCAACCGGTTGCGTGAACTTGTTCCTTGCATCCGCCATCCTAAAAGAGTAGAAAAGATGAGGAGTCAGAAATGAGAAGAGAGAGTAGTGATCTAGGGCTTAACTTAGTGGTCGTGTCCTACAGTCAGCGTGTGCTTTGATACCATCTTGTAGCGACTAGACCTCAAACAGTCTGATCTCTGTGCATCAGTGTCATCCCTAGATCAGTAATGCTGACACGCACAGTACTTGAAGGATTTATAACAGAGTGTCAATCACAGACTTATTACATCGAAAAGTCTCAAAAGAGAACTCATTACAATAAATATGTCTTAAGGCCATCTAATAACGATAACAGCGGAAGGCTTGGAAGATAAGTGAGTCCATCAACTCCAACGGCATCACTGAGTATAGAACCACGATCCTATGACATCTTACTCGTCGTCTGAAAAGTCTGCAACATGAACGTTGCAGCCTGAAAACGGGTCAGCACATAGAATATGCTGGCAATGTAACACATGGAGTATAATGAAAGGATAAATCTATACTACATGCATATATGGCTGGTGGAAAGCTCTATGGTTATAGTTTTTGCATAAAGCCAATTTTTCCCTACTGCAAAGGAATAAATTTTATTTAACTATCATGGTAGTTGTTAAACATTGAGAATGGCTGACAGCATTCTCAATCCCAATTAAGTATCATCAATAAAACCCAACAATATTAATTAAAGTAACATGATGAGATTCACATGATAATCCAAGTACTAGATACTCAAAACATCCATAACTGGGGACACGGCTAATCATGATTAGTTTATACACTCTGCAGAGGTTTGTGCACTTTTCCCCACAAGACTCGATCTCCTCCGTTGGTTTTCTCGCACTACATTGTGTTTGAACAACGGATGACCGAGACATAGTCTTTCAGAAGTGCCAACACCTTACGATAGGTAGACCGTTACACCTACTTTCCCCTACATCTGCTAGTCTACCACTGTAAGAGTTCGCACGACTTAATCAACTATGCTAGAGCCCATAGTAGCATGTGGCTGCACATGGAAGTTTCTAGCATGAATAAACATATGATCCCTTTGAGCCTGGGTGGCGGTCCAAAAAAACAGGCAAATCCTGGAATACCCAGGTGCCTCAATCCACCCAGATGTGTATTAAAGTTGCCACCTAAAATAAACCATTAATTAACAATCTCACATCTGTCATTGAAATTCACTCACCCAATCCACGTCTACTAGCATAGCATGGCAATATAAGCAAACGTAGAAGTAACTCCCAAAGGTTTGATAATAAAACAGGTAATAGGTACTACCTCATCTACTTCTCAAAACCCACATATTAATCAGATCCTAGTCATGCAATTTTTTGAGGATTGATCTAATGCAATAAAACTGGATAGTAAACAGGTATGATCAAAGCGTTACTTGCCTTTCTGATGATCTGTGAAACCTAGGGATTCGAAGTAGTAAGCTACGCAATCCGGATACTCTATCGCAAACAAACAAACGAACAAACAAACATACATACAATAAGTACTCATCTAATGCACAGGTAAAACTCAAATAAGAGATCTAACCAGAAAGTTCAACTTAAGAACTCCGGTTGACAAAAGAATCAAATCGAACGAAGCAACGAAAATCAAAGTGTGAAAGAAACAAGCTTTGTTTACTAATCTGGACCTAAGTCAAATTTTACAAAAGAAAAAACTAGTTTGAGTTGATTAAACGGAAAGAGGGTTTCGAGACGGAACTCTAGGCGCTTGAATCGCCAGATTCCAATAAACGAGCGAAAAGATAAACTAAAACGAAAATCGGATCAGAAATCGCGATCAGAAATAATCACGGAATAATCCCACAAAAAGAAAAACTGACGAGCAGATTAACGAACGGACGTTCGTTAACTGAAACTAACGGCAAAAAATGTTCGTTAAAACGAACGAACGGGCGAACGCTCGCTAAATAAAATAAACCCTAAAAAACTAGCAAAACCAATCTAAAAAAAACCTAGGGTTTCTAAAAAACCGAAGTGCTTTTCTTAAAAAAACCGGTCCGGCGGCGGGCGGCGGCGGTACCTCCGGCGAGGCACTGCGGCGGGGCGGGGTGGCTCCGGCGGGGCGGCGAGGGGGCGGCGGGGCTC
>NC_041389.1:550299477-550302923 GCF_002162155.2 Triticum dicoccoides
GGGCGGCGTGGCTCCGGCGGCAGGGCGGGGCGAGTCGGCGGCGGCGACTGGGACGGGGTGAGAGGGGAGGTATATAAAGGGGGGCTTGCTTGAGCGAGGGGGAGCCTGGGGAGGAGTCCGTGCCGCGCACGACGGCGCACGCGAGGGGAGGCGGCGGCGCGAGGAGGCCGGCTTGGCTGGGCCTTTGGCCGAGTCGGGTGCGGGCGTGTTTTTTTTTCGAACAGAAAAATTAATTCTAGAAAAAGAAATAAAAATCTAAAAATACAAAAAAAAATCATCGTCCAAATAAAATATTTAGAACAAGATGAACATTTTCTTGGCCCTAAAATGTAGTTTTGAAAAACATGCAATTTTTTCTAAATTCAAATAAAATAGCGAAAACTCCAAAATAAACCTTATTTGATTTTTTTATTAAATCCTCAATATTTCTTTATTTTTGGGAAAGTCATTTTATTCCCTCTCTTATTTTTATAATCGAAATAATTGAAGATAAAACAAATAAAATCAAATGATCCTATTTTCAAAATTCGAGAAAACTCGAATATGAAAATAACGAAATCCCCAACTCTCTCCGAGGATCCTTGAGTTGCTTAGAATTTCTAGGATCAAACCAAAAACAAAGAAAATATGATATGCATTGATGATCTAATGTATAACATTCGAAATTGAAAATTTGGGATGTTACACTCAAATTGCTCTAGGCTATGCCGATGACCTTGCCAACACTTTTGAATATGCCAAGTTTCCTGTGTAAACTAAGATATTTTTTGGCGGGTGCCAACTTTCTCTGGCTATGCCGAAGTAACATAGGGGAGGGAGGGGGGTTACAACACATCATATACTCGCCTATCCCGATCTCCAGTCATGGAAGGTAAGAAGACGAGACCCAAAGCAGCTAGAGCGTGTCACGACCAATGTTGGGCACCTCTGTCATGCGGCCACAAGTCCCAAGTCTAGGACAATGGAGGAGTCGGCAAGTGGATTGCAGGACACGACAGGGCCGGAGGAAGAAGCCATGGAGGAAGCAATGGCGAGTCCAATATTGCACCCCGAATTCCGACGTCTTCAGAAGCCGCCCAAAACTGAGCACGACATTTGAGATTGTCAATTCCAACGCCGGAGACACCAGGAGCAACCAAGACAACACTTCATGAAGGGGACGATATTGGTATGCTTCCATCATCCGATCCGGGCAACCGTACCTAGTGTTTCCCCCGGTGCTCGAGGAGGGACACGGACGAAAGGCCATGTCAATGCCTTCAAAAATGGGATGATATTATCATGTGGCGCTACAAGCATCAGCAGGCCAGCTGAGCGGAGATTTCACCCTGGCCTTTGACACCTCTTCAATCCTACAATTATGTGTTTGGTTGGTCATAGATCACTTGCCGTGTACTATTCATGACCATTCTTTAATTCATGGACAAAAGACTCTAATTTTCAAGTTCTTTTTTTGAATTTTTCACTGGTTTTGTTAATTTACTTTCACTTTGTTTTTAATTTTTTTCAAAAGCCCGAATTTGTGAACATTCAAACATGAACATTTTTCATAATAAAAAACCAATTTTTTTGTTCAAAATCAAAGAAAAATAATAAAGAAATAAAAACAGGGGTTCTGGCCTGCAATGGGTCTGCGACAAATATGTCTAGTGCACAAATCGCCAATGAAACAAGAAAATTCATTAGCAAGGGTTATCCCTTGCATAAATCATTTCCCATTTTCCCGGGCGCTTACAAATGACACATTGTAGGCACGCGACTTGTCGCAACCTCTTTCCCCCCCTTTTGCATCGATTCATTTATTCATAATGGCTCTTGAATCGTGTGTCCGAATTCCGACCCGTTTCACAGTTGGGTTTGTCACGTCAAAATCTTTGAAACTAGATCCCATTTTAATAAGGTTCGATGAATTTTTCAAGGGAAAACGAAAAACAATAAATAAATAAATCCGAAAAAAACCAAATACCAACAAAAAATCCAGAATCCGGAAGCACAATTGTGGTTTTTCACCCTTTCCCTTTTTAAGATGCATATTTTTTTCTCCCGAGAAGCACATGAATCAAATCTATGCTTATCATGGAATCACATATTTTGTCTCTTTTCGAGAAGTACAACTTTGCTTATGCAAGAAAAGCTGTGCTTCAGAAAACTATATTCTCCAAAACCTAAGGAGACCAGATTAAACCAACAAGCCAAAAAATAAAATAAATACCATATAAAACCCGAAAACGCATATAGAAACAAAATCCAGAGGAAGCGCCCAACATGTATCACATGTTAGCGACTGAATGCACCACTTGGCACGCTCTTACATGGACTGATCCATCTTACCTTCGCTCGCTCGCGTCCTATATTGATCAATCACTACTTCATGAAATGAACGTCCAATAGGGTACACCTACGAAATAATGTGTAACACCCACGATGCGGCTATATCTCCCACGTGTTGAAGCACGACTTAGAGGCATAACAGCATAGTGGTTTTGTCGCAAGAAGGGTCATCTTCACACAATCCCATGTAATGAACAAGAATGGGATAAAGAGAGTTGGCTTACAATCGCCACTTCACACAATACATAATTTAAGATCATACATCATTCAAATACACTCATAGACCGGCTACGGTCAAGTACAAATGAAAAGAAGACAACCCAAATGCTAGATCCCCGATCGTCCCGACTGGGCACCTCTACTAATCATCTGGAAACGATACATAGTAATGACCAAGGGCCTCATCAAATTCCCACTTCAGCTCAGTTGCGCCATCTGCGCCAGTATCCTCGGCACCTGCATCTGTTTTGGTAGAATCTGTGAGTCACGAGGACTCAGCAATCTCACACCCGCGAGATCAAGACTATTTAAGCTCATAGGTAGGTAAAGGGGTAATATGGTGGAGCTGCAGCAAGCACTAAGCATATATGGTGGCTAACATACGCAAGTGAGAGCGAGAAGAGAAGCAACGCATCGGTCGAGAAGCTAGAAGCGATCAAGAAGTGATCCTGAAACTACCTACGTCAAGCATAACTCCAACCGTGTTCACTTCCCGGACTCCGCCGAGAAGAGACCATCACGGCTACACACACGGTTGATGCATTTTAATGAAGACAAGTGTCAAGTTATCTACAACCGAACATTAACAAATTCCCATCTGCCTCATAACTGCGGGCACGGCTTTCAAAAGATCATATACCCTGCAGGGGTGTCCCAACTCAGCCCATCAAAAGCTCTCACGGTCAACGAAGGATAAACCTTCTCCCGGGAAGACCCGATCAGTCTCAGAATCCCGGTTCGCAAAACATTTCGACAATGGTAAAACAAGACCAGCAAAGCCGCCCGATGTGCCGACAAATCCCGATAGGAGTCGCACGTATCTCGTTCTCAGGGCACACCGGATAGCTCAGCCTACGAGTAAAACCAGCCCTCGAGTTGCCCCGAGGTGGCCCCGC
>NC_041389.1:550303035-550312971 GCF_002162155.2 Triticum dicoccoides
CGAAAACCCAAGGGAAAAAAGGGGTATAGGTGGCAAATGGTAAAACCAAGGTTGGGCCTTGCTGGAGGAGTTTTATTCAAAGCGAACTGTTAAGGGGGTCCCATAAATCACCCAACCGTGTAAGGAACGCAAAAATCAAGGAACATAACACCGGTATGACGGAAACTAGGGCGGCAAGAGTGGAACAAGTCACCAGGCATAAGGCCGAGCCTTCCACCCTTTACCAAGTATATAAGGTGCATTAATTTAAACAGGAGATATTGTGATATCCCAAAATATCCGTGTTCCGCCCAGGAACAAACTTCATCTTCACCTGCAACTAACAATGCTATAAGAGGGGCTGAGCAAAAGCGGTGACATGGCCAAACAATGGTTGCTAGGAGAGGTTGGTTAGAGGTTTAACATGGCAATAGGTAGGCATGGTAAACAATGGCAGGAAGAGCTAACATAGCGATAGAGCGAGTACTAGCAAGCAAAAATAGAAGTGATATCGAAGGTATGATCATCTTGCCTGCAAGGTTCTCAGAGTTGTCGAAGGCTGGATCCTCGTTAGCGTACTCAACAGGTTCCTCGTGCACATACTCGTCTCCCGGCTCTACCCAAAGCAAGAACACAAGCAAGGAACCACAATAAATCACAGTGCAATGCACAGGCATCATGATGCAAAACATGTCATGATATGCGAGAGGTGATATGCAAAGCGTATGCATGCTTCGGAAGGAAAGATGAAGAACAAGGCATCAACTTGGCAAACCAAGTATGCCACTGGAAAGAAGAGATGATTTCGGTTGGAATCGATATAGAGATCACCGGATTCGAATGCCCGGTTTGCAAAAGACAAGCAAGACAAGATATGATGCAAACAGCAACATGGCCACTTGGATGCAAAGTATGAATAAGCTATAGCACCCAAACATATGAACAAGATGCATAACAGTGATGTACAGGAGATGCTCTACGAAACATGAACACTGAGCTCAATCTAAAAACCACTAGAGCATGACTAAAATAGCATGGCAATAATGCAAAAGATAACAGTTCTGCAGACTTAGTGGAATTACTAGGCATAGCAGAAACAGATTCATCATGGCATCTCTACAGGTTTGATTAACTCACTAACAGGCATGTCATGGCATGGAACAAGTACTAGCATGAAGTAGGCATGAAAAAGAAGCTACTCATGTGCAAAACAATCTCATGGCATGCTTGAAATAAACCACACAACAATTACAAGACAACATCATGATGTAAAATGACATGTTCATGAACTTGCTCAAATGCAGAAACTAATGCCACCACTGGATTGGTGGGATTTTTCTACCCCAAAAACATATATAATATGTTAGGGTTGCTGTAGAAAAATCATCACAAATGCATTAAGTTAAACCTGCCCTATATGGTAAATGACAGAAATGGCATATTCCATAATTGGAAACGTCCAGAAATGGACTTGCCCGTAATGGATTGATTCCATATGCTAGAAATGGAATATTTGCTGGGAACAGAAATAAAACAAATAATAAAATAAATAAAAAAACACACAGGCTAAGAGAGTATGACAGGTGGGGCCACCCTGTCATACGCACAGTGCAAAGGAATGGGAAAAAGGGGGTGTGGGGAGAAATATGCAGCCGCGGGGGATCGAACCCGGGTCTCCCTGGTGTGGCTCTGCTTTGGCAACCACTGGGCTAGGCAGGCAGGTCTGATAGGAAAGGGGCTCCAGCTCCTTTTAGATAGGCGCCAGGTCGAGCAACTCTGTTTCAAACAGAGAAGACGCCGGCGCCGGTGAGGGAAGCGGCGGCAATCCAGTGGGCACAGGGACTCCGGCGGCTGTGCGGAAAGAGGGTAAGGATGCATGCGTCTACGAGGGAAAGCAGGGGCGCTCGAGCTCGAGCAGTTGCTCGACTCGGGGCCATGGCGTCCGCGGCGAGCGGCGGAGGAACTCGCCGGAGCTGCGGGAGGATTGCGGTGTGCGCGCGAGACGTGAACGAGTGCGCGAGAGAGCTACGGGAGCACGACGAGGGGAACCCAAAGCGGGGACACGCAAACACGCTACGGACGAACCTCGCCGCACAACTATATTCAGAGAACGCCGGAGCACTGCGGGCGCGGGAAAGACACAGATTAGACGCGCCCTACGGTTGCCTAAATGCCAGGGAAAGGATGGGAGAGGGAGGTGCGTTACCAATCTCACCCAAGGACACGAAGGGGTCGACCGAGACGAGCTGACGGCGACGAATCGGAGCTCTGAACCTTGGCGCGTTTTCTGACCGAGAGGAAGGAGGAAGCAGGTGACGTCGATGAACTCATCGTCTGGGCACCGTAGTCGACGTCGTGGAAGGAGACGACGACGAGGAAGACGAAGGACACGATCGACAGGGTTGGGAGTGGCCGGAGAGCACGCCGGCGACGAGGCGCGCTCTCAGGTGCGCTCAGGACGGAGCGGATGCGGTGGATCTGGTGGCTAAACTCACCTGGCGGCGGCGAAGAGAGGAAGAGGGAAACCCTAGGGGTTGTGTGGACACGGAGAGGGGATAAAGGGGGGGCTAGGGCGACGGGTGGAGCACGGCGTCAACGCGGCCGTGGCCATGTGCGCGCGGGGCGTGAGCTAGACGAAAAGGTGAGAGGCGGGTGCAATGTAGCCAGTGGCTGACTAGTGGGGTCACGAGTGCCACATGGGCGTACGGGCTGCGGGGTAGCGAGGCGACCGGTGAGAAACGACGAGGGCGCGAGCGGGCTGGCCGGCACGCTGGCTGGGCTGGCTGGCTGCGCTGGATGGGCCGGCGGGCTGCGCTGGCTGGGCCGGCGGGAGTCCCAGGGGGGCTGCTGCGCTGGCTACTGCTGCTGCTTCATTTCTATTTTTTGAAAACCAAAATGGAAACAGAAAAGCTCAGGGAGAAAGGAGAGGGGTTGGAGCATAAAGAAAATATTCTCCAACTCCTGGAATTATCCACTATTTTAATAAATTGCATTGGGCATTTTTAGAGGTAGAAAAATAAGACAAGTTTGAATTATATTCAAACTTGTGTCATTTTTGAACCTGACCAAAACAACTTGAAATAAGGATATATTTAGCAGAGAGGTTTAGGGCAAGGAGCAAGATTTACAGGGAGAAGATGAACATTAATAGAGAAAGGAAAATTAGCACTTGATAAAAGAAAGAAGTAGAGGGAAGGAGGAGAAGTGATGGTGCAATGGTTGAAAGGGGGGACAAGGTCATGCCCATGATGCTCATGGCAACAACATGAATGACAAAATGCAACATGAGATGGCATGAGATGAAAATGCACTATATGATGAGGATGAATGCAAAATGACAAGAGGCACAAATGCAATATAGTAAGGAGAGCATGACAAAGAAAAGAATAACACACATAACCAAAACAAGATGAGGCCAAGCATGACAAAACCCACAAGAATTGGATGAAGGTCAAGTTGATATATAGCCAAAATGGGACATGTTACATATGGGGGTGTTACAACTCTCCTCCACTACAAGAGGATCTCGTCCCGAGATCTAGGACTGAAAGAACTCCGGATATTCGGAACGGAGGTGATCCTCGCGCTCCCAGGTGGCTTCTCGGTCGGAATAGTGTGACCACTTCACTTTCAGGAATTTGATTGACTTGTTGCGAGTCTTGCGCTCGGTTTCTTCAAGAATAGCAACGGGATGCTCATGATAAGAGAGATCTTGTTGGAGATCGATCTCTTCAAAGTTGATAGTGCGCTCAGGAGCCTTGAAGCACTTGCGAAGCTGTGACACGTGAAACACATCGTGCACGTTTGCAAAGTTGGATGGAAGCTCAAGTTGATAGGCGAGGTCGCCTCTTTTGCGAATGATCTTGAAAGGACCCACGTATCTAGGGCAAGCTTCCCTTTGATACCGAAGCGATGAGTGCCTTTCATTGGAGAGATGCGGAGGTAGACATGGTCTCCGATTTCAAAAGCCAAGTCACGGTGCTTGCTATCATAGTAACTCTTCTGTCGCGATTGCGCGGCTTTGAGATTCTCATGAATGACTTTGCACATTTCTTCGGCTTCTGTGATCAAGTCGTTGCCAAGAAGTTGGCGTTCACCTGTCTCGGACCAATTGAGAGGAGTATGGCACTTTCTGCCATAGAGAATTTCGAATGGGGCCTTGCCCGAACTCGCTTGGAAGCTGTTGTTGTAGGAGAACTCGGCATATGGAAGACAATCTTCCCACTTCATACCGAAAGAGATGACACAAGCCCTGAGCATATCTTCAAGAATTTGATTGACTCGCTCGACTTGGCCACTTGTTTGAGGATGGAAAGCTGTGCTGAAACGAATGTTGGTGCCCATGGCCGTCTGAAAGGAGTCCCAGAACTTAGAAGTGAAGATACTTCCACGATCTGAAGATATCAATTGTGGAATACCGTGCAAGGAGACAATTCTGGAGGTGTATAGCTCTGCCAGCTGAGCTGCTGTGATCTATTCTTTGATAGGAAGAAAATGAGCCACTTTGGTAAGCTTGTCAATGACAATGAAGATAGCATCATTTCCACGCTTGGACTTAGGAAAACCAGTCACAAAGTCCATCTCGATATGGTCAAACTTCCATTCTGGAATAGCAAGAGGTTGGAGGAGACCAGCTAGTCATTGGTGTTCTGCTTTCACTCTTCTGCAGACATCACATTCATTCACGAATTGAGCAATCTCTCGCTTCATTCGAGTCCACCAATATGACTGCTTGAGCTCATGGTACATCTTTGTACTTCCAGGATGAATGTATAGGAGGGAATTGTGTGCCTCATTCATGATGAATTTTCTCAGATCACCTTTTGGAACCACAATTCGAACCTCGAAGAAAAGAGTATCTTTGTCATCCAAGCGATAGCACTTGTACTTGGGAATGCCCTTGTCAATACCATGTTTCACCTTCTTCACCATGGTATCCAGGAGTTGTGCCTCACGAATTTGATCTTCCAAAGTAGGAGATACTATGAGGTTGGCAAGAAAGCCTTGAGGGACAACTTGAAGATTCAGCTTGCGGAAGGCTTCACAAAGGTCCGGTTGAAACGGCTTGAGAATTAGACTGTCGCAATAAGCCTTTCTGCTCAGAGCATCTGCAATCACATTCGCCTTGCCAGGAGTATATTCGATACTCGGATTGTACTCTTGAATCATTTCGACCCATCGAGTTTGCCTGAGATTAAGGTTGGGTTGAGTGAAGATATACTTGAGACTCTTGTGATCGGTGAAAATGTCCACTTGCCTTCCCAATAAGAGATGTCTCCATGTTATCAATGCATGGACAACTGCCGCCAACTCGAGATCGTGAGTGGGGTAGTTCTTTTCGTTGGGCTTCAACTGACGAGAGGTATAGGCCACAACTTTTTTCTCTTGCATCAACACAGCACCGAGACCTTGAAGGGAAGCATCACAGAATACTTCGAATGGCTTGGATTCATCAGGAGGAGTCAAAACAGGAGCTGTGACTAGCTTCTCTTTGAGGGTGTTGAAAGCGACGTCGCACTCAGGCGTCCATACATACTTGACATGCTTCTGGAGGAGGTTGGAAAGAGGCTTTGCAATCTTAGAGAAGTTCTCAATGAATCTTCGGCAATAGCTTGCAAGACCGAGAAAACTGCGGAGCTGCTTGACATTCTGAGGAGGTTCCCAATTCAGAACTGCAGAAACCTTCGCCGGATTAACAGCAATTCCCTTGGCGGAGATGATGTGACCAAGATAAAGAACTTCATCAAGCCAGAACTCACATTTGGAAAACTTTGCATAGAATTGATGCTCTCTGAGCTTGTCGAGCACCAATCGCAAATGTTTGGCATGATCCTGCTTATTCTTGGAGAAGACCAAAATATCATCGAGATACACCAGGACAAATTCATTGGTGTAGGGGTTGAAGATAAAGTTCATCATGCGAGAGAACGTTGGAGGAGCATTGACAAGGCCGAAAGACATGATAGTATATTCATAAGAACCATAGCTTGTTCTGAATGCTGTCTTGGGAATATCTTGTTCACGAATGTGAATCTGATGATAACCCATACGAAGGTCAAGCTTGGATAAGACTTTAGCACCTTTGAGTTGCTCGAAAAGCTCATTGATGTTGGGAAGTGGATACTTGTTCTTGATTGTCTTCTTGTTCAATGGACGGTAATGGACGCAAAGTCGGTCCGTGCCATCCTTCTTCTGGACAAAAAGAACTCCACAACCCCATGGGGAAGAACTCAGTCTGATCAAGCCCAGACGCTCTTGTTCATTGAGCTGCTTCTTCAATTCTTTCAGCTCCTTGGGTCCAAGCTTGTATGGACGCTTGCAAACGGGTTCTATTCTAGGCTCAAGATCAATAACGAACTCGACTGGCCGATGAGGAGGCATACCCGGAAGCTCTTCTAGAAAGACATCTTGGTACTCACAAACGACTGGAATCTGAGAAATAGCATCCAATTCGCCCTTCTCATTGAGAGAAAACAACCGAATGGTTTCATCACGAGCGGCATAGATGATAACATCCTCAGAAGGGTGTGTAAATTGAATTTGCCTGGCAGCACAATCAAGCTGAGCCTTGTGCTTAGAAAGCCAGTCCATCCCAAGAATAAGATCAATATCAGAGTCACCAAGAACCACTTGAGAAGATAGGAATCTATAGTCACCCATCTTGATACCGACATTTGGAACCATCAAACGAGAACTCATGTGCTTGCCCGGGGAAACAATTGCTAGAGTTCTATCCAAATATTCCAAAGTGAAATCATGCTTGGAAAAGAACGGTGTAGACATGAAACAATGCGATGCACCAATATCAAATAAGACTTTTGCAGGAATATCATTAACTGAGAGATTACCCATTATCACGTCGGAAGAATCCTCTGCCTGAGCTGCATTCATCATGTTCACCTTTGCAAGCTTTGGATTATGCTTGACCACTACATTGCTTGAAGATCTCACAGGAGGAGGAGGAGGAAGGCGCCTTTGATTTAAGCATTTGTTCGTGTAGTGGCCTTTCTGCTGGCACTTGTTGCAAGTCACTTCTGAGAGCGGACAGTGATAAGGAGCACTTGACCTTGGAGCTTGAGGCTGAGACTTGTTCTGATAGCTTGGGTTGGGTGGGTGGGAAGATCCACGAGCACCTGAGTTCTTCTGTTGGTAAGGCTGACGAAACAGAGGAGGAGGAAGATAAAACTTCTGCTGCTTAGCTGCCACTTGTGAGGAAGAAGAAGATTGCCCTGCATCTCTGATTCTCTTCTTAGAAGCCTCACACTTGAGCTGAGCACCTTCTTGCTTGAGTGCCATATTGTAGAATTGATCAAACTGAGTAGGCTCAATAAGAACGAGAGCTAACTGCAGATCCTCTCTAAGGCCACCTCTGAACTGATAGATCATACTCTTCTCATCTGGAACATCTTGCTTAGCAAAGCGAGCAAGTTTCTGAAACTGCTTGTTGTATTCGTACACTGACATGTTGCCTTGCTTGAGATTGCGGAACTCCTCACGCTTGCTCTCAACAACACTGGTAGGAATATGGTGAGCTTTAAAGTCCCGACAGAAATCAGTCCAAGTAATCACTCGACCACCTCTGGAATCCTTGTATTGCTGGAACCAATCAGCTGCCTGATCCTTGAGCTGAAAAGAAGCGAACTTGACATAGTCCTCAGGCCTGACATTGCTGCAATCAAAATGCTTGTTGATATCCACGAGCCAATCATCGACGTCTGTGGCCTCGGCACAGTAGCTGAAAGACTTCGGCTGATTTGCCAGGAACTGGTTGAGGGTAGGAAACTGAGGCTGATGATTGAACTGCCCTTGACCTTGATTCCCTTGGTTGCCTTGGCCTTGGTTGCGCTCTTGCATGAGCTGGATCATCATCTGAGCATGGGCGTTAGAGGCTTCCATCAAAGCTTGCCATGCCTTCGGAGGCGGAGGTGGTGGTGGAGGGTTCGCCTAACTTCCATCATTGCGATCCGGATTCTGACGCGTTGGTGGAGCCATCCTGAAGAGGGTGACATCCGTTAGCATCTTAATAGACAGATAGACAAGTTGAATCAACGGATAGAAATTGCAACATATAGTCTTCACAATAAACATTCGAACAAAGATGAACGAATGAATTCCAAAGTAAACATCACACGTCCATTAAGGTGAGAATCCACTTGAATAGATATTGATGAATGAAATAAACAAGGTACAACTGGAACAAATAAGTGTAAGGATTACCCAATCACAAACCAAATATCCGCGGGAAGAAATGCTAGAGCTACTTGAATCCCACCTATAAACTCCCGAAACTTTCCGGTTATGCAATCTGGTGGTGGGGATACAGGGGAAGCAATATATCTCACCCAAACTAACAATCCCTACATCCAGCTGTATCCATCCGTCAACACATAACCAAGAAACCTTCGGAAATCGTGTACCTCAACCTTCGAAAAGCATCCGTTATACGAGTTATGGCAATACTCCCGAGCTTGCCCCAGTACTGGGTTATCGGGGTTATCTCACCAACAACTGTACAAAAGAGATTTTCGATGTCGGCAAAGCTCAGGTATTCCAGAACTGCAACGATAAAATTGTGACGACAACACCTCAGAGCTCGACTCCCCGGGTCAAAGCCACATAAATAGACAGGAGGCACCAAGAAAAATGTTCTCGTCACAAAACCATCGGAACGATTCCAAGATACCCGCGTGATCCTAAAAAAAATTAGTGAAATTTGAGGAGAGGAAAGTCAAAACATCTACGTCAGGAGACCTCACCAGAGCGATGAAGGGACTGAGGAGTAAAAAGAATCCTACTCTCCGATATATATAATCCTAAGACTCAAAATATTTTTGTTCTAGACTCAACATCGCCAGCAAACAATCAAGCAGGGGGCTCCTAAGTCGGGGATGGCTCTGATTACCAACTTGTAACACCCACGATGCGGCTATATCTCCCACGTGTCGAAGCACGACTTAGAGGCATAACCGCATAGTGGTTTTGTCGCAAGAAGGGTCATCTTCACACAATCCCATGTAATGAACAAGAATGGGATAAAGAGAGTTGGCTTACAATCTCCACTTCACACAATACATAATTTAAGATCATACATCACTCAAATACACTCATAGACCAGCTACTGTCAAGTACAAATGAAAAGAAGACAACCCCAAATGCTAGATCCCCGATCGTCCCGACTGGGCACCTCTACTGATCATCTGGAAACAATACATAGTAACGACCAAGGGCCTCATCAAATTCCCACTTCAGCTCAGTTGCGCCATCTGCGCCAGTATCCTCGGCACCTGCATATGTTTTGGTAGAATCTGTGAGTCACGAGGACTCAGCAATCTCACACCCGCGAGATCAAGACTATTTAAGCTCATAGGTAGGTAAAGGGGTAATATGGTAGAGCTGCAGCAAGCACTAAGCATATATTGTGGCTAACATACGCAAGTGAGAGCGAGAAGAGAAGCAACACATCGGTCGAGAAGCTAGAAGCGATCAAGAAGTGATCCTGAAACTACCTACGTCAAGCATAACTCCAACCGTGTTCACTTCCCGGACTCCGCCGAGAAGAGACCATCACGGCTACACACACGGTTGATGCATTTTAATGAAGACAAGTGTCAAGTTATCTACAACCGGACATTAACAAATTCCCATCTGCCTCATAACCGCGGGCACGGCTTTCGAAAGATCATATACCCTGCAGGTGTGTCCCAAGTCAGCCCATCACAAGCTCTCACGGTCAACGAAGGATAAACCTTCTCCCGGGAAGACCCGATCAGTCTCGGAATCCCGGTTCGCAAAACATTTCGACAATGGTAAAACAAGACCAGCAAAGCCGCCCGATGTGCCGATAAATCCCGATAGGAGTCGCACGTATCTCGTTCTTAGGGCACACCAGATAGGTCAGCCTATGAGTAAAACCAGCCCTCGAGTTGCCCCGAGGTGGCCCCGCAGTCTGCCCGTTTC
>NC_041389.1:550313214-550334950 GCF_002162155.2 Triticum dicoccoides
AAAAATAAAGATGACCCTCGGGCTCACGAAAACCCAAGGGAAAAAAGGGGTATAGGTGGCAAATGGTAAAACCAAGGTTGGGCCTTGCTGGAGGAGTTTTATTCAAAGCGAACTGTTAAGGGGGTCCCATAAATCACCCAACCGTGTACGGAACGCAAAAATCAAGGAACATAACACCGGTATGACGGAAACTAGGGCGGCAAGAGTGGAACAAGTCACCAGGCATAAGGCCGAGCCTTCCACCCTTTACCAAGTATATAAGGTGCATTAATTTAAACAGGAGATATTGTGATATCCCAAAATATTCATGTTCCGCCTAGGAACAAACTTCATCTTCACCTGCAACTAACAATTCTATAAGAGGGGCTGAGCAAAAGCGGTGACATGGCCAAACAATGGTTGCTAGGACAGGTTGGTTAGAGGTTTAACATGGCAATAGGTAGGCATGGTAAACAATGGTAGGAAGAGCTAACATAGCGATAGAGCGAGTACTAGCAAGCAAAAATAGAAGTGATATCGAAGGTATGATCATCTTGCCTGCAAGGTTCTCAGAGTTGTCGAAGGCTGGATCCTCGTTAGCGTACTCAACAGGTTCCTCGTGCACGTACTCATCTCCTGGCTCTACCCAAAGCAAGAACACAAGCAAGGACCACAATAAATCACGGTGCAATGCACAGGCATCATGATGCAAAACATGTCATGATATGCGAGAGGTGATATGCAAAGCGTATGCGTGCTTCGGAAGGAAAGATGAAGAACAAGGCATCAACTTGGCAAACCAAGTATGCCGCTGGAAAGATGAGATGATTTCGGTTGGAATCGATATAGAGATCACCGGATTCGGATGCCCGGTTTGCAAAAGACAAGCAAGACAAGATATGATGCAAACAACAACATGGCCACTTGGATGCAAAGTATGAATAAGCTATAGCACCCAAACATATGAACAAGATGCATAACAGTGATGTACAGGAGATGCTCTACGAAACATGAACACTGAGCTCAATCTAAAAACCACTAGAGCATGACTAAAATAGCATGGCAATAATGCAAAAGATAACAGTTCTGCAGACTTAGTGGAATTACTAGGCATAGCAGAAACAGATTCATCATGGCATCTCTACAGGTTTGACTAACTCACTACCAGGCATGTCATGGCATGGAACAAGTACTAGCATGAAGTAGGCATGAAAAATAAGCTACTCATGTGCAAAACAATCTCATGGCATGCTTGAAATAAACCACACAACAATGACAAGACAACATCATGATGTAAAATGACATGTTCATGAACTTTCTCAACTGCAGAAACTAATGCCACCACTGGATTGGTGGGATTTTTCTACCCCAAAAACATATATAATATGTTAGGGTTCCTGTAGAAAAATCATCACAAATGCATTAAGTTAAACCTGCCCTATATGGTAAATGACAGAAATGGCATATTCCATAATTGGAAACGTCCAGAAATGGACTTGCCCGAAATGGATTGATTCCATATGCCAGAAATGGAATATTCGCTGGGAACAGAAATAAAACAAATAAAAAATAAATAAATAAACACACAGGCTAAGAGAGTATGACAGGTGGGGCCACCCTGTCATACGCACAGTGCAAAGGAATGGAAAAAAGGGGGTGGGAGAAATATGCAGCCGCGGGGGATCAAACCCGGGTCTCCCCGGTGTGGCTCTGCTTCGGCAACCACTAGGCTAGGCAGGCGGGTCTGATAGGAAAGGGGCTCCGGCTCCTTTTAGATAAGCGCCAGGTCGAGCAACTCTGTTTCAAACAGAGAAGACGCCGGCGCCGGTGAGGGAAGTGGCGGCAATCCAGCGGGCACAGGGACTCCGGCGGCTGTGCGGAAAGAGGGTAAGGATGCATGCGTCTACGAGGGAAAGCAGGGGCGCTCGAGCTCGAGCAATTGCTCGACTCGGGGACATGGCGTCTGCGGCGAGCGGCGCAGGAACTCGTCGGAGCTGCGGGAGGCTTGCGGTGTGCGCGGGAGACGTGAACGAGTGCGCGAGAGAGCTACGGGAGCACGACGAGGGGAACCCAAAGCGGGAACACGCAAACACGCTACGGACGAACTTCACCGCACAACTACATTCAGAGAACGCCGAAGCACTGCGGGCGCGGGAAAGACACGGATTGGACGCGCCCTACAGTTGCCTAAATGCCAGGGAAAGGATGGGAGAGGGAGGTGCGTTACCAATCTCACCCAAGGACACTAAGGGGTCGACGGAGACGAGCTGACGGCGACGAATCAGAGCTCTGAACCTTGGCGCGTTTTCTGACCGAGAGGAAGGAGGAAGCAGGTGACGTCGATGAACTCGTTGTCCGGGCACCGTAGTCGACGTCGTGGAAGGAGACGACAACGAGGAAGACGAAGGACACGATCGGCAGGGTTGGGAGTGGCCGGAGAGCACGCCGGCGACGAGGCGCGCTCTCAGGTGCGCTCGGGACGGAGCGGATGCGGTGGATCTGGTGGCTAAACTCACCTGGCGGCGGCGAAGAGAGGAAGAGGGAAACCCTAGGGGTTGTGTGGACACGGAGAGGGGATAAAGGGGGGGGGGCTAGGGCGACGGGTGGAGCACGGCGTCGACGCGGCCGTGGCCATGTGCGCGCGCGGCGTGAGCTAGACGAAAAGGTGAGAGGCGGGTGCGCTGTAGCCAGTGGCTGACTAGTGGGGTCGCGAGTGCCACATGGGCGTACGGGCGGCGGGGTAGCGAGGCGACCCGGTGAGAAACGACGAGGGCGCGAGCGGGCTGGCCGGCACGCTGGCTGGGCCGGCGGGCTGCGCTGGCTGGGCTGGCGGGAGGCCCAGGGGGGGCTGCTGCGCTGGCTACTGCTGCTGCTTCATTTCTATTTTTTGAAAACCGAAATGGAAACAGAAAAGCTCAGGGAAAAAGGAGAGGGGTTGGACCATAAAGAAAATATTCTCCAACTCCTGGAATTATCCACTATTTTAATAAATTGCATTGGGCATTTTTAGAGGTAGAAAAATAAGACAAGTTTGAATTATATTCAAACTTGTGTCATTTTTGAACCTGACCAAAACAACTTCAAATAAGGATATATTTAGCAGAGAGGTTTAGGGCAAGGAGCAAGATTTACAGGGAGAAGATGAACATTAATAGAGAAAGGAAAATTAGCACTTGATAAAAGAAAGAAGTAGAGGGAAGGAGGAGAAGTGATGGTGCAATGGTTGAAAGGGGGGACAAGGTCATGCCCATGATGCTCATGGCAACAACATGAATGACAAAATGCAACATGAGATGGCATGAGATGAAAATGCACTATATGATGAGGATGAATGCAAAATGACAAGAGGCACAAATGCAATATAGTAAGGAGAGCATGACAAAGAAAAGAATAACACACATAACAAAACAAGATGAGGCCAAGCATGACAAAACCCACAAGAATTGGATGAAGGTCAAGTTGATATATAGCCAAAATGGAACATGTTACATCTGGGGGTGTTACACAATGTCTGTTCTTCTTCCCCTGCCAAAATAGCCAACAAAACACCGATAGGCCTAGTACCCCCTTTTCTGGATTTTTTAATCTTCACTTAAAGGATCATAACTTAATTTAAATTCACAAAGTGCTTACCACACGTACTGTGTTGTAATAGGACTAGTACTCGACTCCATAGTTTGAGTCATTCAAAAATCCTGTCTTTAAAAGTTCTCAAAATTTCCAGAAACAACTCTACATGTGCGCAGGTGTATTCCGTGTAATGTGTAATGTTTTATCAACAAATTGTACTTCATCGAGCAATACAAGAAACACACATTTGTGTATTTGAGATATCAAATAGTACGCTATTTTTAGATCAACATATTTATCCTTTTTGTGTATGCACCACACGTTACCTGCAAGAAACAAAAGTGTATTCGATGCAAAAAAAGAAACAAAAGTGTATGTAGCACATATTGAAATACGTGTATTCAATACAATTATATAGGAACAGTCGAGTGGCATCTGGACCATCTTGGTAACGTGCAAAAATAATAATAATATGTAAAATCCGGCTAACTTGTAGTTAAATTAGATAAGATGAAATAATTTCCCTTAAATGGGGGTATCTTTGTCAAAAATAACAAAACATTGGGTAAAACATGGAATAACTCTTTGTAGAAGTTTGAAAACTTTTTCTGGAACAATGCTACATGTGTGCGTTGTATTATACTTATGTGCAATGTTTATTTATAAATAGTACTTTAGCATCTGAGCTATAAAAAATATGTGTATTAAATAAATTTATGTGCACATATCCCATGTTCATATGCATCTAAACGTAAAAAATGATATAGTATAAAATTTTGATATTTTCTTACAATCGGTTCCATGAACCCGTCCTCTATTATGGAAAAACTTGGAAGTATTGTGACAGATTGCGGCACCCACACTTCTTTTCTAGGCAAAACTTCTGCATAAAAATCTGCATGTATGCACCTTTAAATGGAACTCGGCAACAACATCGCTGAAAATCTAGACAATACGTGGAATGTTGTAAAATAAAATATGTAATTTGAATAACTAGTACATGACCAGAATTTTCACACAAAATTTGTTGTTCGTAGCTCAGAGAGAAATAACAGTTGAGAAAAAGCAAAATAAAGATATAGGATATGAAATCATTCAAATTTAGATTTAAAATAAATAAACCGGGAAAACTATTGTTTCATGCCCAATATGTTATAGTAAGATACACAAGTAAGAGTGTACATGAAAAAGAAAAAAAATGCTAGAACTTTATATTAGCAAAACAATAGTGAATGTCATTGTGATTTTGATGGGAATACTACAATCTTCCCAGAAATTAATCTTAGCTAATGTCTTAGCAAAATTAGATGCTTAACAAGGGCACATCGAACTTAAATATATTATAAATTGGGTAAGATCTATATCTCGCACTTCCAAACTAATTAATTATGCATGCAGAGTGAATCCAAATATTTGAAATCTTGTGAGCTGAGGCGCAATGCTGCCACTTTCTCAACCGCCCACTTAAATGTGCTTAGTTTCATGCTTCAGTCTTTTGTCATTTTCTTATCTATGTTGTAGGTACGCTACATCCTCAAGGGTATGGTGCCAGATCCTACCATCCTTGTTTGAAATAAAATAATGGCTTTCACACAGACATCACATACCTAAATTTTCAGGTGTCACTTGTAACGATGAACCAAAAATTATTGAGATACCTAGCGGACCAGGCAAACCCTAGATATGGCTAGAACCAGAGAAATAAAAAGATGTAAGTAAGTATCATTGCAAAGCATATAACGGTCTATGCAATAGATGACACAAATCTAATCTATTGTCGTTACCCATATATGACCATAAACTTGATATTTGTGATTCCTATGCCTTTTAAAATCAAGAAGACATAAAGACAAGATGAATGGAGTAAGTGTTCACATATGATTCATAACCGAAATTTCAAAAAAAAAATGATGGGTTTTCCAAATGTGTTTCCTAACTTCCCATACATGATTGTCGTTCTTGCCAACGAAGAGGGTTGAAATTTCTAGCAGAGCATTAAAACCACAGCTAGACCTAGGGAAACCATTACTGTTGAAACTAGGGAAACCACAGCTAGACCTAGGGAAACCAAATTTGGTAACTAGACAAATACCGTTATTTCTAAAATCCAGTGGACTAACTACCATTACTGTTGAAACTGGGAAAACGACATAACCACTCAGTATGAATTTTCTACCCTTTTTGTCGCTACACGTCATCATGAAAATGATATATCTTGGTTTTCTTTCATAAGCTATAAACCATATCTAGAGGTTGCAGGATCTTAATTTTGTCCTCACTTTGACCATTGATCGACTAATGGTCGCTCCACAAAATATGACATATAATATTTGTGGCGAACACGTACATCAATATTTTGCACAATATGTAAAGCCTAGTTACAACAAAACCTGACACGGAATACTGAGATACACAGTCTGATTTCTAGAATCGAATAGCGCCAGAGATCAAGATATAACAAAAAACAACATCAAATAATGACAAGAGAGATATGTACGTACCTTGTCATCACAGATTTGGTTTCGGCTGAATCCAGTAAAGTGCGTGAAGAACCCTGGACCTTTTTCTTATATGAGAACAATTCCGACATGCCATTGCTGTGTCGAATATCGCCAACTTATGGTCTGGATCCTCGTAACGGCCATCATATGCTCTGAGTATGACATATTTTCCCATTGTCGCTACCCGTTATCATGAACATGACATGCTGGGGTTTCATAATCTATAAATCCTTTCTAGAGGTTGCAAAATCATAACGACCATATATATGGCATCTTAATTCTTTCATCACTTTGATCATTGATGGACTACGATCTATCCACTAAGTATGACATCTAATATGTTTTGGCCCCCCTTCACAATAATGAACCGAACACATGCATCATGATTAGCGGAATATCCTAGCTAGTTTCAATGAAAACTGACACGGAACAGTGAGACAGACGGTCAGATTCTAGAATATAATAGCCCCACTGATGATAATATGACAAAAAACAACACCAAATAATTAACAAGATAGAGATGTACGCGCCTTGTGTCCATATATTTGGTTTAAGCTGAATCCAGGAAAGAGCCTATGTCGAATATCTCCAACTTAAGATCTGGATCCTCTTGACGGCCATCCAGATGCTCGGAGAAGTATACATAATTTATTTTTTCCGAGCAACCGGCAGGAGCTCTGCCTTTTCATTAAGAAGAAGAGAATTGACAAGTTTATAAGGAAAACTGGCCGAAAACCGATACATCTGCGATACACGCACACGCCAGCCCCGAGGCTGTGCAGCACTCGAGTCGACGACACTGTCACCCAAGTGACCAGAGACGACACCCTACAACAGAACACTGGGCTCCGGAGCCGCCGCTCCGACATCCACACCGGCCCCGAGGTCACGCACCAGCCTAGTCGATGGCTCCGCCGCCCTAGAGGCCAAAGCCAACACCCTACGCACACGAGATCTCCGGCGCCGCCGCACCGACTTCCACTCCGGCCCCGAGGCCGCGAACCCACCTAGTCGATGACCATGTCGCCCTGGTGACAAAGCCAACCACCACACGAAGGAGATACCCGGAGCCGCCGCTCCGACTTCCACACCGGCCCCGAGGCCGCGCACTCGCCTAGCCGGTGACGAAGATGCAAAGCCGCAGAGCCACCACCAGCAGATGAAGGACCGGACCATCAAAGGCTTCGCCCCCAAGAGGGAAGCGACGAGGAACACCGCCGACGCCCACTAAGGCCAAGGCCGAAGTTTGGGTTTTCACCCGAAGAGCCCGTGGCTGAGATGACGAGGGAGGTGAAGGGGCTCCACGACGCGCCTCCAACAAGGAAACGACGTCCTAGGACGCCGTCGACGCCGACATTGACCAAGGCCGAGCAAGGCTTTCACCCGGAGCTCACCAAACCCATCATCACCACAGCCAATCACCACCGACGGCGGCCAAGCACTCTACACCGCTCTCCACCGCCAACCGCCTCTTACACGGCCAGCAAAACCACCACGGCACCACACGCCGTCATGGCAGCCCCGCAGCCACCGCCAAAGAGCGGCGCCGCCACGCCGCCATCCTCCCTCCTTGCTGCCGCAGCCAAACCACAACGCCTCCTGCAGCCCACCGAACTCGAGGCTGACCACCACGCATCAGATCCGGGGCAGCCTCGCCCGGATCCGTGCCCCGGACGCCGCCGGGACCCGTCGAAGGAGCACGAGCGAGCTGGGAACACCACGAGCCGCTCCCCCGCCGGCCACCACACCAGAACCGCAGGAGCCCCGCCCGGATCCGTGCCTCGGACAGCCGCACCACCACACGCCACCAGCGCCACCGCACCACAGCCGCCCCCGTCGCGGTGCCGCCGCGCCGCCATCCAAGAGCTGCGGCACGCCGCCACCACCGCAGCTCCCCCGGCCGAGGGAGGGGACCCCAGGCATCCCGCGCGCACCGCCGGCCGCCGAACACCGAAGAGTCGCCGCCGCAGCCCGCCGGAGAGCCTCCACCGCGAGATCCAGATGCGCCGCACCAGATCGACGATGGCCAGCCTCAGCGCCGCCCCCCACTCTCCCGACGAGGGAGAGGAGGAAACAGCGCCACCGCCGAGCCCGGGGCCGCCGCCCCGGCTTGCCTGCGCCTGGCCAGACGCAGCCGCCGCCGGATGCAGGCCTTCGTCCAGGGCCGAAGACGCGCGGCGCGCGACGAGGGTGCCCCGCCACCGCCGTCCGCCGAGCGGGCTTTGCCCGTCGGCCTCCTCCGGCGGCGGCGGGCGGAGTGAGGGAGGAGAGGGGAGCGGAGGCGGCGACGGCTAGGTTATCGCCCGAGCCGCCCCCCCAGGGAGCGACGCGAGCGCGGAGCCACCTCTGTTTCCTAGCTCGTTGGTGTGCAGTTTGTTTCAGAAGTATACATAATTCGTCATGAGCCCCGCAATGCTTGCTCCACAATGGCCTGCCATGAAGATATTTGACACGGACAATGTACGATGGCCAACATCTATCACTCCAGACGATATCCATTTCCCGGCGAAGACATCACACATGTAGACTCGGGTGTGGCGGGTGTTATTTTCAAGCACAGTGCCAACGAGGTGAAGCTCGCCGTCCACTTGTAGGTAGCCGCAGGGGTAGATCCATTCCGGCGGACTGAAGCATCTCCACAGCACCCTCACACTTGGAGTAGCACCAGCGTGGTCGCAGACGAAGATCCCGACGGCTCACCGATCGTCAGGAACATGCTGCCGTAACAGTGCATGGCCGACCTTGAATATCATTTGACCATGCTAAAATATTTCGGGAAAATCTACAACTTTGTGGGAGTGACTATGAACAAATGTTATAGAGGACTGCAAAGTTTGGTCGTCAAATGACATTCGAGGAGCTCTATAAAAAACATTTTTTTTTACAAATTCTGCTCAAACAGTGCACATACATTTTGCGTAATTTTGTTTCTTTTGGTACATAGCTCCTCGAATAACATTTACCACCAAACTTTGCAAGCACCTATAACTTTTGTTCATAATCATTCCCATAAAGTTTCAGATTTTTTTGAAATGTTTTGCTATGTTTTGATGTGTGGGTTTAGCGGGGGTGCACCGAGCTGGGGTTGTAGAAAAACCACTCTCAACGCGCATTGAATACGGTGGGAGAGGAGTGTGTATGCAGTATGCATGAGCTCGGCAGCGACCATTGTGAGGAGGCGATGGAGCGGATCTGGTGGCAGATAACCTGTTGAAGGGATTCGAAGCTGTGGTGGTGGTGGAGCAAAGTATTTTGTTTTTAATTGCTGCAACCAAAGCATATTTAGTTGGTATCTAGGGGAAAATATTTGTTTTTTAATTGTTGTAGCCAAAGCATATTTAGTATCGTGTGGGATATAGTCCCTCCATTCCTATATATAAGGTGTATTCATTTTTTAAATAAAATTTCAGAATGTAAAAATGCATTTCTTCTAATTCCACATAATTCCCTTGTTAGCCCTCCAGAAAAGGGAAAGTATCTCTGTCCCGATTGTCTTTATCTCTTCTTGTAGAGAAAGAAGAAAAATATTTCTCTGTCGATTGCATGTATGTTTTACTTTACTGGATTAACTAATTTACTTACCACTAACTAACAAGTTAAGGGTAATTTCCTACTAACTTGTTTAAAATTATGTGCCTTGGTCATTGTGCCAAAAATAATATCTTACATAAATGAACGGAGGGTACTGGCAATTTTTCGCCTTCTTCGCGTACCCTCTCCCACGCTGAATTAGCACTTGCAAAACAGATGTCATGTAGTCTAGTGGTGTGGCCTCAGTGCATCTCTCTTCCATGTTGCATCTAGCGAGCATCTATAGTCGGATATAGCAAATCAAGCCCCCTAAACATACGCAGACGTGCCGGAACATAGGCCTGCCCGTCAGCTGGAACTGGCGACGTGTCGGCTTGACGGGAGCCTATGGGCGATGCACCATAGGAGCTCGCACAACAGATCCGTGATGTGGCCCAGCCGCTTGGCATCCAGTCTCGGACTTCTCCGAAGAGTGGAGGGTTCGGCCATGGTCTCGAGGAAAAGAGAGTGAAATGGACTGCTGAATATGAATTAGGTGGCCGGTGTCTGGCCAAAGGGAGGTGATCCAATGATGGATCATGACCCAGGACGGGGAGAGGGGGAGTGATAGGTTCATCTTAATGGAAAATGTAAATTGCAATTTCTTTTACAAAATTACAACTTAATGAAAAAGTGCAAGTTGCACTGAGGTTTCAAATTTTGCTAACACAAACAAATTTCTAGTTCTAACTAAATATCCAATTTCAAAAGATTAAAATTTTCTTTTGGATTTTGATCTATCCTAATTTATGGCATTTTGATAATTTTATCCAACTTAAATTTGGTTTGAATCTGGTCCAAAAATTTGAGGTTACATATACTTACGAAATTAATGATTCTATTTTTTAATCTTGAATCCCACTTTCAGTGACACGTTTCATTGCTGAAGCGCCGTGGTGCCAACTTTTAACATGTGATAGACGATGGGCAAGGCGATGCATGGCTTGTCACCGGGGTTAGCTGACATGGGCGGACGAGGCCGTGGGCTGCCTCCATGATGTTGGTCAACCTGTTCACTTGCGCTATCGCTGATCTCCCACAGCGCATCGCGGAGGCTCCAGTGTATCACTTGCACTACTTGTGGTAGTGAGCATCGAATAGGGCCTCGTACTCTTTTTATAGAATTTTTTAATCTCGACTTAAATCATCATATCTTAGTTTCAATTCGGAAGGGACTTACCACACATCTCATGTGGTAAAAGGCACAGTGCTCGATTCCACAATTCGAGTCGTTCCAAAACTTCGCATTTAGAAGTTCTCAATATTTCCTGAAACTGTTCTACATGTGCGCTTGTGTATTCTATGTAATGTGTAATGTTTCATTAACAAACAGTCCTCAGATCCTTGCAAAAAAAAGGTGCTACAACATATGAGCAATACAAGAAGTACACATTTGTGTATTTAAAAATATCAAATAGTAGGCTATTTTTAGGTCCACATATTTATCCCTTTTGTGTATGTACCACATATTACCCGCAAGAAAAAAAATGTGTACATACCACATATTGAAATATGTGTATTGAACACAATTATGGCCCAGTTCTTTTGCAGGATTCTCCCAGAATCTACCCCTCTCTAGCTTCTCCTAGAATCTTTGACCCCCATTGGTTTTACAATCCTAACTAATTAGACCATAACTAAATAGCATTGCAAAACAAATGGGGCTCAAAGATTCTGGAAAAATCTGGGTAGGGGCCAGATTCTGGGAGAATCTGGCAAAGAACTGGACCTATAGCCAAATAGGTCACATTCATATGCATCTACACCTAAACATGTCTAGCTGGACAGGAAAAAAAGTCGAGTGGCATATGGGACCATCTTGGTATGAAGTGCAAATGAAATAAAAAGGAATAAAACCCAACACATTTGTGGTTAAATTTGATTAAGATGAAATAGTTTCCCTTAAATGGGATAATCTTTGTCAAAATAAGCCACAAATGGATTTCTTCAGACTACTGGCCTTCTCATCAGCGTGCGCGGCGTCCTTGGCCTCATCGCGCACACGGTTGGCATCCTTCAAGCTTTCTGGAGCTGGGCCACCTCCTCGAGGGCTGCGGGGCAATCCGAATTCGGAGATCAAGATAGAACAATACTAACCAAGGAACAATCTGGACTAGGAAGACTGAACTTACGAATAGCATTGGCATGTGCACGCTCCAAGTTCTCACCGGCGCACCGCCGGGCCTCAAGTTGTTTGCGTACACTACTAAGAAAATCCCTATATATAGGTGAACTGTAAATAGTGGAGGGCAGGGCACGTCATCCGCCACTGCTACTTCTCCGAAAGAGCAGTGGCGGGTACCTGGTCGTGCCTGTTAAAGTTACTGGCATGCTTGTGGCGGGCGCTGGCCAGCACCCGCCACAACTAGGCTCTTTCAAATATGCCCGTTTAAACTATAGTGGCGGGTGCCGACCTAGGCGCCCGCCACAACTATATTTTGGCAAGCGCACCAAATAAATCAAAATTTTGAAAATGTTTGCTATGGCGGGTGTCTGTGCTGGCCGCCACTGCACTTGACAGACAGTTCCCCTTCCGCACCCGCCTGGCAACCCTCCACAAACTTTTCATTTCCACTGTTTTGTATTTCTCTCTGCCATTTTCTCTCCCTCGTCCCCTCCTGAGCGGTCCTGCGCCTCGACCGCCACTGCCGCCTCTCCGACCAGCCGGCGGCACCTTCGACACATCCGACGCCGTGAGCGCCGCCGGGTCTGCTCACTGTTGCATCTCCACTTCGACCGCCACCACACCATTCTCCGCCTCGACCGTGCGCAGCCCCCGTCCTCCGCCTGGATCGCCAACGCCTTCCTCCGCCTCGACTGGCGCCTTGACCGTCGTCCTCGACCGCCGCCTCCATCCTTCACCTCGACCGAAGTCACGTCTGCGGCCAGAAAAGCGGCCAAACGGTATACTATATCTCCATGAATAAATTATGCTCCAGGGTTTAGAATTTGCATCTTATTAATTTCTAGATTAAATAGTCTCCTCCGGCATGTCCGGCCCCTACTCGCTCCCCTTTGGGAGAGAGAGGCCAACGACACCACAACCAAGTCCGTCACCACCCGTCTCTCCTCCGTCTGCCTCATGTTCAGGTAAGTGCCCTAAGACTTTGAGGAATGGGCGGCAGGCATCGATAGAGGCACAAGCGGGAGCTTGACCTGGGGTGCAGGCTCCACCGGTGACACCTTAGGAGACACCACCGTATGAAGAGTGCCAGATGCGACTTTGTTGACAGTTACGGCGGCTGCCTCCTCAGAAAAATTAGCAAGGGACTTCCTCTCCCCACCTCTGTGGAAGAAAGAAAGTCTGTGACCTACTACTTCGGCCCGATTACAACCATGGGCTCCTAAATAAAAAGAGAAGAAGAAGCAATTGTAGATTGCCAACAGACAAAACTAGATTATCTCTCATCCCGCCTCAAAATGAAAAAAAGACAATGATAATACCACCTCTGGTCGCAGCGGTCTCCAACGACTGCTCCCAATCATTCCCCGCGGTATCACGATCGCTAGACGTGGGGCCTTCAGGCACCACTGGCAGAATGCGAAGCCACGACGACCTCCTTAATTGATCGGGTGGGCCTAAATGGGTGAGACTTAGGTGGGAACATAGAGAGTATCATCAAGAAGCAATGTTAAAGACATAGGCAGGGGACTTACTGGCTTTTCACATGGACATTACACTTCTCAGCGAGCCTTGCTGTTGCTCTTCAGCTCCTGCCGCACTGGAGGAAGCCACTCCGCCCCTATTCAGACCCTGCGAGGGTGAAGGCACGGTGGTGTCCTCCTCGCCTATTGCCTCTTCCTCCTTGAAGGTCTCATTGTCCTCCTCCTCGGCAGCATTGCCTATCTCCTCCTCACAGCCATCATAGCCCCCTCCTCTTTGGGAGTCACGACAACCATGCTCATCTCCTCTTCAGAAGGCACAACAACCTCCTTCTTCTTAGAGGGAGCATGGCGGGCCATGGGGCCCTCGCCAGGAACAGGCTCTCGTAGCCTCGTCATAGCCTGCTCCAAGATCCGACCAGACAATGGGGGCTCCAACATAAGCGGTAAAGGGCACAAACTCCTATACTACTAATTAGTCCCTTTAGTGACTCAGTAAAGGAGCATAAATGATTCTCGGCTTTTCCCCATAGGTGACCCTGAGTTATCGAATCCACAAGAGGAAGGCACCCTTAAAGTCAGGGGTTTCTACCAAGCTTTCAAGACTATTAATTCAAACTTTTGTCCTCATCAAAATCAAGTTGAAACTGAAAACACTTATAATAAATATAGGAATGGGTATGCCAACTTTTCTTACAACCATATATTTGCGAACGAGATCATCATCTTATATCATATATCTTAAATATTTACTAATTGGAGGCACCTCTGCTAATCCACATACACAAGATTAATTTAGCCATTAGATTTAATATTTAATGGTCAAGATATATTAGAAGTCTATGCCTTATCTATATCTACTATCAAAAGGAAGAAATATTCTTCCTCCTAGATATTCGTCCGTTTTCGTACGTCAACACCAGATTCTCATCATTTTTTTCGGAGTCAATAATTTGTTCGTATGTTGGTCAATTTTTTTTATTTGTACATGTTCTCACTGTGCGCATGCCCCGGGTGGCCACACTAGGCCTCAGCCCTCCAGTGCTAGGCTGCTTGCATGTCTTGTCAAAAAGAAAAAAACTGGGCTATCAAAAAAGAAGGAAAAAGATTTGCTCACATGGGGTTGGGAGATCGGGCTTGCAACTTTAGATATCATAATTTGATAAAATTCAAAATTATTTTGGATGTAAATATATCAAAATTCTTTGTATTTTATTTGTCTATCTAATTTAAATTTGATTTGAAATTAGTTTGAAACTTATCCAAAACATTTAGGCTACAAAATTTTCGGTACCAACCAAATTTTTGAAATCTGAGTTGCACTTTCTCTAACTTGAAAAACCACTTTGAAAACCGACTTGCGCGTCAGAAAATCTCAGTGTCTTGGATGTAATCTAAAGTGAACTCCAAACATTTCCTCGTAATGAGCTTGTTCAGATACAAATGCCGACACACGAGATCCCTCTCCGCTACCACCCACCATATGGACTTGTTTACTCGTATTGTCAAAACCACTCCTTATAATGAGGAAGTGTCAGAACCACTCCTCCGTTTGCATGGGGACTTTGCATTGGGTCACTAGGGTTGTGTAATGAGGAAAAAAAATCAGGAGACAACTTTGAGATGACAAAGTGGCGGTAATGATAGAAAGAGCGATAAGTAGAGGGAATACAATGGGCGGCTGAGAATTGGCAGGGGAGAATGGGCGGGAAAGAGATTGCGAAAAAATACAATAAAAATCACTAAATGAAAAATATACTTTGTGCATAATCTGATGGAAAATGCATGGAAACAAAATCCACAAGTGTAAGTCGAGTGTTCTTTTATCAAGCACTTGGCTTACATTAGGGCATATTTAAAAAGAAAAGGAAATATATAAATGGAGTGTGCCGTTAGATGAGCTGGCAAGTGCGGTGAGGATGGCCATGTAACAGGTACTTTGCCGAGCCTCTGGTGTAAGCCGAGTGGTTTTTTCCTTTCTGTGCCGAGTTTTCTGCATAAACCGAGATATTTTCTGGTATACATCCGTATGTAGCCATAGTGAAACCTCTAAAAAGACGTGTATTTAGGAACGGAGGGAGTAGTTTTCTTAATGAGAAAGCAAAACATTTTTTAAGATTGAGAAAGAGTAATTTTAATGGATGCAAACTGAATTTATGACATCACTGAGAGGAAATATATATAGTTAGGAGGCATTAGTGAGTAATTATATGGAGAATTATGAAAATGATTTGACTCCTACAAATAACGCTACCATGCATGTTCAGCGAAAACGTGTTTACTTCCATTTTTAGCTAGCAGTCACATGACCCATCTCTCACCCCGCTCCATTGCTATAAAATCCACACCATAGGCTACAAGCAAGCACACAAAACGATCAGTACTAACGTACGCATCTCCAACGAATCCAGAAAGATGGTGTCCTCGTCTGCTTCCACTGTGTTCACCCTGCCAGCCGACTCGTCATCGTCTTCCAAGAAGGAGGTGCAGTTGGGCACGTTTAAGTGCAGGTTTTGCCCATGCACTTTCAAGACTGTGCGGGGGCGGGCCAGCCACCAGAAGGTGCACAACCACAAGCCGCGCATGGAGCGTCGTCCCGCTTGGTCCCTGCCGCGCATGACCTGGGCGCCGTCATACGCCACCTACTTGCACAACGCTCGCCTGCATTCCAACCTGTTTGCCGCCCACTACTACCCCAGGCCCCGCTTCATGTCGCCTTCATTGCCATGGCAAACCGGCACAAGCCTTCCTCCGGCTCAACCATCTTCTGCAGTGTTGGTGCCGGCGGCCAGCGGCTACCCCGGGACCGGAGATGGAAGTCACTTGGCACGCCAGCAAGGGGTGCCTCAAGTGAATCAGGAAGAGACTACTACTGATGGGATTGATCTCACTTTGAAGCTCTAGGATTGAGGCTTGGATTGTTTTGGGGTCCCCTAAATGTTTAAATTGTTCTGTTAAGTTATCTGAATTCTGTATTTGCTTCGCTTTACTTTAGCTATGCTCAATCGTATTTCCCTGCGATTCAAAGATGTGATCGACTGATGCACCCAACGATCAAAGTGTAATTCAACCAAATGGTTACATCGGGATGGTTTTGTTATAATGTGTGTACTGTTATTTGGAAGGATGGTCCATCTGTTTAAAATGAACACTCATATGAGTTGGAAAAACGCATGGTATGGATCTGGGTTAAATTATTTTGTTTTCATCCAAGGGAGTTGTACAACACCAAGTAGGTACTTGTGGTCTAATCTTTTTATACAGAGCATGTTTCCTAGAATTTAGTTGAGTGTTGCTCCTTAAGATTCCCAATGTACATCAATTGTGAAGATATATCTAATAAGTCCCGGATTTATAACGGTAATATGCTCTATCATAAGTGATATGGAGATATTCGATTGTTTTCATCTCTTAGATTCAGGTATGTCATGCACCTCACCCAGGGGCAGCAAATGTCCACTCTTCGTGAAAAAGTGCATGTTCCACTTCTCGAACATTGTATTAGACAAAATAAAATATGAATGACGGAAAATAAAAGTGATATTTTCTTATATCTAATTAAGTTGCTTTCAGAAGAGTATTCGATTAGTTTAGTGAAAAATGTGATGGGCACTTTTAAGAAAAATGCAACTGTGTGAAAAAGTGTAAGCTGTACCCAGGATCATTTTTTTTGCGCCATAAAAATTCCAGACCTCACTAAAATATCAAAAATTACAAAAATAAATAAATCAGATTTCAATGTATCACAAATTTCTGAAATTACCCAACTTCAATTTGGTTTAAAATTAGCGAGGCTACAAAAATTTCAGTACCGACCAAAATATAGTTGAGATTTTTATACATGAGTTGGACTTTCACTAAATTGAAGTACCACTTTCAAAACCGACTTTGAGAAGAGAAAATGTTAGTGTGCTTAATTTTAAATCTACAGTGAACACCAATGGCTTCCTCAAAGTGAGCTTAGTCATATACACTGACAAACAGGACATGTTCATTCAGATTGAACATTTCGTGATGTCCTCCTCCAATCCATTCAAGGAGTTACCGAAGCCGCCAAGATGGAACGATTTATGGAAGGATTGTGTGAAGAAATGCAATATCGGCTATTGTTTTATGACTTCACAAACTTCCTAGAAATGGTGAACAAGGCCCTCCTGCTTGAAGACAAGCATCACGCAATAAAAGACATTCGCAAGCGCAAAAAGCCGGCACTAGGAATCTCAGGAACAACAACCCCCATGTTCAGCAACCACCACTGCAAGAGTATGCTGCCCCACAACTTCCTAGAACCCCAACACCTGCACCCCAACCCAGAAATGACCGACCTGATACGGCTCTTAGGGTCTTCTTGGAACAACGTCTACACTCTGTCCACCTCGATGCCCCAGAAGGCGACACTGTAAGATAAAGCAAGCTGCGTCATGGCCATGTAGTTCCCAGAGTCGGACTACGAGGACAACACGATGTAGCCAAATAGCAGTCCCCACATCTCGCCTAGCATAATAGCAAGGTCCTTGGCAAAGGAATTGACGATCCACTGTTCGTCGACGTCCATGTACAGTGATCTAGTGTAGGCCTCCCCGAGTTTATTGTTGGCCGACGGGAGCGCGATGGTGCCGCAGGTGAATGGGTGCAGCAGCTTCAAAGATTGGGTGCCTCCTATGGTAAAGAAGGAAGGGCCTTGCTGCCATTGCGGAGTCACAAGTGAGCTCCTCTTCTTGAACAAATCTAAACCCCCCCCCCTCCCATTTTCTTTGTTTGTTTCTCTATGAGATATTATCCACCAGCAACAAACCGACATAACGCTCGACCAAGAAGCAAGATTTGGAGCCCACTTCCCAGATGCACAACTCGTGAAGAAACAAACAGAGAAAAAGGGCAAATTTTAGATTTTTCAAGAAGAGGAGCTCACTTGTGACTTTGCAATGGCAGCAATGTCCTTCCTTCTTTACCATGGCACTCTCTTCTCCTCAATCAACAAACATGAATAGAACACGGGACAAACAAAACAAGGGAAAAGCAAAGTGGATAGTTCCAATGCCTGTGATCTGTGTATTGGGGAGGAGAGAGCGGCGGAGGTTGCTCTGGCGAACTACGTCGCTTCTTGGAGAGGAAAGCGAAGGGTTGTGGCTCCACTGCGAAGGAAGATGAAGGTGGAAAGGAAACCAGAGGGGTGGGCGACTGGTTGCTATGGGGGTCAAGGCAATGCGATGGGGTGGTTGTGGTGCCAGTGGATCTTGTAGCAAATCGGGGTGCAGGAGGTGTCGGCATCGAGCAGCTCGCTTCGGTCTGGCGGTGGTTGTCATGAGAGTTGCATGGGATGGGATCGGTGCAAGTTGGGTGTAGTAGTACGCTATTGGGACGTGGTGGCACGTGGAAGGAAACTAGTCATAGAGGAGTGGCAAGATCCACAATGGCAGGAGGAACTGGTGGTAGTGGGGTGGCGTGCGTGGATCAGGTGCTCGTGCAGCACCGAGGTGGTGTGTCTTGCGTGGTGTAGTGTGAAGTCAGCGTCATAGGAAGGCTTAGGGACCGTGACCCGCGGATCCAATGGCGGGGAGGCGCGGGGAGGGCGCCGACATGGTGGGAGGTAGAGAGGGGCGACGCAATTGGTGGATCGTGGGGAAGGTTACCCGGGGAAGGAAGAACATGGGCAGGGATAATGGGGTTGGTTGGGGTTGAGGTGGGGGCGATCTTGGAGAAGAGTAGTGGGAAGTGGGTTGGGGGCTGGATTTCCCCCCTGGTTTCTGCAGTTCTGTTGGGATGCGATGTCAGTGTTTGATTCAGGATGGAGTACAACTCGATTTCATTGTATAGAGTAAGCGAATGTTTTATTGAATAAGGGGTTAAGGGGCGCTTTCGAAGCTCCAGGTGTGGCTGCAAGTGCATCGCCAATAGGCATGCAACCTCCTACGCACCTTTGCTAGAAGCTCCCGTTGCGCGACTCCGCTGACTATGTGAAGACGGCTATGCTGGTGGGACCACCATCAGATGTAGTCTATCGAGTCAGTGTTGTCAGTAGCTCCCACATCTCACTTAGCATAATACCATGCTCCTTGGAAAAGGAAGGGACGACCCATCGTATGTCGATGTCCATGTATAGTTATCTAATGTAGGCCACTCCAAGCTTGTTGTTGGCCGGCGGGAGCGCGATGGTGCCGCATGTGAATTGGTTGAGGAGCGTCACGAAGGCTGTCTCATCCACCAGTGCCGGCCATGATGCCGCACATAACTGGCTGAGTTCGCATGACACATCCATGATGCAGCCTGCAATCTTGGACTTCTTTGTATAGTGGAGGGCGCCGCCATGGTCTCGAGGAAAATAGAGTGAAATTGATTGCTGGCTACAAATTAGGTGGTTGGTTGCTGGCCAAGATGGAGACGATCCAACAATGATCATGATCCAGGATGGTGAGAGGGGGGAGTGCCATTGAAATTTTTCTAACTAAAAAAATTCTAGATCTCACCGAAATATCCAATTTTCAGGAGATTTTTCTTTGCATTTTGATCTATCAAAATTCATGGCCATTGAATAATTTTATCGAATTTAAATTTGGTTTGAATATGCTCGCCTCAAGTCCTTCGAGCCCAGCCTCGGTCTCCTTCCGCCTCGGCAAGTTCGTCCAGGATGTCAACTCCCTCCGATCTCCTCCCACTGCCAACTGTAGTCCTTGTGTACTACAGTGAGGGCATCTACTACTTCACCAAGTAATTCATCTGACTCTCCCAGACTGGGCTCTTGCCCCGCACCCTCTTCCCTGAGTTCAGCTCATCAGCGCCTTGGCCAACTTGCTGGGCTACACTAGGTGCATCACTGTTAAGCTGGAGGAGGGGCGCAGATGGAGTTTGCAATAAAGATGTGATTGACAAAGGAGGAGAACGAGGCTGTTCATGAAGCAACTGTCGTTTGTGTAGGATGAGGCGGACGCCTTCATGGGCCAATATATCATGAACCAAATATGCAATGAGAAGCACCAAGGAAGAATGAACGATGTAAACTAAATACATGACATGAACTTGACAATACCAAAGGGTCCAAGATTGAGTACATTTATTCTGCATAATGAATGATGCAAACTAACAACATGCCATGAACTTACGATACCAAGGTGTCGAGGATGGTGTACATTTATCCTACAGAATTAGTGACCTTGATCTCCATACAGATACAGTACCTAAGCTACCAGATTAGCTTATCTATTTGATTATCTCATGTGACATTAGTCCAATTGAGTTTGCTTCAAAGGAATTATAGGAAGATGGGGTTCATACATGCAAACCAAAAGACAACTTCATGACCCGTCTAATTGGCATGCATCAATATTCCTTATCACTTTCATTCATATCTTCTAAGATTCTAAGCACCCTAGGAGTATTGGCTCATGTTGCATCGGGGCTTTAGGGCTCGCTGGTGGTCCCATCTGCAAGGGGGTGAATCATTGATGTGTGCCGCTTTTGGATCCATTCCTAGGTGTGTTACGTGCAAGAACAACTCAACCCAATTCAGGCGATGCACACAACAAAGAAATCAACTGCGTAACCGCCGGTGTAAAAACACATTAAAAATAAGGAGGCTTAATGACACAAAAAAGGAGGCTTAACTCCGAGGATGGCGCGGTGGATGGAGAAAGTGAGGGCGTTGCCTTACGAGAAGATAGAGAAAGCAGAGGCGACGTCGACCATGCATTCAGGTTTCGAGAGCGGAGGAGCAGAGAAGCGAGGAGGAGGAGAACGAGCAATGGTGGTGGAGAGTATGCATCGAGGACGAGAGGATTGGTGCTAGGGTTTTCACCACACTCAACCCGATCTACACCACACCTCCCAGTTCGCGTATGTCAAACCAGAGAAAAACCAGCCACTGTCCCTTTGCACCACAGGAGAACGACTCCACTAGTCATCCAGCGTCAGCTCAAGCGCGTGTGTGGAAAATAGATGAACGTCCGAGCAGCTAAACAACCAAAGTAAAAAAGATCGGGCGGCCATAGATCACTCGCGCGCTCACATGGCTCGTATGGCCGGGTATCCCATCAGGGTTTATAGGTAGAATATGCAACAGAATGTGATGGATCAGGTCTGACTTTAACAACAACAATACTTGATCATTCCTGACCTCTAGATCTATAACCCATAGGACACCCTGCCTATAGGGTGGCAACACGGAAGACCAATTAACCAGATATCTATCAGATAATTTTTGCTACCTTGCCACTGTAAAGCTACTTCAGGGATTTCAAACAGAGACATCATACAATATGGATATAGAATATTGTTTAAGCTGGACTACCATAGAACCAATTTACCGTCCAAGGAATTTGTACCACCAACTATCCAACTTCTTATCTATCCAACTTCAGTGTTTCCCCGTTCACTGTTTGAAGTTCGGATTTTTAAGCATGGCAAATCAAAAGTCTTTATTACAAATTACGTATCACATGCCCAACAAGCAATCTGCCATAAAAATGTTCGATGTGCCATAATTAAAACTCCAACCCAGATTTGTAGCGGGTACTAGG
>NC_041389.1:550335123-550336792 GCF_002162155.2 Triticum dicoccoides
GTCTCCTAATTAAACAAGCATTCTCAAGTTTGTGAAAGAAATCTTAAGAACAGATAAATGTTCAAAGTAGCTACAAACAGTTTAAAGTTTATGAAAGTAATCTTAAGAACAGACAAATGTTCAAAACAGCAACAAGAAACCACCCAATGTACTGAATTTGTATACGATTACAAACAAACGCAATAGAACTTCTGAAACTGTTTGCCACTTGATGCCTACAGAACACACATATGATATGGTGCTCTAGAATCATCAGAATAAACGGCCGATTGAGGAGTTCAGAACCTGGGACGACGCCATGGCCTATCCACAACCCACCAAACCAATGCAGCTAGGATAAGCAAGCTTGGACTGTAGGTGGCCACGTGATTTGGTGTTGTGGCGCCTCTCCCGGAGCGGCGTACTCCTCATCGTCCGGCACGACAAAAGAGACGGGCTCGACGGCGTCCTTGTCCAGAACAATAACAGTGTTATCTCCGACCATCCAGCGGAAGAGAAGGCATAGGCCCTGGCGTTGCGGTCCCGATGGCGAAAGACCATGCACGTCACCCTGAAGTTTGAGAGGCTGATGCCCGCGTCCGCATCCGCATCCTCGCCGCCGAGGAGACAGCGCCCAACATGTTGCCGCTGTGGAACCACGCTGAGCGAGGGATTTCCTTGTAGTGCCGCACAAGGGGATCGCAGATGAGGAGCCGTGGCGCCCGCGACCTGTGGAAGAGGAGCAGGAGGTCGCCCCAGATATCAGCGAGCTCCCAGCGGCAATCGGCAAATTCCCCCAGCGGGAGGAAGTTGAGCGCCAGATTTCGATCGGCGATGGTGCCCGCCCACGGCAAATGGGAGGAGGAGGGGATGAAGACCGGGTTAAGGCTAGGTGGGCGCGGGGAGCCGTAGCCGTCCTCGACGCAGTAGTGGCCAATGGCGTGGTCGGGTACGCCGTGGAGAGATCCGAACTGGCGGAGGAAGCCACCACCGTCAACCGTGATTACGCGGCGCCAACACTTGCAGGTGCTTGCGGCACGGACGAGGTGGGCGGGCGAGGGGAAGCGCAGGAACACCAGCTCGAGAAGCTTGTCCAGGAGGACATCAATCTCGGCTGCCAGCGGGGATCCCCTCCGGGAATTCTTGCGGCGCCATGGCCTGGGGACCTGGATCTCGATCGGAAAAGGTTGGGCTAAGTAATGTGTGCGTAATGCTGGGTTTCCCTCATGTAGTGAGTCAATAGCGTGCTGGAACTCACTCGCCGGATAGCCTCAAAATAAGGGACTGTCCGAGAAGTCAATGGTTGATGCTTATCTTATGAAGACACGCCCAAGCAAGCAGCACCGAAATGGGATTGGAGCCGGATGCCTTTTATGGAAAAATAACATCGCCGTCACCATGGGAGGATGTTTGTTGCAACCCCAAAGAATTAGACGGTCGTCTAACTTTTTTTTAACTAAGTTAATTTTCTAAGCCGTTGGATCGAAATCCAACGGCTCTCCTTCATCTTCTTTCTCTAGCCCTAATCCCCATCCGAATTGGAGAAACTTCTTCCTGTTCCAACCGCTTCCTTTGACACGCTTCCCTAGGTCTCCTCCAGTTGTGACACTGCTCCTCGTTGTCGCTTGCCGCGACGTCCATGCCTCCGGCAAGGAAGCTAACTAATTCGAGCGGCGGTCAGAGCTAAAGC
>NC_041389.1:550336986-550341768 GCF_002162155.2 Triticum dicoccoides
TCCTCACGTCCACTGATGATGCCCCGTCTCTGACACGGTCCTGGCTTGGCCTGGCCGAGGTCGCGACACCTCATTGCTGCTAGTTGTCGTCTCTGGCATGGTGTTGCGCCTGGAATCCTCTTCATTCTCAAATGAAATAAAACATAGCACATGTTGCAATTTCAGGCAACTTACTAATATAGAACCTGCTAAAGTTTAGTCAAAACTTCTTACACGCACGATGGAGACATTATTCTCGTCGAAACATCCGTGTTTAAAATAATTGTTGTGCTACTCCTAAAAATCATGCCCAAGCAGTAAATTTATAAAAATGCAACTCCCATTCAGTGAAAAGTGGACTTTGCGGGAATTGATGGAAATTGTATTTTCATCAATCAATTTAATTTAGACATAAGGAAATCTAGGTCGATTCAGAAGAAAACCGACAAAAACCGTAAAAAAAAAGGTTAGAAACACACGACTCAAATTTATAGAAAGAAGAAAACGCGAGCACGTTCACTCACGTACGCCAGAGCAGAACAGCTAGGCACGTTTCAATGCATTCCTCTTCCTCTCTTGCCCGTCAAAACTTTCCAATTTGCTGCCAACTTCTTGCTAATATATTTTATCATCAGCTTCTCCATGATCAATGCATCTGCCCATCTGATGTCCATACGTTGAAATCTACTCTTGCTCCCGATCAAATCCATCTCCATCCATATGAAGTGCCGACTACTCTCGACGGCGACGGCAACCATGGCTGTCTGCCAAGCCCCAAACCTGTTCTTTTGAACGAGTATCGGGACTGGAGCACTATGCCGGGGTTGCGCTGCCATCCTCCTCCATGGACTGCAGTTTCTGGAGATTCTAGTCTAGCATGCCCTAGATGGATCACATCACGAGAAGGCAAAGATAAACTAGGCAGCCAGCCCGCCGGAACAACCACACGGCCGGGGTCTAGATGGGAGGGACACCGAGGGGATGGACTCACCAGGTCGAACATGGATGCGATATGGGTGTTTAGTTGGCCCCTAAGCGTGGCGACGTCCATTGTGAGGAGGTGATGGAGCGGATCTGGTGGCGGAGAACACGTTGAAGGGATTCAAAGCAGTTGTGGTGGTGGAGGAAAATATTTTGTTTTAATTGCTGCAGCCAAAGCATATTTAGTTGGTATCTAGCGGAAAATATTTGTTTTTTAATTGCTGTAGCCAAAGCATATTTAGTATCGTGTGGGATATACTCCCTCCATTCCTATATATAAGGTGTATTATTTTTTTATAAAATTTCAGAATGTAAAATGCATTTCTTCTAATTCCACATAATTCCCTTGTTAGCCCTCTAGAAAAGGGAAAGTATCTCTCTCCCGGTTGTGTTTATCTCTTCTTGTAGAGAAGGAAGGAAAGTATCTCTCTGTCGATTGCATGTACCTTTAATTTACTGGACTAACTGATTTACTTGCCACTAACTAATAAATTTCTCAAGGGTAATTTCGTCCTAACTTGTCTATAATTATGTGCCTTGGTCACTGTGCCGAAAATAATACACCTTAGAACGGAGGGAGTATATAGTTGGAATGCATTGAATGCGTTCCTAATTACCGCCAATTTTCACCTTCTCCGCGTACGCTCTCTCACGTTGAATTAGCACTTGCAAGACATGTGTCATGTAGTCTGGCAGTGTGGCCTCACTGCATCTCTCTTCCACGTTGCATCTATCGAAGCATTTGCAGTCGGATATAGCAAATCCAGCTCCCTAAACATCTGCAGACGTGCCGGAACACGGGCCTGACTGTCAGTTGGAAGCTAGCGACGTCTCGGCTTGACGGGAGCCTATGGGTGATGCACCATAGGAGCTGGCACAACAGATCCGTGATGTGTCCCAGCCGCTTGGCCTCCAAGTCTCGGACTTCTCCGAAGAGTGGAGGGTTCCGCCATGGTCTCGAGGAAAAGAAAGTGAAGTGGATTGCTGGATATGAATTAGGTGGCTGGTGGCTGGCTTGTGTATTCTATGTAATGTGTAATCTACATGTGCGCTTGTGTATTCTATGTAATGTGTAATATTTCATTAACAAACAGTCCCTCGGATCCCTGCAAAAAAATGCTACAACATATGAGCAATACAAGAAGTACACATTTGTGTATTTAAAATATCAAATAATAGGCTATTTTTAGATCCTCATATTTATCCCCTTTGTGTATGTACCACATATTACCGGCAAGAAAAAATGTGTACATACCACATATTGAAATATGTGTATTGAACACAATTATAGCCACATAGGTCACATTCATATGCATCTACACGTAAACATGTCTGGCTGGATAGGAAAAAAAGTCTGAGTGGCATATGGGACCATCTTGGCAGGAAGTGCAAATGAAATAAAAAGGAATAAAACCCAACACATTTGTGGTTAAATTTGATTAAGATGAAATAATTTCCCTTAAATGGGATAATCTTTGTCAAAATAAGCCACATATTGCTTTCTTCAGACTACTGGCCTCCTCGTCAGCACGGCGTCGTCCTTGGCCTCATCGCGCACGCGGTTGGCATCCTTCAAGCTTGCTGGAGCTGGGCCACCTCCTCGCGGGCCACGGGGCAATCCGAATTCGAAGCTCAAGATAGAACAATTAAAACCATTAACCTACGCATCAAGGGCGTTGCCTCGCGCTAGCCACGTCGGCAGAACGAGCCGAGTGAGGTACTGTGCGGGCTGTTCGTTTTCAACGGCAGCACCCCCCCTCGGCCCTCTCGCTCGACCAAAACTCTCGAGGACACCCAAACCCTAGAGAGAAAACGATGTTGGTCTCCTACCCCCTCCCGCCGCGCCCCTACCCGACAAATTAACTCTCTCGATTGACATGTTGTAAATATTTGCAGAAACTATGGAGCACTCCCGAGACAAAGAAACAGAAGCGATATTGGGGGACATAATCGCAAATGGAAGGGATGAAGTTGCGTCATTTCTCTTCGACACTGTTGCTCAGCTGGAAGAACTGGGTGAAGAAGAGGGCTATGTTCATGATGGCTTCAGCCCATTAATGCCGGTACAAGAAGAGGACTATGTTCATGATGGCTCCGGTGACACAATGGAGGTACAAGAAGGAGACCGTGCTGACTACTCCGGTGACCGAACCGAGCCCGGCCAGGTATATATATATTAGTTAAGCCCGTGCTGACTAGTTAATTGATGCTTTCATTGTTTTGGTATATGTACACATATTAATTACTCTCGTCTTTCTTCCTTATAATTTCTAGCCCTCCGGATTGAGCACAACTTCGGTAAGGAGAAGAGGCCCGAAGAAAAAGTTGAGCTCGGATGAAAAGTTTGAGATCATAGAAATCGCGCCCGACGACGAACCGATTGAACTCATCCGGACAAGGAAGGCATTTTCTGCTCAGTGCGGGGTTCTTGTTAGGGAAAAGATCCCGATCAGCATCCAGCAATGGTATAAGCCTAAAGAGGAAGACCCTGAGGTGTCTTATGTCAATGATATGCAGAAAGAATATCTTTGGACTGAGCTGAAGGCAAATTTCACCCTACCGCCAGAGGAGGATCTAGAGAAGCCAGTTAAAGAGAAATTAATCAAGTCTTGTGCTCTTAAGAAGATGGCAACCCTAATGAGGAGGTGGAGGAAAGAGCTGAACCAGTTTGTCAAAAAAAAAGACACCAGAATTCATCGGCAAATATGAGAAGATCAAAGATCACTGGCCCGCATTTGTCACTACTAGGAAAAGGGCTATAGATGGAATTGACACTAATGGCGCACCAGACATGTGGTGCACCATTACTATATACTAATGGCGCACCATGTGTTGGTACGCCATTAGTGTCCAAATACTAATGGCGCACCACATCGCAGGTGCGCCATTAGTAAAAAAAAATTAAATTTTTTGTCAAAACTACTAATGGCGCACTGTGGGAGTGGTGCGCCATTAGTAACTTGGCCACCACTTCCACCGAATGCACCCCCCGGTGGATCGCCTTTTCAGTTTTTAAAAAAATAAAAGAAAATGATGAAAATGTCAAAAAATAAAAGAAAATAAGTTTCCCATGTGATATGTGGTCTAGTTGTTGGGAAAATTTGCAAATATGAATTTCGACTTCATTTGCAAAATCTCTCGAGAATTTGTAAAAATGGGCATAACTTTTGCATACTAACTCGGATGAAAAAGTTTTTTATATGAAAAATCATCTACTCGAAAAGTTACATCCGAATTTAACCCGGGGAACCCCGTTAAACATTTTCAAAATCCTCAAAAACCTAACAGAAAAAATATACGGGGCTTTTAAGATCTGGAGAGGCAAAAAAATTCAAAAAAAATCAAACTCACTAATGGCGCACCTGCCCGTGGTGCGCCATTAGTATCTTCCCGCCTTCAAAATTCAAAATAAGTCAAAAAAATAAAAAAAAGTTACTAATGGCGCACCGGCCCATGGTGCGCCATTAGTATCTTCCCGCCTTCAAAATTCAAAATAAGTCAAAAAAATAAAAAAACTTACTAATGGCGCACCGGCCCATGGTGCGCCATTAGTATCTTCCCGCCTTTAAAATTCAAAATAAGTCAAAAAAATAAAAATAAAAGTGAGTAATGGCGCACCTGCCCACGGTGCGCCATTACTATGTCGTATATATGGCTGGGCGCACCTCCTCCACTCCACCTCTCCTCCAGTCCATCTCCTCCTCTCCTCTCCTCCACTCCATCTCCTCCTCTCCTCTCCTCCACTCCTTCTCCTCCTCTCCGGCGACCTCCTTCTCCTCTCCAGCGACCTCCTCCTCCTCTCCGGCGACCTCCTCCTCTCCT
>NC_041389.1:550342065-550344097 GCF_002162155.2 Triticum dicoccoides
GGTTTCTCCTCCCTCCTCTCCGGTGAGCTCCTCCTCCCTCCTCTCCTCCCATTCCCTCATGGTTTCTCCTTCCTCCTCTCCGATGCTTCGGTGAACTCCTCTCCGGCGACCTCCTCCTCCTCTCCGGCGATGTAGGCGAGCGCCTCTCCGGTGACCTCCTCCTCCTCCTCTCCGGCGAAATCCTCTCCGGCAAAAGAACGTACAAGATCCAAAAACAGGAACAAAATTTGAAATAATATCGGGCCAAAAAACGAGCAAAAAAAACTAGCAAAAAATGGGCAAAAAAATCACGATCCAGATCCAAATTCAAAATTCAAAAATAGCAATGGCGCACGGTGGGGGTTAGACGGTGCGCCACTACTATTTTCCCGCCTTCAAAATTCAAAAATACTAATGGCGCAACATGGCCTATACTAATGGCGCACCAGTGGCCTATACTAATGGCGCACTGTGGCCTATACTAATGGCGCACCAGTGGTGCGCCATTAGTATACCAGATACTAATGGCGCATCAGTGCTGCGCCATTAGTAAAAATTACTAATGGCGTGCTAGTAATGGCGCACCAGTGATGCGCCATTAGTAGGCAAAACTGGTGCGCCATTAGTAGGCCTTTTCCTAGTAGTGTGTGTCCCACAAAACAAGAAAAATGCTGTGAAGAAGAAGCTTCACCATCGCACGGGGTCAGGTGGCTACCTCAAAGCCCGGCCTAAGTGGTCCAAGGTTGAGCATGATCTGCTTGAAAAAGGAATCGAACTAGAGACAATGTACTGGCCAGACCGTTGCCGGACTTGGTTCTTCGGGGCTGGCGGAACCTTGGACCCTGTAACAGGGTTGTGCCAGTGGACGGACGAGCAACTGGAAATACCAGTCAAGAACCTTCAACACTATATCAATGCAGCGCAGCGAGGGACGTTCCTTCCAAACAGGGAGAAGGACGAGCTCACAATGGCCCTTGGGAATCCTGAGCACCCTGGACGGACACGAGGCACGCCAGGCTCCATTCCGTGGAAGGTTGGTTTTTCGGACGCAGGGGGTTACAAAACCCACGAGAGGAGGAAGAAACTGGAGCAGGACCAACTGCAGGCGCTGCACGAAAGGGTAATGGGGCTAGAGGATCGAGAAGAGGAAAGAGAAGCAGCAGATCGCAGCAAACGACCTGCCGAAGCTTCCCCCGAAGCTACCCCACCATCTCAGCGGAGAAGCAGCGTGGCTTCCACCGAGCTGCTTCAGCCGGAGCATGTCTTGACGGCTCCTGCCAGCTATCCCGTGGATGGTATCACGGAGTCTCAAAATTACCACATTATGTCGCGATGGATGAATTTGAAGGTCAAGGCGGCTGTTGGCCAAGTTTATCCTAGTGGACCCGGCACAACTTATCACTGCCAGCCGATTCCAGAAGGATATGCTAATTATTATTTTTGTTCATTTCCTGATATCTCAAGTAATAATAATTATTTTCTTTGTCTTGCAGGGTTTGGAAACAGTTCACCGCAGAAGCTCCGGGACTGCCGAAGGAGCTGCGATATACATACCCGAAAGTAAGTACTACTGGCTAGCTAGTTGCGCGCATCTCCCGTTGATTCTATAGCTATACTTTCATCAATGCCATTTATAATGCTTCATTATCAGTTTGATTGACCTCTATTTCTCGTAAAGTGCTTGTGGCAGGAAGAAGGGAATGATTTCTGTGGATACTACGTGTGCGAGTTCATCCACAAGGCGACTTTGAAAAACAAGCGGGGCTACTCTCAAAGACAATATGAAGTGCGTAAGCAATAATATTCACAATTTCATTTTATTACACCATCATTTCTGTTGAGTTTCATTCATATATATATATATATATATATATATATATATATATATATATATATATATTAATTAACCCCCTTCTTCAAATTAGACGTGGTAGATGCGGAATGAACTCCTAGAACCAGATCGCATGAAAGCAATTCAAGAGGAATTGGCGGGATTCTTTCTTGACCACGTCATCAATAAAGCCGGAGAATACCATGTGGAAATTGATTTCAA
>NC_041389.1:550344621-550357575 GCF_002162155.2 Triticum dicoccoides
CTTTCAAAAAAAATAACAAAAACTCCAGCCACTGAAATGCTGACGCGTGGATGCCTTTTGGTCCCGGTTGGAGCCACCAACCGGGACCAAAGGCCCCCTGACTAGGCTCGGCGCACAGGGCCACGTGGAGGAACATTGGTCCCGGTTCGTGTTTGAACCGGGACTAATGGGTGGAGGTATTAGTAACGACCCATTAGTCCCGGTTCATGAACCGGGACTAAAGGCCCTTACGAACCGGGACTATTATGTGTTTTTCTACTAGTGCCTATTGTTATCATGGAAGAAGGTTTTCCTAATGCCATAAAGATGGATAATCAATTAAAGAGATGCGGACATCAGAGTTGAGGTGCAAATTTGAGGATTGAGTGATTGACTGATGATATAGTTTTTAAATTGTGCTTGCTGATAAGAACTAATCTCCATGTTTTTGGCTGGTTTATTGTGTGAATGATTGCCGCTCGTCATGTGTTCCTGCTTATGCTTCACTGATGACCCGATCTAAAATTGTCTTTTGGTTTGTCAGGACTTGTACGCATTGCACACTCGTCCGGTTTCCTTCACATTCCTTGTTGCTTTTCCTTTGCTTAGAGTTTTACTTGTTGGCTTTGCTCTGGGTTAATCATAGTTGTTGTCATTGTTGGTATGTGGCCTTGTAATTCATTCAGAGCGACATAAATTCAATTGATCCTGGCGAGGAGTGTGTTGTTGTGCATGATCGATCTGTTGCTCGACGGCGCAGCAGAGTGTCGACACGATTGCTCTGTTCGAGAGTGCGTGGCTATTTAGTTTTGTACTATCCGTAGCATATTCTGCAATGCACCTTTGCATTGTTGGCTTTATGTTAGAAAAATGAACCTAACTATTGCATTTTAAAGAAAAGTAAATCGCTGAAGAGTATCTATCTTGGCCTTTTTTAGCTCATAAGGTAACTTCTGATCATCCATGCAGACACATCCAAGGGTTCCTATTATGCCACCCCAGTTTTTCATGTCCTTACTACTGATGTTGTTCTTCTAAGTAGATATATCATTGCTAGCATAAAAATATCATTTCCATTTACTAATATGGTTAGTCATGTGAGAATGCTCCAATCTAATATATTGGTGAGATCTGACTTTATATTAAATTCCTGAATGCTGGTTAGTGCTCGTATCAGTCACTATCATGTGATGTGTTCACTACTTTTTTGGGAAATCAGGGAAAAGACATAATAAGTCTTTCCTATAATATTGTTTGGTTGAGTTATCCTATGATGTCATGCCACCACGCTCTTTTTTAATTCTCCCTTGATCCAAACACAAGAAATGATAATCTGTGTGGTTCTTTACTTTTTTTATCATTCATAGGTAGTTTCAAATGATGGGAAGATGGTTAGGTGACGAGTGCCCTCTCTGATGTGGATGCTGAAGAAGTTTAGGTTAGAACGTAATCCGTCGGATCATCTATTTGATATGTCATGCCTCTGAAACTTACGTCTTTTCTATACTCATTCTTGAATTATTGTTGCTGAAAAATTACCCGATGATCAGGTATTGATGTCTGTTAGCATGATTAACTGTGGATGCAATGTTGAAGACTGATATTATATGCGATTGTCGCATCATGCTAGGAACTGATGAGGGCAACCATCACCACCAATTAGTCAGAGTTTCGCCACCATGCAAAGAACCGTGAAGGAGACATCTCCCATCGCAAGGCGCCTCCTCACCCTCGGCTATAGACGCACCATGGACATATGAATATAATCTATTTTTGTGCGAACCTCTTAAGTATAGTTTATGATGTGTTGAACCTTGACTGCTTTTGTACCTTGCAATGTCTTCCTTTTGGAAGGTAGCATATATGTTGCCGTGCATGTAACCTCTAAAATTGCTACTCATCGAGTCTAACTGCACCTGTTTATGTCTATAATGCGACTGATGTATATCTGGTCATTTCTTCTGCTTTGCTTTTTTCAAATATCAGTTCCTTGACACAAACATCACATAGTCTCATTAGTACAGATAGGACGGTGGAAAGGGCGCGTCCTACCTGGCACCGCCCAGCTCCCACTCAAGCGGCACGCTAGGGCGAACCCCAACCACTAGTATTAACCAAGGGACAATATGGACTAGGAAGACTGAACTTACGAATAGCATTGGCACATGCACGCTCCAAGTTTTCATCGGCATGCCACCGGGCCTCAAGTTGTTTGACATGTCATCGACCACAACTATTTTTCCGAAAGAGCTGTGGTGGGTACCTGGTCGTGCCCATTACAGTTACGGGCATGCTTGTGGCGGGCGCTGGCCAGCACCCGCCACAACTAGGCTCTTCCAAATATGTCCGGTGGATGTGAACTGTAGTGGCGGGTGCCGATCTAGGCGCCCGCCACAACTATAATTGACAAGTGCACCAAATAAATAAATTTTTTGAAAATGTTTGCTGTGGCAGGTATCTGTGCTGGCCGCCACTGCACTTGATAGACAGTTCCCCTTCCGAACCCGCCTAGCAACCCTTCACAAATTTTTCATTTCCACCGTTTCGTCTTTCTCTCTGCCATTTTCTCACCCTCGCCCCCTCCTGCGTCGTCCTACGCCTCGACCGCCAACGCCGCCCCTCCGACCAGCCGGCGGCACCTTCCACGCGTCCGACGCCGTGAGCGCCGCCGGATCTGCTTGTTGTTGCGTCGTCCGCTTCAACCGCCGCCGCGCCATTCTCCGCCTCGACCGCACGCAGCCCCCATCCTCCGCCTCGACCGCTGCCGCCGTCCTCCGCCTTGACTGCCGTCATGTCCGCAGCCAGAAAAGCGGCCAAACGGTATACTATATCTCCATGAATAAATTATGCTCTAGGGCTTAGAATTTACATTTTATTAATTTCTAGATTAACTAGTTGTACATCATGTAAGAGAGCGAGCAGCACAACGGCAGGAGCAGTACTAGATAATTGAAATAACTCATTTTCATATCGGTAGGTGTCCTAATATTTGGAACATTGGAAAATATGACAAGTGGCAATGATGTTTAAATTTCCTTACATATGAGAAGTGCATGGGCTTCATGTTATTCACAGGGATTTGAAAAAGAGTGAATTTTTTTTTGTGAAACGTTGATTCTTTTTTGTTTTGCCAAATTTCTGTCATTCCATACATCAATTTTGTAAGCAAAGTTCATGCTGAATTTCATTTGCTATGACAAAATTGTTTAATTTCCTTACATATGACAAGTGCATGGGTTTCATTGCCAAATATAACAAGTGGCAAATGTGTTTGAATTTCTTACATATGAGAAGTGCATGTGATCCATGTTATTCACAGGGATTTGAAAAGGAGTGACACATTTTTTACGAAATGTTGATTCATTTCCGTTTCGCCAAATTTCGGTCACTCCATGGTTCAACTTTGTAAGCAAAGTTCATGCGGAATTTCATTTGATTTGACAATATTGTTTTATTTTCTTACATATAACAAGTGCATGGGTTTTGAAAATGAGTGCCAATGTTTTGTTGAAACATTGATTAACTTCTGTTTCATCAAATTTCTGGCACTCAAAATATGTTCAATATTCAGCAAAGGTCATGCAAAATTGTCTTGAACCCTTCTTACTCACTTTTTCCACTCAAAATTACAATGAATAAGTGCTTCATAATGATTCTTAGGGATCATGAGACGTAAGATCTGCCATATCTGCAAATGTCCATGTATGGACAATGTGGATACTGCAGTAGATTATTGTACTGCAAATTGTCTTTAATATCAAGTAATATTATATTCAAAACATTTGTATAATTATTGTACTGACTTTGTTGTTAGTGATGAACTGCTGCATAGTGTATCCCATGCAACATAAGGGTTAATTTCAACAATTTTAGCGGTAATGTTATGTACTTTGATGATGATATGGGGTGCACATTCGAATTGGATGTGCGTAAACGAAAGGATAGAACCATCATATATGGCGATGGACGGGAGCAGTACATTGCACAAAATAATTTCATCGGAGGAGAGTACATATCATTTTCCATGAATAGAGAGGTCAACAGGTTAAGGACAATGTATTTTTGGAGCGATGATGATGACAATGACCAAGATCATGATGATAGCCAGGATCACCAAGATGATGAGGGCAGCCATGAAGATGAGGACAGATTAGATGATGATGACAGCCAGAATGACGAGGATGAGCAAGATGATGGCGATGAGGAAGATGTTGACGATGGTCCATTCAGTTCAGCAATTTTTCCTCAAAGAATGAGTAATTTTACTCGGGATGAGACCCGGAATGTTACTGTGATGTTACCATCAAGTGTGGCCTTCGTGGGAAGCCCTTTGTGCACCGCTTTGACAAAAATCAACGTCATAAAAAAGTCATGGTGAGATGTTTTGTGTCCTTTCGTCTTTTTTTTTCATAACCAAGTATGGTGAGATGTCTAGCATTGCATGGTCTCTATTTGCTCTTAATGATGGGAAGTTCAGAAGTTACCTCTGAAGATGTTTTCGGAGTAGACATCATCGCTGTCGGCATCGCTGGAGTACACCATGTACCAACAGGGTGTGTCACTAGTGTTCAGTACAAGACATAATCGGACGGATGCATATCCTACTACTATTTCGGCTGGCGGGAGTTCTTGACGGGAAAGAGAGAACTAAGGACGGACACTCTTGTGAGAATCACCATAAGGAAGAGCAGCCATGACGACTTTCAAATGATGGTTGTCGTCGACCATGTTTAGAAATATGGTCTAAGTCATGAATATATCAGTAGCTGAAATATTAGTTAATTAGTATGTTAAGATGGATGTAATAGTTACATTGATGTTTGTTTCTTGAGTCGAATAAATTTGAAGTGTTACTTAATTATTTGGTTGCTTGTTTCCAAAATGATTCAGTCTGGTTCAGTTATATTGAGAATCATATGACTATGCCTTTTGGAGTAATGTGTGTCAACCCACAATGCCAACAATTCGTATATTGTGGCCTATCTCTCCAGTGGTGGGCACTATGGCAGAACCGTCACTGCTACAATGGTTTCTGTGGCGGCCAGGAACTGTCGCCCACCACAGGAAGCAATGTACCAGTGAAAGGCAGACGCCCACGACTGATGCGGTTATAGCAGTGGCGGGAGGTCGATAGCGGGCGGCCCTGGGAGCCTGGTCCGCAACTGCTGGCCTTTTCCCACCCGCCACTAATAGACATTCCTGCAGTAGTTGTAGCTCCTAATTCTCGGAGGCCAGCTCGCGGTTCCGGTCTTCCATTTCCCGCAATATGAAGACATATATTTAATAAACTCCAGGGCTACAAAGAAGCAGACATAGTTCAACAAAAACTAAGCCTAATATCAGTTTGATACCACACTCATTCCTAGGGGCTACGACTACCATAAACAACTAGCAAAAATTAGAAATACTTACTGTGAACCAGGGTTACCAACAAGCGTAGTGTCCGGATGGTGGATGAGAAAAGCTTTATTTCCTCGATGGCTCCGTCCATGATGGCGCTGGTCTCCTCCGGCACGTCCAGCCCCTACTCGCTCCCCTTTGGGAGAGAGAGGCCAACGACACCACAACCAAGTCCGTCACTACACGTCTCTCCTTCGTGTGCCTCATGTTCATGTAAGTGTCCTAAGACTTCGAGGAATGGGCGGCAGCCCTCGACGGAGGCACAAGCGGGAGCGTGACCTGGGGTGCAGGCTCCACCGGTGACACCTCAGGAGACACCACAATACGAAAAGCGCCAGATGCGACTTCCTTCACAGTTACGGCGTCTGCTGCCTTAGAAACATCAGCCTGGGACTTCCTCGCCCCACCTCTGTGGCAGAAAGAAAGTCTGTGACCTATTTCTTCTGCCCGATTACAACCATGGGCTCCTAAATAACAAGAAAAGAAGAAGAAGCAATTGCAGATTACCAGCAGACAGAACTAATATTATCTCTCACCCCGCCTCAAAATGAAAAAAAAAGGCAATGATAATACCCCCTCTGGTCGCAGCAGTCTCCAACGACTGCTCCCAATCATTCCCTGTGGTATCACGATCGCTAGACGTGGGGCCTTCAGGCACCGGCGGCAGAACCCCAAGCTACACCGACGTCCTTAATTGATCGGGCGGGCCTAAATGGGTGAGACTTAGGTGGGAACATAGAGAGTATCATCAAGAAGTAATGTTAAAGACATAGGCAGGGGACTTACTGGCTTTTCACATGGACGTTGTGCTTCTACGATGGCTTCACCACCGTGATAGGGACCGTATGCACTACAGGCACCCAGAGCCCCAATGGGCTCATCGATTCTCGGTGAACCTTGTTGTTGCTCTTCAGCTCCTGCCGCACTGGAGGAAGCCGCTCCGCCCCTATTCAAACCCTGCGAGGGTGAAGGCACGGTGAAGTCCTCCTCGCCTATTGCCTCTTTCTCCTTGAAGGACTCATTGTCCTCCTCCTCGGCAGCATTGCCTATCTCCTCCTCGCAGCCATCATAGCCCCCTCCTCTTTGGGAGTCACGACAACCATGCTCGTCTCCTCTTCATAAGGCAATACAACCTCCTTCTTCTTGGAGGGAGCATGGCGGGCCATGGGGCCCTCATTGGGAACGGACTCTCGTCGCCTCGTCATAGCCTGGTCCAAGATCCGGCCAGACAATGGAGGCTCTAACATAAGTGGTAAAGGGCACAACCTCCTACTCGACTAATTAGTCCCTTTAGTGACCCGATAAAGGAGTAGAAATGATTCTCTCCTTTTCCCCAGAGGTGACCCTGAGTTATTGAACCCACAAGAGGAAGGCACCCTTAAAGTCAGGGGTTCCTACCAAGCTTTTGCAAGACTATTAATTCAAACTTTTGACCTGATCAAAATCAAGTTGAAACTGAAAACACTTATAATAAATGTAGGCATGGGTATGCAAACTTTTCTTACAACCATATATTTGCGAATGAGATCATCATCTTATATCATATATCATAAATATTTACTAATTGGAGGCACCCCTGTTAATCCACATACACAAGATTAATTTAGCCATTAGATTTAATATTTAACGGTTAAGATATATTAGAAGTCTATGCCTTATCTATGTCTACTATTAAAAGGAAGAAATATTCTTCCTCCCAGATATTCGTCCGTTTTCGTACGTCAATACCAGAATCTCATCCTTTTTTCGGAGTCAATATTTCGTTCGTACATTGGTCAATTTTTTTTATTCGTACATGTTCTCGCGGTGCGCATGGCCTGAGTGGCCACACTAGGCCTCAGCCCTCCAGTGCTAGGCTGCTTGCATGTCTTGTCAAAAAGAAAAAAACTGGGCTATCAAAAAAGAAGGAAAAAGATTTGCTCACGTGGGGTTGGGGGATCGGGCTTGCAACTTTAGATATCATAACCATAGAAAGAGCGAGAAGTAGAGGGAATATAATGGGCGGCTGAGAATTGGCAGGGGAGAATTGTTGACGCCGCCTCCTCGTGGTGCCGCTTCTTCTTCTTCCTCTCCTCTCACAACTCTCACTTGTGTTTCTCCCTTCTTCTGTCAAGAACACACACAAGAGAAAGAAGACTCAACACACACACGCACGCATACCTCACCAGAGGAAACTAGCTTTGCCTCTTCCTCCCGGTGAGACACACATATGCTACATCTTTTTCTCCAGCCCTCACGGCCTCATCTTTCTCATTCATTTGTTGTGCTTAAATAGCCAGTACAGGATAACAACTTGAGCACCATACGGGCCACTAACTCCCACGTACTCCACTCCTGGAATCACTCCAGCGTTGCACACGACTCGGTAACCACTTGTGACCAGGCCAACTACATGCATGCATCAACTACTAGCAACGATACTCTCGGCTAGGACTAAACGAACTCACACATGAACAGCTAGTCCAACAAACAGAACGACCGGCCGGTTCACCCGACCCAATTTGATGCAGTCCATCACGGCTCCAGCCTCTGATACGTCTTGCCGCTTCTCACGCAGCACCATCGGCATCTCGCCGTGCTCGCCGCCTCACACGGCATCCTGGCATCTCACCTCCTTGGCGCGCTCACCTGAAGCCTTCGTCGGACGAACACCACACTAGACTAGACTACATGCAAACTCAAACATGCTAATACAAATATCATGATTAGCTCTAACAAGAATGGGCGGGAAAGAGATTGGGAAAAAAATTACAATAAAAAACACTAAATGAAAAATATATTTTGTGTATTATCTAATGAAAAAATGCATGGTAACAAAATCCACAAGTGTAAGTCGAGTGTTTTTTATCAAGCACTTGGCTTATATTAGGGCATATTTAAAAAGAAAAGGAAATATATAAATGGAGTGTGCCGTTAGATGAGCTGGCAAGTGTGGTGAGGATGGCCATGTGACAGGTACTTTGCTGAGCCTCTGGTGTAAGCCGAGTGGTTTTCTGGTGGGTGCTCAACTTGCTCTAGGCTATGCCGAGGACCTTGCCAACAAATATTATTTTGAGGTTGCTCAGCTTACTCTGGATTATGCCAAGTTTCCTGTATAAACTAAGATAATTTGTTGGCGGGTGCCAACTTTCTCTGGGCTATTCCGAAGTAACATAGGGGAGGGAGGGGGGGTTACAACACATCACATACTCGCTTATCCCGAACTCCAGTCATGGAAGGTAAGAAGACGAGACCCAGAGCAGCTAGAGCGTGTCACGACGAATGCTGGGCACCTCTGTCATGCGGCCACAACTCCCAAGTCCAGGACAAGTGGGCAAGTGGATTACAGGACTCGACAGGGCCGGAGGAAGAAGCCATGGAGGAAGCGATGGCGAGTCCTACATTGCACCCCGAATTCCGACGTCTTGAGAAGCCGCCCAAAACCGAGCACGGCGTTCGAGATTGTCAATTCCAACACCGGAGACACCAGGAGCAACCAAGACAACATGAAGGGGACGACGTTGGTAAGCTGACGTCATTCGATCCGGGCAACCGGACTTAGTGTTTCCCCCGGTGCTCGAAAAGGGACACCGATGAGAGGCCACGGCAATGCCTTCAAAAAGGGGATGCCATTATCATGTGTCACTACCAGCATCGGCAAGCCGAGCGGAGATTTCACCATGGCCTTTGACACCTCTTCAATCCTACAATTATGTGTTTGGTTGGTCATAGATCACTTGCCGTGTACTATTCATTGTGATTTTGATAGCAGGGTTGGCTGCAAAAAAATAAATTAAAATAGTCATAAAACATTTTTCACTACCAGACTGTTTTGACGCCTCTCAAGCTAGTAATGAAAACCTAAAATTGACCAAGGGTTGTCTAACAGAACCGTCTTTAAAGCCATGTTGAGTGTCAATTGTATACACGCAAGAGTGTGTAATAGATGGCTAACTCGGGTCGCGGGGCTAGTGCAGTTAACTAGGACGGACATGCATTTCAATGGTTTTCTGACTGGCAGCACCCTGGTGCTTCACTGAGATGCTAATGGCATATTGTGAAAAGATTGTTTCAATTGTTTGCCGAGTTCAATATTGCTTCATCCAGTATTTTTAATAATCTTTTTTTTGCGGGTGTATTTTTAATAATCAGCATGTTGCGATTTTCGTGTAGTGAAAGTAGAATCTACAACTGTAGCATTACAAGTTTATTAGTCTAATATATATTCCCTCCGTTCCTAAATATAAGTCTTTTTAGAGATTTCAATAAAAGACTACATACGGAGCAAAATGGGTGAATCTACGCTCTAAACTACGTCTATATACGTCCGTATGTAGCCATAGTGAAACCTCTTAAAAGACTTATATTTAAAAACGGAGGGAGTAGTTTTCTTAATGAGAAAGCAAAACATTTTTTAAGAATGAGAAACACACACGAGATCCCTCTCCGCTACCACCCACCATATGGACTTGTTTACTCGCATTGTCAAAACCACTCCTCATAATGAGGAAGTGTCAGAACCACTCCTCCGTTTGCATGGGGACTTTGCATTGGGTCACTAGGGTTGTGTAATGAGGAAAAAAAATCAGGAGACAACTTTGAGATGGCAAAGTGGCGGTAATGATAGAAAGAGCGATAAGTAGAGGGAATATAATGGGCGGCTGAGAATTGGCAGGGGAGAATGGGCAGGAAAGAGATTGCGAAAAAATACAATAAAAAATCACTAAATGAAAAATATACTTTGTGCATAATCTGATGGAAAAATGCATGGAAATAAAATCCACAAGTGTAAGTCGAGTGTTTTTTTATCAAGCAATTGGCTTACATTAGGGCATATTTAAAATGAAAAAGAAATATATAAATGGAGTGTGCCGTTAGATGAGCTGGCAAGTGCGGCGAGGATGGCCATGTGACAGGTACTTTGCCGAGCCTCTGGTGTAAGCCGAGTGGTTTTTTCCTTTCTATGCCGAGTTTTTTGCATAAACCGAGATATTTTCTGGTATACATCCGTATGTAGCCATAATGAAACCTCAAAAAGACTTGTATTTAGGAACAGAGGGAGTAGTTTTCTTAATGAGAAAGCAAAACATTTTTTAAGATTGAGAAAGAGTAATTTAATGGATGCAAACAGAATTTATGACATCATTGAAAGGAAATACATATAGTTAGGAGGTATTAGTGAGTAATTATATGGAGAATTATGAAAATGATTTCACTCCTACAAATAACGCTACCATGCATGTTTATCCAAAAAGTGTTTACTTCCATCCTTAGCTAGCAGTCACATGACCCATCCCTCAGCCCGTTTCATTGCTATAAGATCCCCACCATAGGCTACAAGCAAGCACAAAAAACGATCAGTTCTTACATACACATCTCTAACGAATCTAGAAAGATGGTGTCCTCGTCTGGTTCCACTGTGTTCACCCTACCGGCCGACTCGTCATCGTCTTCCAACAAGGAGGCTCAGGTGGGCACGTTTAAGTGCAGGTTTTGCCCATGCACTTTCAAGACCGTGCGGGGGCGGGCCAGCCACCAGAAGGTGCACAACCGCAAGCCGCGCATGGAGCGTCATCCCGCTTGGTCCCTGCCGTGCATGACCTGGGCGCCGTCGTATGCCACCTACTTGCACAACGCTCGCCTGCATGCCAACCTGGTTTCCGCCCACTACTACCCCAGGCCCCGCTTCATGTCGCCTTCGTTGCCATGGCAAACCGGCACAAGCTTTCCTCCGGCTCAACCATCTTCTGCAGTGTTGGTGCAGGCCGTCAGCGGCTATCCCGGCGCCGGAGATGGAGGTCACCTGGCACGCCAGCAAGGGGTGCGTCAAGTGAATCCGGAAGAGACTACTGCTGACGGGATTGATCTCACTTTGAAGCTCTAGGATTAAGGCTTGGATTGTTTTGGGGTCACCTAAATGTTTAAATTGTTCCGTTAAGTTATCTGAATCCTGTATTTGCTTCGCTTTACTTTAGCTATGCTCAATCGTATTTGCCTGCGATTCAAACATGTGATCGGTTGATCTACCCAGCTATCAAAGTGTAATTCAACGAAATTGTTATATCTGGATGGTTTTCTTATAACGTGTGTATTGTTATTTGGAAAAACTCATGGTATGGAACTGGGTCAAATTATTTTGTTTTCATCCAAGGGAGTTGTACAACATGAAGTAGGTGCTTGTGGTCCAATCTCTTTATACAGAGCATGTTTCCTAGAATTTAGTTGAGTGTTGTTCCTTAACATCACCCTTCCCGAAAGTGCTTTATTCCAAATGTACATCCATTGTGAAGATACATCTAATAAGTCCCGGATTTATAACGGTAATATGGTCTATCATAAGTGATATGAAGATATTCGATTGTTTTCATCTCTTAGATTCAGGTATGTCATGCACCTCACCCAGGGGCAGCAAATGTCCACTCTTCGTGAGAAAGTGCATGTTCCACTTCTCGAACATTGTATTAGACAAAAGAAAATATGAAAAACGGAAAATAAAAGTGATATTTTCTTATATCTAATTAAGTTGCTTTCAGAAGAGTATTATAATTAGTTTACTGAAAAATGTGATGGGCACTTTTAAGAAAAATGCAACTGTGTGAAAAAGTGTAAGCTGCACCCAGGATCAAATTTTTTTTTGCACCATAAAAATTCCAGACATCACTAAAATATCCAAAATTACAAAAATAAATAAATCAGATTTCAGTGTATCACAAATTTCTGAAATTTAACTAATTTTACCCAACTTAAATTTGGTTTGAAATTAGCGAGGCTACAAAAATTTCAGTACCCACCCAAATATAGTTGAGATATTTATAGATGAGTTGCACTTTCACTAAATTGAAGTACAGCTTTCAAAACCAAAACCGACTTTGAGATGAGAAAATGTCAGTCTTCTTAATTTTAAATCTACAGTGAACACCAATGGCTTCCTCAAAGTGAGCTTAGTCACATACACTGACAAACAAGATCGCTCGTGGACCTACCATCTGGACATGTTCATTCAGATTGAACATTTCGTGATGCCTCCTCCAATCCATTCAAGGAGTTACCGAAGCCGCCAAGATGGAACGATTTATGGAAGGATTGCGTGAAGAAATGCAATACCGGCTATTGTTTTATGACTTCACAAACTTCCTAGAAATGGTGAAAAAGGCCCTCCTGCTTGAAGACAAGCATCACACAATAAAAGACATTCACAAACGCAAAAGGCCGGCACTAGGAAGCTCAGGAAACAACAAGCCCCGTGTTCAGCAACCACCACTGCAAGAGTATGGTGCCCCACAACTTCCTAGAACCGCAACACCTGCACCCCAACCCAACTCCCAGCAAAACCAGAATGGCCGCTTTGCCCACATCACTTGTTTTGGTTGTGGTCAGAATTCGTAATGAGCCCCGCAATGCTTGCTCCACAATGACCTGACATGAACATATTTCATATTTGACACGAACAATGTCTGATGGCCAACATCCTTCAGTCCAGACCACATCATTTTCCCAGTGAAAACATCACACATGTAGACCTGGGTGTGGCGGTTCTAAATCTGTAGCACATCCCGAACGAGGTGAAGCTTGCCTCCACTTGCAGGTAGTTGCGCG
>NC_041389.1:550357964-550362251 GCF_002162155.2 Triticum dicoccoides
TGTCCTAGTGGACGGAGGCATTTCTGCAACGGCCAGAGACTCCAAGTAGCACCGACAAGGTAATAGATGGAGACCACAACGACTTGTCCGATCGCCAGGAATGACCGACCTGATGCGGCTATTTAGGTCTTCGTGGAACAACGTCTACACTATGTCCACCCCGACGCCCAGAAGGCGACACTGTAAGATAAAGCGAGCTGCGTCGTGGCCATGTAGTTCCCAGAGAACGAATGTGAGGACAACACGATGTAGCCAAATAGCATGCCCCGCATATCGCCTACCATAATAGAAAGGTCCTTGGCAAAGGAATGGACGATCACTGTCCGTCGACGTCCATGTATAATGATCTAATGTAGGCCTCCCAGAGTTTCTTGTTGGCTGACGGGAGCGTGATGGTGCCGCACATGAATTGGTTGAGCAGCTTCAAAGATTGGGTGCCTCCTATGGTAAATAAGGAAGGGCCTTGCTACCATTGCGGAGTCACAAGTGAGCTCCTCTTCTTGAACAAATATAAATCCGCCCCCCCTTCTTTGTTTGTTGCTCTACGAGATATTATCCACCAGCAACAAACCTGCGTAAAACTCGACTAAGAAGCAAGATCTGGAACCCTAGTTCCGAGATATTTCATCTGCTTCCCAGATGCACAACTTGCGGAGAAGCAAACAGGGAAAAAGGGGAAATTTTAGAATTTTTTTTTCAAGAAGAGGAGCTCACTTGTGACTTCGCAATGGCAGCATGGTCTTTCCTTCTTTACCACGACTCTCTCTTCTCCTCAATCAACAACCATTAATAAAACAGGGGACAAACAAAAGAGGGGAAAAGCAAAGCGGATAGTTGTGATGCCTGTGATCTGTGTATCGGGGATGAGAGAGCAGCGGGGGTTGCTCTGGCGAACTACGTCATTTCCTTGAGAGGAAAGCGGAGGAAGAGGAAGGTGGAGTGGTGGCGGCGCTGCTGTCCGGAGAGGAAACCAGAGGGGTGGGGCGACTGGTTGCTATGGGGGTCAAGGCAATGCGACGGGGTGGTTGTGGTGCCGGTAGATCTTGTAGCAAATCGGAATGCAGGAGGTGTCGGAATCGAATAGCTAGCTTCGGTCTGGAAGCGGCTGTCATGAGATTTGCATGGGATGGGATCGATGTAAGTTGGGTGCAATAGTACGCAATCGGGACGTGGTGGCACCTGGAAGGAAACTAGTCACAGAGGAGTGGCAAGATCCACGACGGCAGGAGGCACTGGTGGTAGTAGGGTGGCGTGCATGGCTCAGGTGCTCATGTAGCACCGAGGCGGTGTGTATTGCGGGTGTCGTGTGAAGTCGGCGTCATAGGAAGGCTTCGGGACCATGGCCCGCAGATCCAATGGCGGGGAGGACGCCTACGTGGTGGGAGGTAGAGAAGGGCGACACAGCTGGTGTATCATGGGGAAGGTTACCTGGGGGAGGAAGACCATGGGCAGGGATAATGGGGGGTTGGGGTTGAGGTGGGGGGAATCACGGAGAAGAGTAGTGGGAAGTGGGTTGGGTGCTGGATTTTCCCCCTGGTTTCTGCAGTTCGGTTGGGGTGCGGTGTCGGTGTTTGGTTCGGGGTGGAGTACAACTCGATTTCGTTGTATAGAGTAAGCGAATGTTCTATTGAATAAGGTGTTAAGGGGTGCTTTCGAAGCTCCAGGCATGGCTCCAAGTGCATCGCTGATATGGCATGCAACCTCCTACACACCTTTGCCAGAAGCTCCTGCTACGCGACTCAGCTGACTGTGTAAAGACGGCTATGCTGGTGGGACCACCATTAGATGTAGTATGTCGAGTCAGTGTGGACAATAGCTCCAGCATCTCGCTTAGCATAATACCATGCTCCTTGGAAAAGGAACAGATGACCTACTGTCTGTCGATGTCCATGTACAGTGATCTAATAATGTAGGCCGCCCCGAGCTTGTTGTTGGCCGGTGGGAGCGCGATGGTGACGCATGTGAATTGGTTGAGCAGCGTCACGAAGGCTATCTCGTCTACCAGTGCCGGCCATTGTGGCTGGCCAAGATGGAGACGATCCAACAATGATCACGATCCAGGATGGTGAGAGGGGGGAGTCCTAGTTTTGCATAATGAGAAATGTAAATTACACTTTCTTTCACAAAACCTCAACTTCATGAAAAAGTGCAAGTTGCACCATGGAAATTTTGCTAACTAAAAATTCTAGATCTCACTGAAATATCCAAATTTCAGGAGATTAAACATTCTTTTGGATTTTGATCTATCAAAATTCATGGCCATTGAATAATTTTATCTAATTTAAATTTGGTTTGAATCCGCTCGCCTCAAGTCCTTTTAGTCGATCCTCGGCCGCCTTCCACCTCGGCAAGTTCGTCCAGGATGTCAACTCCCTCTGATCCCCTCCCACTGCCAACTGTAGTCCTCGTGTACTGCAATGAGGGCATCTACTAATTCACCAAGCAATTCATCTGACTCTTCAAGACTGGGCTCCTGCCCGGCACCCTCTTCCCTGAGTCCAGCATGTCAGCGCCTTGGCCAAGTTGTTGGGCTACACCGGCTGCATCACCGTTAAGCTGGAGGAGGGGCAAAGATGGAGTTTGAATTAAGATGTGATTGACAAAGGGTTGCAGACTTGTGGGGAGGAGAACGAGGCTGCTGATGAAGCAACTATCCATTGTGCATGATGAGGCGGGCGCCTTCATGGGCCAATATATCATGAACCAAGTATACAATGAGAGGCACCATGGAAGAATGAATGATGTAAACTGAAAACATGACATGAACTTGACAATACCAAAGGGTATAAGATTGACTAAATTTATTCTGCATAATGAATGATGCAAACTGACAACGTGGCATGAACTTACGATACCAAGGTGTCGAGGATGGTGTACACTTATCATGTAGAATTAGTGACCTTAATCTCCTTACAGATACAGTACCTAAGCTACCACATTAGCTTATCTGTTTGATTATCTCATGCGAGATTAGTCCAATTAAGTTTGCTTCAAAGGAATTATAGTCCAATTAAGTTTGCTTCAAAGGAATTATAGTCCAATTAAGTTTGCAGACCAAAAGACAACTTAATGACCCGCCTAATTGGCATGCATCCCTGTCACTTTCGTTCATATCTTCTAAGATTCTAAGCTCCCTAGGAGTATTGGCTCATGTTGCATCGGGGCTTTAGGGGTCTCTGGTGGGCCCACCTGCAAGGGGTGAATCATTCATGTGTGCTGCCTTTGGATCCATTCCTAGGTGTGTTACGTGCGAGAACAGCTCAACCCAATTCAAGTGATGCACACAAAAAAGCAATCGACCGTGTAACCTCTAGTGTAAAAACACATTAAAAAGAAGGAGGCTTAATCACACAAAAATGGAGGCCTAACTCCGGGGATGGCTCGATGAATGGAGAAAGTGAGGGTGTTGTCCTACGGGAAGATAGAGAAAGCTGAGGCGGCGGCAACCATGCATTCAGGTTTCGAGAGCGGAGGAGCAGAGAAGCGAGGAGGAGAAGGAGCAATGGTGGTGGAGAGCATGCGTCAAGGACGAGAGGTATCGGTGCTAGGGTTTTCACCACACTCAACGCGATCTACCCACACCTCCTAGTTCGCGTACATCAAACCAGAGAAAAACCAGCTAGCCACTATCCCTTTGCACCATAGGAGAACGACCCACTAGTCATCCAGCATCAGCTCAAGCGCGTGTGTGGAAAATGGATGAACGGCCAAGCAGCTAAGCAACCAAAGTAAAAAGATCGGGCGGCCATAGATCGCTCGCGCGCTCAGATGGCTCGTATGGCCGGGGTAGCCCATCAGGGTTTGTAGGTAGAACATGCATAGAATGTGATGGATCAGGTTTGACTTTTACATCAGCAATAGTTGATCATTCCTGACCTCTAGATCTATAATCCATAGGACACCCTGCCTATAGGGTGGCAACACGGACGACCAACTAACCAGATATCTATGAGATAATTTTTGCTACCTTGCCACCGTAAAGCTGTTTCAGGAATTTCAAACAGAGATATCATACAATATGAGCATGGAATATTGTTTAAGCTGGACTACAATAGAACCAATTTACCATCCAAGGAATTTGTACCGCCAGCTATCCAACTTCTTGTCTATCCTCTCATCAGTATTTCTTCGGTCACTGTTCGAAGTTTAGTGTTATGAACAGGAAAACATAAATGCTAATATGACGTCAGATTTTTAAGTATGGCAAATCGAAAGTGTTTATGACAAATTACGTGTCACATGCCTGACAAGCAATTTGCCATAAAAAATGTTCGGCGTGCCATAATT
>NC_041389.1:550362514-550369483 GCF_002162155.2 Triticum dicoccoides
ACCCCCTCTCCTAGTTAAACAAGCAATTCCATGTATATGAAAGAAATCTTAAGAACGGATAAACGTTCAAAATAGCTACAAACAGTTTCAGGTTTATGAAAGTAATCTTAAAAACAAATAAGTGTTCAAAACAGCAATAAGAAACAATCCAATGTACTGAATTTGTATACGATTACAAACAAACGCAATAGAACTTCTCAAACTGTTTCCCACTTGATGCCTAGAGAACACACATATGATATGGTGCACTATGATCATCACAATAAACGGCCGATTGAGGAGTCCAGAACCTATGGCCTATCCGCAGCCCACCAAACCAATGCAGCTAGGATAAGAAAGCTTGGATCGCAGGTGGCCACGACATCTGCTGTCGTGGCACTTCTCCCGAAGCGCGGCGTCCTCCTAATTGTCTGGCATGACAAAAGAGAGGAGCTCGGCGGCGTCCTCGTCCAGAACAATAACAGTGATGTCTCCGACCGTCCAGTAGGCGGACCAATCGTTGCTCCCTGCGAAATGGATGGGGTCCAAGTCCCCGTCAGGGAAGACTGGCTTGCTGCTAAGTGCGGTGGTGGAGGTCCAGCCGCCGGCGGCAGAAGAGAAGGCGCATGCCCTGGCATTGCGGTCCCGAAGGCGAAAGACCATGCACGTCACACTGAAGTTGAGAGGCTGATGCCCGCGTCCACGTCCTCGCCGCCGAGGAGGAAAGCGCCCAGCATGTTGCAGCCATGGAACCACGCCGAGCAAGGGATTTCCTTGTAGCACCAGGCCAGGGGATCACAGATCAGGAGGCGTGGCGCCCGCGACCTATGGAAGAGGGGCAGGAGGCCGCCAGGATGTCGGCGAGCTCCCATCGGTAATCGCTAAAAATTCCCCCAGCGGGAGGAAGTCGAGTGCCAGATTTCAATGGATGATGGTGTCCACCCATAACAAAGGGGGGGAGGAAGGTATGAAGACAGGGTTAAGGCTAGGCGGGCGTGGGGAGCCATAGCCGTCCTCAACGCAGTAGTGGCCAACGACATGGTCGGGTACGCCGTGGAGAGATCTGAACCGGGGGAGGAAGCCGCCGCTGTCACCTGCGATTACGTGGCGCCAGCGCTTGCAGGTGCTCGCAACACAGACGAGCTGGGCGGGCAAGGGGAGGCGCATGAACACCAGCTCGAGAAGCTCGTCCAGGAGGACGTCAATCTCGGCCGCCTGCGGGGATCCCCTCCGGGAATTCTTGCGGTGGCCGGCCATGGCCTGGGCACCTAGATCTAGATCGGAAAAGGTTGGGCTAGGAAATGTGCGCATAATGCTGGGTTTCCCTCATGTAGCACGAGTGAGTCAGTAGTGTGCTGGAACTCACTCGCCGCAAAGCCTCAAAATAAGGAACTGTCCGAGAAGTCAACGGTTGATGCTTATCTTATGAAGACACGCCGAAGCAAGCAGCAGCGAAATGGGATTGGAACCGGATTCCTTTTATGGAAAAATAACATCGCCGTCACTACGGGAGGATGTTTGTTGCAACCCCAAAGTTTCCGTGTTTAAAATAATTGTTGTGCTAGTCCTAAAAATCATGTCCAAGCACTAAATTTGTAAAAATGCAACGCCCATTCAATAAAAAATGCACTTTGCCTGGAATGATGGAAATTGTATTTTCAACAATCAATTTAATTTTTCCCGCAAAAAAAACAATCAATTTAATTTAGACATAAGGAAATCTAGGTCGACTCAGAAGAAAACAGAGAAAAAAACCGTAACAAAAAGGTCAGAAACGCACGACTCAAATTTATAGAAAGAAGAAAACGCGAGCGCGTTCACTCACGCACGCCAGAGGAGAACAGCTAGGCACGTTTCAATGCATTCCTCTTCCTCTCTTGCGCGTGAAAACTTTCCAATATATTTTATCATCAGCTCCTCCATGATCGATCCATCTGCCCATCTGATGCCCATACGTTGAAATCTACTCTTGCTCCCGATCAAATCCATCTCCATCCATATGACGTGCCGACTCCTCTCGACGGCGACGGCCCCAGACCTGTTCTTCTGGACGAGTATCGGGACTGGAGCAGTCTGCCGGAGGAGCTCCTGCAGCACATCGGCAAGATGCTCCACTCGCGGCGGGACGCCTTCAACTTCCGGTCCATGTGCCCGGATGGCGCGCCGCGCTGCCGTTCACCAAGTACTTGGCGCCGATGCTGATGATGCTGCCCTTCTGCCCCAACTCACCGGACATCGCCGTCACTTTCTTCACAGCGGCAGACGACGGGGAGACGACCTTGATGAGGAACCTCCCGTCGCTGCGAGGCAAGATACTGTGCGACTCATCGCGTGGGTGGTTGGCGCTGGTCGACGAGGCCTGGTGCGTGACTCAGGGTGGACACGGTCTGGGCCGGTCCGGTCCCGGTCCGAGCCGTCACTTGGACCGGCCGCCGGCGGTCCGGTCCGGACCGGACCGAGCTGTCCAACGAGCTGCTTTTCTAGGACCAGACCGTTTTGTGGTCAGCTAGGTCAAGCCCGAGAGGACCGAATGGACCGGCCAGTCACCTTGCTTGGCAGACTGTATTTTGCTGCGTTTAGGTCATATTTAGCTGTTGTTTATGCAGTTGCAGGTAGCTGCCGATCGCACGATCCATCCCATGACCTGGTCTTGAGCGAAACTAGCTGAGCTACTGATTGTACGTGGACATATGCATGCTGCCGGTCCTATTATTCAGAGAAGGAGCAAGAACATGCAACGGACTAGTCATCAGTTTAGGCATCTGTTGATTTTGGAGAGTAAATAAAGCAAAAGTGCAACAACAAGTAGATAAGTTTAGCTACTGTTTAGGCATCACATAGTGACAAGCTTACGAATGGATGTAATATGATAAGTCATCACTCCTCACTACATTTTCAGATAAGTTTGGACAGGAACAACAGATATATCACATCCACAAACAATTCATTTGAACAGCAGGCACTAGACTAAATTTGGACAGTAAAAATAACTAAATTCGGACAGCATTTCCTTTGTTTTTTGGACATCAAAACAACTGATTTTGACAGCAAACATAGTACAAATCAGGTTAAGCAACACAAATACCACATCCACAAACATAATGGCTTATCATCATTGAACGACACGATTACAAACTTGCAATGACAATTTCAAGTCCATGTCAATTGGCAAGTTGAACATAACACAAATGAGAGGTTCATCTCCAAGCTAGTTGTGACATTTCACAGTTCATGACTTGACAAGTTCGAACATAACCCAAATGCAAAAGTAGCCTTCCCATGAGAAAGATCACTTTGACATTCATCTCCAAAATAGCAAGATCAAGATCAACATCCACATGATGAGCGTCTACAAGATAAGCAACATTCACATAAATAACGTTTGGTATCGTATGCCAAGTGAAACATGTAGAAAGAATTGTTACCAATCGTTGATCTCCTCCACGATGGGTAACTTGATGGTTTCAACATCATCCTCGTCATTCTCATCCCTCGGCTACAAGTGTGGAAGTTCGACAAATGCTCACATCACAACAAGACCAAAAAAGAAAGAAAGAAAAAGGTAAGGAAAAGATGGCAAACATACCACCAGATTCAAGTCAACGTGAGCACCCTTGATATAACTTGCACCACAAACTAATGCCTCCACCATAACCGGTTTTAAAGAACTCCTGTAGTCATCTAATACACACAAGTAGACAAACTAGTTTGAGGATGAGAACTTGACAAGTTTATATCCAAAGTTCATTAGTACGAGTTGACATACCTAAAATCCTTCCGGTTGTGCTGGAGGTAGATTCTGAAGACACGGAGGTAGCCGGGATAGTAAGGAACCTCCTGGCTATCTTGGCCATAATTGGGTACCTAGGAGCATTGACTTTCCTCCAACCAAGAAGATCAAGAGCCTTGTTACGAGGTTCAACCGCATCCTCTAAGTAGTTCCTCAACTCACTCTTTGATATCATCATCCGACATATCAGCACCCGCTTGCAATGGTGGAACCACAAACAGATTCTGCTCCTCATATTCCTTGTCCTTGTCCTCATCCATGTCCTCGTCCTCGTCGTCCTCCTCCTTCTCCTCGTCCTCTACCACCTAACACACATGAGCGCACAAATAAGGAAAACAACACCTATATGGTTATATGGAAAACACATCAAGCATCAAGTAAAGCAATCATACAATAGTAGATGCATGAGGCAGCTCGGAGCTAGTTGCCGAGCCGGAGGCAGCGGCTTCCGCGGCACGCACGCCGGCACCGGTGCGGTCGGGGAGACGCGGAGGAGGCGGAGGGTGTTTTTTAACCTACAAATCAACTCTCCCATTGGGGCGTTGGGAAAGTCTTTCGCCTTCTTAATCTGCACCTTAGGTTTGCTCTTCTTCCTCGGAACTAGAGGAGGCAGCGCCGAATCTTGCCTAATTAGGTAATTCAAGCTCTTTTCCTTTGCCTTTGCCTTCCCATTCTCCTTACCAGCACCCTTCGGCTTCCCATTCTCCTTACCAGCACCCTTTCCCTTCTCATTCCCCTTCTCCTTCACCATTCTCTACAAAAAAACAGCACATAAATATCTACAGTCAGTACATCAACCATCAAGTGCAAATAATTCATCTTCTTCTTGTTGTCGCATAGAAAACCTTGTTCTGCACATACTGTCTACTCTCTAGAACTACATCTTCTGAAACTATTACATTAGTTCAGAAAATTCAGAAACTCTTACATAAGTTCAGAAAATTCGGAAACTCTTACATAAGTTCAGAAAATTCAGAAAGTTTCTTGTTCAAACACTAGATCTCTAGATCACCTATCTAAGTCTAGCACTGAATCATCTCAGTTTGGCGGGGTTAAAGTTTGCTGTTGAAACACTACATCTTCTGAAACTATTACATTAGTTCAGAAAATTCAGACACTCTAGATACATTAGTTCAGAAAATTCAGAAACTCTTACATAAGTTCAGAAAAATTCAGAAACTCTTACATAAGTTCAGAAAATTCAGACAGTTTCTTGTTCAAACACTAGATCTCCAGATCACCTATCTAAGTCTAGCACTGAATCATCTCAATTTGGTAGGGTTACAGGTCAGGTTACCTCTTCCTCTTCGTGGCGCTCGGCGAGGAACCAGGGAAGACGGGACCGATGGCGTGCTGGTCATCGGAGAGGTGGTCCGGTCATCGGACATGTCATGTGGCATTCTTTTGGTTCATAGAAAACTCCCTGTTCGGTCCGGCCGGCCTCCGGCCTCCTCTCTGTCCTTTTATATATATATATGATGAATTTTTTCACAGATGATATGTAGTGTATATGATGATATGTATGTGTATGTATGATGATATGTCCTAATTTTTCATTTTTGTGTGCATATATATGATGATTGCATTGATAAAAAGGGTAGATAATATAAAAGAGGGTTTGATTTTTAATAGCTGAAGGTCAAAACAAAACTCTCACCTATGAGAGGAAATGCCGATTGTAGATGTGTGCCTCTCGGTTATTTGAGAAAATACCCGACGTTGGTGTATAGTGATAACTGGCGGTTGACTTCCCCTCTCGATGATATGTTTCAATGGACAACATCGATGAATGTAGAATGACCGATGTTATATTCTAGATAATTCAGTATAAGAAGATTCCAAGAACTAACATCTAGCATTGCCATTGTAAGCGACTGCATTATGTTCTTTTTCACAATTAATATATAGGATGCTTAAAAAAATTGGTACATGACAATACAAATATGATGTTTAAAAAAATACACTTACAAAAGTACTAGTTTGCTAATTTGTTGGTCATGTACTACTGTCACTTGGCTGACAAAAAATGCACTTAAAAAATGCACTTACAAATGCACTTACAAAATATCATTTTGGTCTTTGAATAATTCTTTGTGCTTTTATTGTTCTAGATAAGATTAAATAATATTTTGGTCACTTGGGCTTGATTCAGGGGATAAACAACTCATCCGACCACTGCCGTCGCTTCTCGACGCCGGCCATGGCGCCTAAGAAGAGGTCGTCTACAAGATCTTTTCACCGTGCTCAAGATCGATGGGAGGAGACTGTCAGCAAATTCTTCAAGGGAGATGCAGAGAAAAGGGCAGACGTAGAAGAGACCTGCAATAGGTTTCCCAGCTTGTAGATGTGCGTCGACCATGCTAGGGGCCTCATCGCCGTGGCTACGGATGATGAGAAGAAGATGATGTTCCCCGGCGGCCGTGGAATTCCTCATGTCATTGTTTTCCTTTGGGCTATGAATGAAGCAGAAAACTCACCATATCTGCGTCAGCGTGCTAGGTGGTACGAGTACCGCTCCCGCCGTCACGCCCCTCCAGCTCTAGTGGAAGGTCTCTTCGGCATCATGGTTGCCAGACCAGCTGCAGTGAAGTAGGTGATTGTCCACTCTGACAGCGAGGGAGAGAGCAGTGAGGAGGAGGAGGAGGAGGAGGAGGAGGAGGAGCCAGGTGCGGACGTGGTGGTGGAGGTGGAGGATGACAGCGAGTAGGAGCAGTCGTGGTGGAGGTGGCGCAGCAGCTACAGCCGCCTGCCCGCGATGACCTGTACATGGTTGCGCCGGGGATCCCGCATCTCGGCAACATGAGCATGCCAATCGAGGCGGAGACCTACATCCGCGTTGGCATTCGCCGCTCTGACCGCATCAAGAAGATGAAGGAGATGCAGAAATGAAGAAATGCGGTGAGTGTCAGTTAGACAAGTGTTAATGTTTATGTTCAGTACGCTGAACCTGTTATGTACTACAGTTGTTTAAGCATTGTCAAGGTGTTATGTACTGGAAGTGAAGTTGTTATGCAATGAGATGTTTAATTAAGTAGAAATGTTTTCCTCTCTGTTGCACTCCACAAAATTATAGTAGCATAAGAGAGGACACTTCTCTCTATATGTATTGTAGCTAGCATCGACCAAGCACCGAGATAAGAGAAGGCACTTCTCTCTATTAACTAGCTAACACAATATGAAACCACTAAATGAACCCTCCA
>NC_041389.1:550369636-550378178 GCF_002162155.2 Triticum dicoccoides
GCTCCGGTTGGTCCCGGTTGGAATTACCAACCGGGACTAAATGACCTCCTACCTGGGCGCCCCACTGTGGCCACGTGGAGCCCCTTATGTCCTGGTTCGTGAGTTAACCGGGACTAAACGGGTTGGGCTTTAGTCCCAACCCTTTAGTCTCGGTTCCTGAACCGGGGCTAAAGGGCCTCTGGAACCGGGCCAAATGGGTCTTTTTCTACTAGTGTGGAGTACGAGCAGGAATTGAGCTTGGGGATGCTTGATACGTCTTCAACCTATCTATATTTTTTTATTGTTTCATTCTATTATTATCAATCTTTGAATGTTTTATATGCAATTATAAGCAATTTTACATCATATTTTTGACTAACCTACTCCCTCCACACGAAAAAACTTGTCCCAATCTTGTCTCTCAAATGGATGTATCTAGCACTAACTTGGTGCTAGCTACATACATTTGAGGGACAAGATTTTCCGGACGGATGTAGTATTAATTAGTGCCCAGTGCCACTTCTTGTTTTTTTGCTTGTTTTTGGCTTGTCAGAAAATCAATATCAAATGAAGTTCAAATGGGAAAAAAATCTTTGGATTAATTTTTTCTGGACCAGAAGTGATCCTAGATGGTTCAGGAGAAGACCAGAAGAGTAACGAGGGAGAGACAAGCTCGAGGGGTGCGACCAGGGGGGCCAGGCACGCCCCCTGAGCTTGTGGGCCCCTCATGGCACCTCTTGACCTAATTCTACCTCTATAAATTGACAAATATTCCCAAACTAACAGAGGGCCACCTGAAACACTTTTTCCGCCGCCGCAAGCCTCTGTTCTTCCGTGGTCCCATCTGGAGGCCTTCTTTGATACTCTTCCGTAGGGGACATCGATCACGAAGGGCTTCTACATCAACCTTGCTGCCCTACCGATGATGCATGAGTAGTTTACAACAGACTTACGGGTCCATAGCTAGTAGCTAGATGGCTTCTTCTCTCTCTCTCTTTGATCTTCAATGCAATGTTCTCCTCGATGTCCTTGAAGTTTTATCCAATTTAATCTTCTTTTGCGGTTAGTTTGTTGGGATCTCATGAATTGTGGATTTATGATATGAATATTCATGAGAAACATTTGAGTCTTTTCTGAACTTATTTATGCATGATTGCTATAGCTTTGTATTTCTCTCCGATCTATCTGTTTGGTTTGGCGAACTAGATTAATTTAAATTCAGGGGATTCACAATTTTCAATTTTATTTTATTTTATCTTTACAATTTTCAATTTTAAATTTTATTTTATTTTATCTTTACAATTTATATATCTACCACTACAAGATTTAATCCTTGCAAGTAACCGCCAAGGGGATTGACAACCCTCTTGTTTGCGTTGGGTCAACTATTTACTTTTGTATGTGCAGGTGTTGTTAACGAGGATTGATAATTGAGGGAAGTATTTATCTTTACTGTAATGCATCTCCTCTCCTCTTTGAGGAAATCCGAACGCAGCTCACAAGTACCAGTAGCAACAGGGATAGCCTGGAGCAAACAACCTCGGGGCGGCGGTCGACCGCGGGCCGTGGTACTATGACCCGAAGGAGCGATGCTGCGGTAGCGGGTGAATCGTTAAAACCACGGGAACAACCTCGGGACGGCGGCGTGGACCGCGTGACACTGCGTTAAGGCCCGATAGGGCGATGCGGCAACGGCGCGGGTCGGTGCAGCGGCTGGGAGAACCACAGGCCGGCGGCACTGCGGCCTGATGGGTGACGCGGTGGCAGCCCGTTGCTCGATAGGTGAAGGATGTGCTGTACTCGGGGATAGGGCGGCGACGGCCAACGCAGATCGACGGGCCGACAGACGCGGGGATGAAGGCCATCGTGGTCCGCCGCATCGCACGAGGCCGTTGGGTCTGAGGAGAGGCTGGGTGATCGTGCCGGTATTGTAGTAGAGGCGCGTGGGGTCGACGGCGGTGGGGGGCGGCGTAAACCGATTTTAAATCGCAAAACCAAAAAGAAAGGCCAATCAATGAGAGCGGCGAGAGAGAGAAAACCCGGATCAAAGGATCGGGAAAATATTCTCTAGGGCGGACGGTCAACACGAACGGCGGACAAACCCTAGGTATGGGCGGCGTGGCCTCCGGTGGCGATCATGGAGATCGACAGTCCAGGTAAGGCATGGTGCGGAAGCGTCGGCGGCTAGGGTTTTGATCGGGGTTAGGCTAATACCATGTAAGAAGGAATAGAGAGGGAATTGGTGGAATTGTTGATTGTATTGCTGAGTCTCGTGCGCATATACATAGGAGTACATGATCTTCTTGGAGTACAAGGCAAGATAAAATAAATCCTACACTATCTACGTTTTTTTAAATAATCTTGATACTCAACATACACGCGCAAGAGAGCGTGCAATAGGTGGCTTACGCAGCTCGCGGGGCTAGCACAGCTAACTTGGACAGACATGAATTTCAATGGTTTTCCGATTGGCAGCACCCTCGTTCTTCCACTCCATGGTTTCTCGGGTGAAAACCCTAGGGCGATGACGCTCATGGCATCGTGTCCTTCTTGAAGGCTCCGTTGAGAGAGCTAATTGGTCGTGGGCACGGCTCGTGTTCTTGGGCAGCTGCAGTTGGCGTGCCCCTCTTCCTCCAGGAGGCATCTGCTTTGGGGGAGACCCTGGATCTGGGCTTCCCAGGTCGGATGATGACGGAAACTATGGCGCCGTTCTCCCTCTTGAGGGCATCGTTTTGGAGCAGGTGTTGATTGGAAGGACCCAGAGGCGGAGCGGGGTTTCATCTTCCGCATCAATGATGGCGGGTCTCGACAACGTGGCGCAGTTGAGGCTCGGCTTTCAATGCGGGTTGACGGACTCGCGCAGGAGGGCGACGATGCCTGCCGTCGTGGTGGCGTCGATGGCAGAGAGGCCTTGTAAGGTTATTGCATCAGTTCTGCTCTGAGGATGGATCGATAGAAGATGGAGGTGACGGCCCTTGCAGCGTGCGGTGCTCACTGGAAGTGTGCCGGACCGGTGTGTGACCTAGTCTAGGTAGTGGCTTGGATGGGGCATCCGGCTTTAGATGTTAGGCTTTACTGCGATGTCTGTTTGGTATTAGGCTCGGACATTTGGCACCACTTCATCAGGGGATAGGAGCAATAGGCGTTGCCAAGATGGTGGCTTTAGGCTTATGGATGTACTACCTTGTAAGGTCTTTGGGAATAATTAATAATATGACCGCATGCATCGTCAGATGCAGAGGCCGGTGGTACATCCTCCTTTAAAAAAAAGCACCCTCGTTCTTCACTGAGATGCTAATGGCATATTGTGAAAAGATTATTTCAATTGTTCGCCGAGTTTAATGTTGCTTCATCGAGTGTTTTTAATAAACAGCCTATTACCATTTTTCGTGTAGTGGAAGTAGACTCTACAACTGTAGCATCACAAGTTTATACATTAGTCCAATATAGTTTTTTAATGAGAAAGCAAAACATTTTTTAAGATTGAGAAAGAGTAATTTAATGGATGCAAACAGAATTTATGACATCATTGAAAGGAAATACATATAGTTAGGAGGTATTAGTGAGTAATTATATGGACAATTATGAAAATGATTTCACTCCTACAAATAACGCTACCATGCATGTTTATCCAAAAAGTGTTTACTTCCATCCTTAGCTAGCAGTCACATGACCCATCCCTCAGCCCGTTTCATTGCTATAAAATCCCCACCATAGGCTACAAGCAAGCACAAAAAACGATCAGTTCTTACATACACATCTCTAACGAATCTAGAAAGATGGTGTCCTCGTCTGGTTCCACTATGTTCACCCTACCGGCCGACTCGTCATCGTCTTCCAACAAGGAGGCTCAGGTGGGCACGTTTAAGTGCAGGTTTTGCCCATGCACTTTCAAGACCGTGCGGGGGCGGGCCAGCCACCAGAAGGTGCACAACCACAAGCCGCGCATGGAGCGTCATCCCGCTTGGTCCCTGCCGCGCATGACCTGGGCGCCGTCGTACGCCACCTACTTGCACAACGCTCTCCTGCATGCCAACCTGTTTTCCGCCCACTACTACCCCAGGCCCCGCTTCATGTCGCCTTCGTTGCCATGGCAAACCGGCACAAGCCTTCCTCCAGCTCAACCATCTTCTGCAGTGTTGGTGCAGGCCATCAGCGGCTATCCCGGCACCGGAGATGGAGGTCACCTGGCACGCCAACAAGGGGTGCGTCAAGTGAATCCGGAAGAGACTACTGTTGACGGGATTGATCTCACTTTGAAGCTCTAAGATTAAGGCTTGGATTGTTTTGGGGTCACCTAAATGTTTAAATTGTTCCGTTAAGTTATCTGAATCCTGTATTTGCTTCGCTTTACTTTAGCTATGCTCAACCGTATTTGCCTGCGATTCAAACATGTGAGCGGTTGATGTACCCAGCTATCAAAGTGTAATTCAACGAAATTGTTATATCTGGATGGTTTTCTTATAATGTGTGTATTGTTATTTGGAAGGATGGTCCATCGGTTTAAAATGAACACTGGCATGAGTTGGAAAAACTCATGGTATGGAACTGGGTCAAATTATTTTGTTTTCATCCAAGGGAGTTGTCCAACATGAAGTAGGTACTTGTGGTCCAATCTCTTTATACAGAGCATGTTTCCTAGAATTTAGTTGAGTGTTGCTCCTTAACATCACCCTTCCCGAAAGTGTTTTATTCCCAATGTACATCCATTGTGAAGATACATCTAATAAGTCCCAGATTTATAACGGTAATATGGTCTAATAAGTCCCGGTTCGTGAGGCCAGGGGGCCAGCCGGGCCTCGGGGGCCATTGATCCCGGTTCGTCTGACCCCTATGGTCCCGGTTCCAGACACGAATCGGAACCAATGTGCCTCGCTCCTGGCCCAGAACCTTTAGTCCCAGTTTGTGTCTGGAACCAGGACCAAATGTGGTCCTTTAGTCCCGGTTTTAGTCACAAACCGGGACTAAAGAGAGGCCTATATATACCCCTTGCCCGCAAGCAGAGCAGTTCACTGCTCTGAGTTTTTTTGCCGGCCATGGGAGAGCTTAATTTGTGGTGCTCTAGCTCACCTCCTATGCACATGAGGTATTCGATAAAATGCCCGAGCCACACTTAAGCTTCCTCCTCTCGAAGCTCCTCGTCCAAACTCCATTTTCCTCAAGATTTGTCTAGGTTTGGCGATCCGTCCTGTCCCGTCCCCGTCCTGACCGACGTCAATCGCCCGCGTCGATCTCATCGCCGACACCACCGTGGTGAGCCTTGCTACCTCTTGAGCATTGCGTTGGATTTCCCCGAAGAGGAGAGGATGATGCAGTAAAGTAGCGTAAGTATTTCCCTCAGTTTTTGAGAACCAAGGTATCAATCCAGTAGGAGACCACGCACAAGTCCCTCGTACCTACACAAAAGTATAGCAACTCGCAACCAACGCTTAGGGGTTGTCAATCCCTTCACGGTCACTTACGAGAGTGAGATCTGATAGAGATAATATTTTTGGTATTTTTCATAGATAGATGCAAAGTAAAAAGTAAAAGGCAAAGTAAAACAAAGCAAGTAAATAAAGTAATGGAGATTGATATGTAGAGAATAGACCCGGGGGCCATAGGTTTCACTAGTGGCTTCTCTCAAGCTCATAGGTATTCTACGGTGGGTGAACAAATTACTGTTGAGAAATTGATAGGAAAGCGAATAATTATGAGATTATCTAGGTATGATCATGTATATAGGCATCAGGTCGAAAACAAGTAGATCGAAACGATTCTGCATCTACTACTATTACTCCACTCATCGACCGCTATCCAGCATGCATCTAGAGTATTAAGTAAAAACAGAGTAACGCCGTAAGCAAGATGACATGATGTAGAGGGATAAATTCATGCAATATGATAAAAACCCCATCTTGTTATCCTCGATGGCAACAATACAATATGTGCCTTGCAACTCTTTCTGTCACTGATAAGGACACTGCAAGATTGAACCCAAAGCTAAGCACTTCTCCCATTGCAAGAACTACCAATCTAGTTGGCCAAACCATAAGGCTAATTCTAAGAGACTTGCAAAGATAACTCAATTATACATAAAAGAATTCAGAGAAGAATCAAATATTGTTCATAGATAAGCTGGATCATAAACCCACAATTCATCGATCTCAACAAACACACCGCAAAAAGAAGATTACATCGAATAGATCTCCACAAGAGAGGGGGAGAACATTGTATTGAGATCCAAAAAGAGAGAAGAAGCCATCTAGCTAATAACTATGGACCCGAAGGTCTGAAGTAAACTACTCACAGTTCATCGGAAAGGCTATGGTATTGATGTAGAAGCCCTCCGTGGTAGATGCCTTCTTCGGCGGAGCTCCGGAACAGGCCCCAAGATGGGATCTCGCGGATACAGAAGGTTGCGGCGGTGGAATTAGGTTTTTGGCTCCGTATCTGATCTGACGGGGGTACGTAGGTATATATAGGAGGAAGGAGTACGTCGGTGGAGCTCCGAGGGGCCCACGAGGTAGGGGGGCGCGCCCAGGGGGCGCCCTCACTAGTGCAGAACCGGGCAATAGCACCGGTTCGTAAGGCCCTTTAGTGCCGGTTACATAACCGGCACTAAATTGTGGTCACTAAAGCCCCCCCCCTCTTTAGTACCGGTTCAGCACGAACCGGTGCTAAAGGGCAACCACGTGGCACGAGCCAGCTCCGGGGGCCTGGAGCCCATACCGGTTGGTAAGACCAACCGGTACTATAAGGTTTGGGGGTTTTAGTTTTATGATTTCTTTTTCATTTAATTTTGTGTTTCCATTTTAATTCTTTTTCGTTTGCTGGTATTTTACAATACTACACACTGTACACGTTATGCATATATATATATATATATATATATATATATATATATATATAGAATTTCTAGTAGAAGCAATCATCGAGTTCAACATGATCGATTGTCATGATATTATAAGCGTTCATATATAACACCACAAAAGCAAATCACTTCAGTTCAGAACGGAGAACACGGACATGAAAGGACAAGTACTAATTAAGAGCAGCATGAAGAACTAGCTAAATCACTCCTGCTAGCTACTCTCTCTCTGGTAAAATAGCATAGAACATGTATAGCTCTCCTGATTGATCATACTGGAGCATGCCGATGAACCTGTCTCCTAATCGTGGGCCGCGCTTCTCATTGCTGCCCCCTAGTACTTCTCTGCGATCATTAACAATTTTCCTCCAATCTTTCACTATTAAGCATTCATCGCTTCTAGAAATCTTGAATGCATTCATGTGCAATGCAGGATATCTTGGCCGTAAGCTAACAATTGACATCTGACCTTTAGTCTCGATCCCCTGAGGCACAACTGTCATCGGGAGTCCCTGTTGAAGAACATCGTATAGTACTTAATTACTATACTTAGTAATGAAAGTTTAGCAAAAAAATATGTATGCAAAATATGCACTGAGGACAAATAGTAAATATCTTACCATCATTCCTAAATAGATGTGACCGTAGTTCAATACCATCACTATGGGTCGCATGTTTTGAGTACTAACATTTCTAAGTGCAGGAAGAAAATTTGTCTTCACAGTATGAAGATCCTCAAGCCATGAAACATAATGACTTATCTCCTCGCAGTTTAGTTCAGCGTTGGGACAGTAGTAGGTCCTGTCTACCAAGCGCCGGACATGTTTGGTTGAATGGAGATAAGCTGTCAATAGAAATTAGTTGTCAATTATTTTTGAATAAGCAATATCAAAGACAAAAATATAGTTGAGAAGAACTCACATAATGGTAGAACTGGAGGCGTCTGCACATCGACCCATATGTCTCTAATACCTTCAATATCATCTTCCGGACGAATATCAAAGGTGATAACTATACCAGGCTCAAATGCATAAGCCTTGCATAGTGCTTGCCAAGTTTTGCATTCAAAATAGGTGTACGTGTGTGCATTGTATACTTTGATGTTGAAAGTATAACCATCATGCTCAGTTTTCAGGTAAGCTCTCTTTACCTCCATAGTTTCCATATCTTTGAAACATATCTTATCCAAGACAAAAATTCTTGCATGGCAGGGGATGCGCTAGTAGAATAGTGAAAATTAAAAATTATAAGTCAGGCAAATGAAGCATATATAAGTCATGCTTAATTACGAAAACAGACTTGTCGTTGTGACTTACTGTATCGAATTCGAAAGTCTCATCCAGCTTGATGCTGAATCGCCTACCACCAACATGGAAATTTCTGTCGCATTGGCCGCGCTGGTCTTCACAGTATTCACACATAATGAATTTTTTTCCGTCGTCAGACGACATTTCCTATGTTCATATTAGGCGAAACATTAAACACTTACTAATTCAATTAATTCAACTACTTCTATTAATTCAACTAGTTCAACTAAACATTTACTAAAAATAAACTAGTTATATTAATTCAACTAGTTCAAAGTAAGCATTTACTAAAAATAAACTAGTTCTATATATTAATTCAACTAGTTCAACTAAGCATTTACTAAAAATAAACTAGTTATATTAATTCAACTAGTTCAACTAAGCATTTACTAAAAATAAACTAGTT
>NC_041389.1:550378938-550392533 GCF_002162155.2 Triticum dicoccoides
CGACGACGACGGGAGGCGGGGGCGGCGACGACGACGTGCGGTGGGGGCGCGCGGCGACGACGATGACGGGCAGCGGGGGTGGCGAGGGCGACGGCACGGCGGCGCGGCGGCGTCGGCGTCGTCGTCGAGATCGAGACTCTCTCGCGCGAGAAGTGGAACGAAGCGGCGACGAGATCACTGATTTTCGTAAGTGTCATATATATAGGGGGAGCCTTTAGTACCGGTTGGAGCCACCAACCGGTACTAAAGGCCAATTTTGGCCAGCCCAAGCGGCGGGAAACGGAGCTTTTAGTACCGGTTGGTGGCTCCAACCGGTACTAAAGGGCGACACATTAGTACCGGTTGGAGCCACCAACCGATACTAATGGCCGTGCGCCCCAACATTCTTCTTCCTCTTCTTCTCCTTCTTCTTCCTCTTCTTCCTCTTCTCCTTCTTCTTCCTCTTCTTCTTCTTCCTCCTTCTTCCTCTTCTTATTCTTCTTCTTCTTCTTCTTCTTCTTCTTATTTTAGCGTAGTTTTTTGTATAGTTTTTTCTTTTCTGTTATATTTATTTTCTTCTATTTATTTGTGAGTAGTTTTTCATCTAGTTTGCCAAAATTCAACATTTTCAGAGTTCATTTTGTAGTGATTTTCAATTTCATGGTCATTTTGTAAACGATTGAAAAATAGCAAATATAATTTTTTTTCTTTTCTGCTTTATTTTTTCTTCTATTTATTTCTGAGTAGTTTTTTCTTTTCTGCTATATTTATTTTCTTCTATTTATTTTTGAGTAGTTTTTTATTTTGTTTTTCTCTTTTCAGCTATAGTTTTTCTTCTTTTCTGCTATTTTTTCTTTTCTGCTATTTTTTCTTTTCTGCAAAACTTGATGGTCAAAGTCTGGAGTTGTAACTTAAAAAAAATGTCGACGTGCAATTAGTTTTTGCCGTAACAGAAGAAGTCCGGAGTTGTAATAAGTTATTAAAAATAAAAAAGAGGTGCAATGCTCGTTAATTTGCTTCAAGCCTTTCGGAATAGTGTAAACTGCACTGCGCATAGCTCCATGCAGTCTACCGTATTCCTGAAGGCTTGAAGCTAAGCAACATGAGCATTGAGCCTCTTCTTCATCGTATCTGCACTCAGGGCTTATAAACCGCTCCTAGTCCCTCTCACTTCGCGAGGTGAGACTAAAAAACAGCTTGCCATAACCTCATTAGTATCTATTCGTGGTACGAACCGGCACTAAATGGTGATGGTGGGGCCATAGCCTGACCGCAGGCTGACACAGCCTCTTTAGTACCGGTTCGTGGCATGAACCGGTACTAAAGGTTCGCCACGAACCGGTGCTATTGATCGCCGCCACGAACCGGCACTAGTGTACACATTAGTGCCGGCTGAAATTCCAACCGACACTATTGTGCTTCACATTTGACCCTTTTTCTACTAGTGCCTCCACCCTCGTGACCGCCTCTGGCACTTCTTGGAGTAGGGTCCAAGTCTCTTGGATTACGTTTGGTTGGAAAATCACGTTCCCGAAGGTTTTATTCCGTTTGGACTCCGTTTGATATTCTGTTTTTTCGAAACACTGAAATAGGCAAAAAACAACAATTCTGGGATGGGGCTCCAGTTAATAGGTTAGTCCCAAAAATAATATAAAAGTGGAAAATAAAGCCCAATATAGTCCAAAATAGTAGACAAAGTAGCATGGAGTAATCAAAAATTATAGATACGTTGGAGACGTATCAAGCATCCCCAAGGTTAATTCCTGCTCGTCGTCGAGTAGGTAAATGAAAAAAAAGAATTTTTGATGCGGAGTGATACTTTGGCATAATTTCAATGTAAATTTCTTAATTGTGACATGAATATTCAGATCCGAAAGATTCAAGACAAAAGTTCATATCAACATAAAAGTAATAATACTTCAAGCATACTAATTAAAGCAATCATGTCTTCTCAAAATAGCATGGTTAAAGAAAGTTATCCCTACAAAATCATATAGTGTGGCTATGATCTATCTTCATCACACAAAGTATTTAATCATGCACAACCCCGATGACGAGCCAAGCAATTGTTTCATACTTTAGAAATCTCAAACTTTTTCAACTTTCACGCAATACATGAGCGTGAGCCATGGAGATAGCACTATAGGTGGAATATAACGGTGGTTGTGGAGAAGACAAAAAAGGAGAAGATAGTCTCACATCAACTAGGCGTATCAACGGGCTATGGAGATGCCCATCAATAGATATCAATGTGAGTGAGTAGGGATTGCCATGCAACAGATGCACTAGAGCTATTAGTATATGAAAGCTCAAAAAAAGAAACTAAGTGGGTGTGCATCCAACTTGCTTTCTCACAAAGACCTAGGGCACTTTTGAGGAAGCTCATCATTGGAATATACAAGCCAAGTTCTATAATGAAAAATTCCCACTAATATATGAAAGTGACAACATATGAGACTCTCTATCATGAAGATCATGGGGCTACTTTGAAGCACAAGTGTGGAAAAAGGATAGTAGCATTGTCCCTTCTCTCTTTTTCTCTCATTTTTTTATTTTTTTATTTTTGTGGGCTTCTTTGGCCTCTTTTTTTTGTTTGGGCTTATTTGGCCTCTTTTATTTTTCATAAAGTCCGGAGTCTCATCCCGACTTATGGGGGAATCATACTCTCCATCATCCTTTCCTCACTAGGACAATGCTCTAATAATGATGATCATCACACTTTTATTTTTCTCACAACTCAACAATTACAACTCGATACTTAGAACAAGATATGACTCTATATGAATGCCTCCGACGGTGTACCGGGATATGCAATGAATCAAGAGTGACATGTATGAAAGAATTATGAACGGTGGCTTTGCCACAAATACAATGTCAACTACATGTTCATGCAAAAAAGCAATATGACAAAAGTAATGTGTGTCATATGAACGGAACGGTGGAGAGTTGCATGGCAATATATCTCGGAATGGCTATGGAAATGCCATGATAGGTAGGTATGGTGGCTGTTTTGAGGAAGGTATATGTTGGGTGTATGATACCGGCGAGAAGTGTGCGGTATTAGAGAGGCTAGCAATGGCGGAAGGGTGAGAGTGCGTATAATCCATGGACTCAACATTAATCAAAAGAACTCATGCACTTATTGCAAAAATTTAGAAGTCATCAAAAACTAAAGCATTAAACGCATACTCCTAGGGGGATAGATTGGTAGGAAAAGACCATCGCTCGTCCCCGACTGCCACTCATAAGGAAGACAATCAATAAATAAAATTGTGCTCCGACTTCATCACAAGCGGTTCACCATACGTGCATGCTACGGGAATCACAAACTTCAATGCAAGCATTCTTTAAATTCATAATCACCCCTACTAGCATTGCTTTAGTATTATCACCTTCATATCTCAAAACAATTATCAAGCATCAAACTTATCTTAGTATTCAACGCACTCAAAAGAAAGTTTCACATATCTTGAATACCAAGTATATTAACATTAAGCAAATTACCATGCTATTAACAACTCTCAAAATAATCTAAGTGAAGCATGAGAGATCAATAGTTTCTTTAAAACAAATCCACCACCGTGCTCTAAAAGATCTAAGTGAAGCACTAGAGAAAAAATTATTACGCTCAAAAGATATAAGTGAATCACTATGAGCAAAACTATCAAGCTCAAAAGATATAAGTGAAGCACGTAGAGTATTCTAGCAAATTCCATATCATGTATGGCTCTCTCAATAGGTGTGTACAGCAAGGATGATTGTGTCAAACTAACAAGCAAAGACACAAATAATACAAGACGCTCCAAGCAAAACACATGACATGTAGTGAATAAAAATATAGCTCCAAGTAAATTACCGATGGAAGTAGACGAAAGAGGGGATGCCTTCCGGGGCATCCCCAAGCTTTGACTTTTTGGTGTCCTTGGTTTATCTTGGGGGTTCCATGGGCATCCCCAAGCTTAGGCTCTTGCCACTCTTTGTTCCATAATCCATCAAAAGAATTCACCCAAAACTTGAAAACTTCACAACACAAAACTCAATAGAAATCTCGTGAGCTCCGTTAGTGAAAGAAAACAAAAGATACTTCAAGGTACTGCAATGAACTCATTCTTTATTTATATTGGTGTTAAACCTACTGTATTCCAACTTCCTTATGGTTTATAAACTAATTTATTAGCCATAGATGCATTGAAATAAGCAAACAACACACGAAAAACAGAATCTGTCAAAAACAGAACAGTCTGTAGCAATCTGTAACTAACGCAAACTTCTGGAAATCTAAAAACTTATACCAAAATAGTACGGACTATACAATTTGTTTATTGAACAGCAGCAAAAAGAATCAATGCAAAAGCTCATACCTGTGATTTATTGTATTTTTTCTCGTGAGTGCAAAGTTTCTGTTTTTCAGCAGAATCAAATCAACTATTATCATAGCTTATCCTATAGGTTCTACTTGGCACACACTAATTAAAACACAAAACCACATATAAAAATAAAATAAAAACAAAATTTAACACTAAACAGGAACAAAAACAAAGGACACAAAATAAAATTGGGTTGCCTCCCAACAAGCGCTATCGTTTAACGCCCCTAGCTAGGCATAAAAGCGAAGATAGATTTAACGAGTGCCCCCCTTGGCACCGGAAGTGTAAGTAGCAAGAGAAGGTCTCCTTTCTAAGTCATTCATCCTTCTATTCAGATTAAGAACATTGCCATTAATGGATGAGGTGAGATTAAGCACGTTACGAAAATTTGCATCCAAGCTAGACTTCATTTCTTTAATAATTTCATTTTGATAAAAGCACAAGAGAGTAGTTGATTCAACTTTATCATTTAAAGGGTGCCCAAATATGGTTTTCATTTTTTCATAGGTATCTATAGCATCCCCTTCAAGAAAACCTTCTTCAAAAATAGAATCTAGAACTTGTTTGAAAGAGGCGTGCAAGCCAACATAGAAACTTTTTAAGTAAACATCAATTTGATATTGTGGCACATAACTAGCCCGGATTCTTAATAACCTATCCCAAGCATCTTTTAAAGATTCATCAAGTAAATAGCAAAAGATTCCGGAGTCATCATCAAAATCATCTAAATTCTCATTAGTGATCCCGGTGGGTCTCTCTGTAGCATCATTGTTTATGAGCTTAGAAAGGATAGATAGGTTATCCAAGGCACTAGAACTCGGGAGAAATCCCTTAGTCCTTTTTGATTCAGCCATGGTAACAAGTAATCCAACACACAAGCAAAGGCAAACGAGAAAAAGGCAAAAGAGAAAGAGAGGAGCAGATTGGGAAAGAGAGGGCGAATAAAACGGCAAGGGTGAAGTGGGGGAAAGGAAAACGAGAGGCAAATAATGTAATGCGAGAGATAGGGATTGTGATGGGTACTTGGTATGGTTGACTTTTGCATGAGCTCCCCGGCAACGGCGCCATAAATTCTTCTTGATACCTCTTGAGCACTGTGTTGGATTTCCCGAAGAGGAGAGGATGATGCAGTAAAGTAGCATAAGTATTTCCCTCAGTTTTTGAGAACCAAGGTATCAATCCAGTAGGAGACCACGCACAAGTTCCTCGTACCTACACAAAACGATAGCAACTCACAACCAACGCTTAGGGGTTGTCAATCCCTTCACGGTCACTTACGAGAGTGAGATCTGATAGAGATAATATTTTTGGTATTTTTGATAGATAGATGCAAAGTAAAAAGTAAAAGGCAAAGTAAAACAAAGCAAGTAAATAAAGTAATGGAGATTGATATGATGAGAATAGACCCGGGGGCCATAGGTTTCACTAGTGGCTTCTCTCAAGAGCATAGGTATTCTACGGTGGGTGAACAAATTATTGTTGAGCAATTGATAGAAAAGCGAACAATTATGAGATTATCTAGGTATGATCATGTATATAGGCATCACGTCCAAAACAAGTAGATCGAAACGATTCTGCATCTACTACTATTACTCCACTCATCGACCGCTATCCAGCATGCATCTAGAGTATTAAGTACAAACAGAGTAACGCCATAAGCAAGATGATATGATGTAGACGGATAAATTCATGCAATATGATAAAAAAAAACCATCTTGTTATCCTCGATGGCAACAATACAATACGTCCCTTGCAACTCTTTCTGTCACTGAGTAAGGACACCGCAAGATTGAACCCAAAGCTAGGCACTTCTCCTATTGCAAGAACTGCCAATCTAGTTGGCCAAACCATAAGGATAATTCCAAGAGACTTGCAAAGATAACTCAATCATACATAAAAGAATTCAGAGAAGAATCAAATATTGTTCATAGATAAGCTGGATCATAAACCCACAATTCATCGGTCTCAACAAACACACCGCAAAAAGAAGATTACATTGAATAGATCTCCACAAGAGAGGGGGAGAACATTGTATTGAGATCCAAAAAGAGAGAAGAAGCCATCTAGCTAATAACTATGGACCCGAAGGTCTGAAGTAAACTACTCACACTTCATCGGAGAGGCTATGGTGTTGATGTAGAAGCCCTCCGTGGTAGATGCCCTCTCCGGCGGAGCTCTGGAACAGGCCCCAAGATGGGATCTCGCGGATACAGAAGGTTGCGGCGGTGGAATTAGGTTTTTGGCTCCGTATCTGATCTGACGGGGGTATGTAGGTATATATAGGAGGAAGGAGTACGTCGGTGGAGCTCCGAGGGGCCCACGAGGTAGGGAGGCGCGCCCTCCACCCTCGTGACCGCCTCTGGCACTTCTTGGAGTAGGGTCCAAGTCTCCTGGATCACATCCGGTTGGAAAATCACATTCCCGAAGGTTTTATTCCGTTTGGACTCCGTTTGATATTTTGTTTCTTCGAAACACTAAAATAGGAAAAAAACAGCAATTCTAGGTTGGGCCTCCGGTTAATAGGTTAGTCCCAAAAATAATATAAAAGTGGAAAATAAAGCCCAATATAGTCCAAAACAGTAGACAAAGTAGTATTGGGTAATCAAAAATTATAGATACATTGGAGACGTATCAAGCCTCTTGTTCTTATCTTCTTTCTAAAAAAACGATGTTCCATTCATTTGGTTTTAATGTGATGATGAACTTCTATTAATTTGGTCACTTTCTCTATTCATAATGTTCTATAATGGTTTTTGCCACACTTAATTATATATAATGCACGCAGATGAACCGGCAACCTTCGAGTACATTAAAGGCGTTCATTATTTTCTCGAACTAGCTGAGGCAAGCAAGCATAATGGTTTTATGTGTTGTCCGTGCCCTATTTGTGAGAACACGAAGTCTTACTCTAACTGGAAAACCCTTCACATCCACCTGCTTGAGAAGGGTTTCATGCCACACTACAATGTTTGGACTAAGCACGGAGAAAGATGGTTATGATGGAAGACAATGAAGAAGAAGAGGATGATGACAACTATGTGCCCCCTGAATACGATGATGTTGCAACGGGGGAAGCTGAACATCAAGAGGAACCAGACGATGTGCCCGATGATGATCTTCGCCAGGCCATTGTTGATGAAAAGAGACAATGCGAAAGTGAAAAGGAGAAGTTGATGTTCGATCGCATGTTAGAGAATCACAAAAAAGGGTTGTACCCCAATAGCGAAGATGGCAACACAAAGCTCGATACCACACTGGAATTGCTGCAATAATGGAAGGCAGACAATAGTGTATCTCACAACGGATTTGAGAAGCTACTAAAAGTAGTGAAGAAGAAGCTTCCAAAGGATAATGAATTGCTCGACAGTACGTACAGATCAAAGAAGGTTGTATGCCCTCTAGGATTGGACGTGCAGAAGATACATGCGTGCCCTAATGACTGCATCCTTTATCGTGGTGCGTATGAGGATTTGAATGCATGCCCACTACAAGAAATATGTCAACTAGTGACCTTCTGTCAGTGACCCTGGAAGAATTGGTCACAGATCTATGACCATTTCAGACCAATTGGTCAAAAGCTGTTCGAGGGGCTCCAAACCCTAAACCATTGCGACTATTTTGGTCAGAAAGGTCGTAATTTGCTTACACGAAAAGGTCATAAAGCAAACAGCGCTAGTCCGCTGCCTTATTTCTAGTTGTTAACGACCAATATAGATGGTCATAGCGTTGTAAATTGTGGTGGGTTGCTATGACTAGGCGCCACCTCATCAGTTTTGCCTATGTGTCATGTCCATGTGGCAGTTTTTGCCCTAGGTTGTGAAGCAACCTATATTTCTGTCATTCCCAAAATTCCCAAAAAAATCTCATAAATTCTTTGGGTCATATCTTCGTCAAATATGTAAAAACCTTCCTTGCCTAGTTCAAAAATAATTCAAAAATATTCATTTTCCTATTCTTTCAGAACAACAGTTTGTAAAGGAAGTACCACTTTGGCATGTCCAAATAGTATCCATTTTCTACAGTGCTTTTCTATGCCCAAATAACCATCCTCCACCAAATCCCAGCTCAATCCATTCATTATTTTGAGCCGAGCTTCAACATTCGTATTTATGTCCAGTGTGGTAGTTTGCAAAGCAAGTACCACATAGCTCCTCCTTTTGAGCTGAAAATTTGTGAAGACGGTCTTCTTAGTAACTGATCATCCTCAACCAAAACTCACACCCATTAGCTATGTGCATTTCCCGTACCGCAAATCAAACACTTGGCTGCTTATTCATGTTTGAGCATCGATCGGTCTCCTCGTGAGAACCTTATGTTGTGATTTTCTTCCTAGCACCTACCTGGGGAGTGCCCAACCCACTAGACTTACCTAGGCCGCCCAGAAAACATGGCAACGCCACGGTCACGCGGTGACCACGCGGCGGGCATGTGAGTTTACGCGCTCTAGAGTTGGGGCCCTCGGCCACCGCCCAAACCTCGACGTATCGCCACCAAACCATGTATTTATGATTAAATAGGTACTTATGTAACTAGAAATGATTTTTGGAAAAAATAAATAGCAAACTATGAGGCAGCTGCAGTTCAAATTTGACCCGCTTCCAACTGAATCGGCGGAAATTTGTCTTTTTCACGAGAGGTGGATCAAAACTTTTTGCACCCAGCCATTTTGTCAATTGTGCATTAAATATGTCCTAGTATTTTAGAAAATTGATTTGGTCCAATTTTGCAACAATTATTTGGTAGTTCCTTCACAAAAAAATCTCCTTTTGGGCACTCGGAAAATGAAAAATGGTTTTTTCGTCCAAAGAAAATGAAAACTTCCTTAGGCAACATTGTTTGCCATTCCAATATGCACCCTTGTGCACAGTATGAGATCATTTGAACAAACTATGCCACGAATGTGGCCATAAGATTGATCATTTGGCTTGAAAGCCATGAATCTTCAGAGATGATAGCTCATTTCTGAGAACACTTTTTTAAAATAATTGCCGTATTACAAGTTTGTTATTTTTCCTGGGAACTTGGCCACATATAATGACACAATGCGAAGATTTCCCAATTTTTTGATTTTTTTTGAACTTTTTATGCCCGTTTCAAAATGCGGTCAAAACGGCGGGAATGACCGTTCCTAGCTAGTGGTTGAATCTTGGAATTTTTTTGGTGTTTCTCTGATTAAATAGGTACTTATGTAACTAGAAATGATTTTTGGAAAAAATAAATAGCAAACTATGAGGTAGCTTCAGTTCAAATTTGACCTGCTTCCAACTGAATCGACGACAATTTGTCTTTTTCACCAGAGGTGGATCAAAACTTTTTACACCCAACCATTTGGTCAATTGTGCATTAAATATGGCCTAGTATTTTATAAATTTGATTAGGTCCAATTTTGCAACAATTATTTGGTAGGTCCTTCACAAAAAAAACTCATTTCAGGCACTTGGAAAATGGAAAATTAATTGTCCGTGCATAGGAAGTGAAAACTCCTTTAGGAAACATTGTTTGGAATTCCAATATGCACCCTTGTGCACAATATGAGATCATTCGAACAAACTATGCAATGAATGTGGCCATAAGATTGATCATTTGGCTTGAAAGCCATGAATCTTCATACTTGATAGCTCATTTCTGAGAACACTTTTCTAAAATAATTTCCGTATTACAAGTTTATTATTTTTCCTGGAAACTTGGTCACATATAATGACACAATGCGAAGGTTTTCTAATTTTTTGATTTTTTTTGAATTTTTTATGCCCGTTTCAAAATGCGGTCAAAACGGCGGGAATGACCGTTCCTAGCTAGTGGTTGAATCTTGGAATTTTTTTGGTGTTTCTCTGATTAAATAGGTACTTATGTAACTAGAAATGATTTTTGGAAAAAATAAATAGCAAACTATGAGGCAGCTTCAGTTCAAATTTGACCTGCTTCCAACTGAATCGACGACAATTTGTCTTTTTCACCAGAGGTGGATCAAAACTTTTTACACCCAACCATTTGGTCAATTGTGCATTAAATATGGCCTAGTGTTTTATAAATTTGATTAGGTCCAATTTTGCAACAATTATTTGGTAGGTCCTTCACAAAAAAAACTCATTTCAGGCACTTGGAAAATGGAAAATTAATTGTCCGTGCATAGAAAGTGAAAACTCCTTTAGGAAACATTGTTTGGAATTCCAATATGCACCCTTGTGCACAATATGAGATCATTCGAACAAACTATGCCATGAATGTGGCCATAAGATTGATCATTTGGCTTGAAAGCCATGAATCTTCATACTTGATAGCTCATTTCTGAGAACACTTTTCTAAAATAATTTCCGTATTACAAGTTTATTATTTTTCCTGGAAACTTGGTCACATATAATGACACAATGCGAAGGTTTTCTAATTTTTTGATTTTTTTTGAATTTTTTATGCTCGTTTCAAAATGCGGTCAAAACGGCGGGAATGACCGTTCCTAGCTAGTGGTTGAATCTTGGAATTTTTTTGGTGTTTCTCTGATTAAATAGGTACTTATGTAACTAGAAATGACTTTTGGAAAAAATAAATAGCAAACTATGAGGCAGCTTCAGTTCAAATTTGACCTGCTTCCAACTGAATCGACGACAATTTGTCTTTTTCACCAGAGGTGGATCAAAACTTTTTACACCCAACCATTTGGTCAATTGTGCATTAAATATGGCCTAGTATTTTATAAATTTGATTAGGTCCAATTTTGCAACAATTATTTGGTAGGTCCTTCACAAAAAAAACTCATTTCAGGCACTTGGAAAATGGAAAATTAATTGTCCGTGCATAGAAAGTGAAAACTCCTTTAGGAAACTTTGTTTGGAATTCCAATATGCACCCTTGTGCACAATATGAGATCATTCGAACAAACTATGCCATGAATGTGGCCATAAGATTGATCATTTGGCTTGAAAGCCATGAATCTTCATACTTGATAGCTCATTTCTGAGAACACTTTTCTAAAATAATTTCCGTATTACAAGTTTATTATTTTTCCTGGAAACTTGGTCACATATAATGACACAATGCGAAGGTTTTCTAATTTTTTGATTTTTTTTGAATTTTTTATGCCCGTTTCAAAATGCGGTCAAAACGGCGGGAATGACCGTTCCTAGCTAGTGGTTGAATCTTGGAATTTTTTTGGTGTTTCTCTGATTAAATAGGTACTTATGTAACTAGAAATGACTTTTGGAAAAAATAAATAGCAAACTATGAGGCAGCTACAGTTCAAATTTGACCCGTTTCCAACTGAATCGATGGCAATTTGTCTTTTTCACCAGAGGTGGATCAAAACTTTTTTCACCCAACCATTTGGTCAATTGTGCATTATATATGTCCTAGTATTTTATAAAATTGATTTCGTCCATTTGTGCAACAATTATTTGGTAGGTCCTTCACAAAAAACCTCCTTTCGGGCACTCGAAAAATGAAAAATGAATTTTCCGTGCAAAGAAAATGAAAACTTCCTTAGGCAACATTGTTTGGAATTCAAATATGCACCCTTGTGCACAATATAAGATCATTTGAACAAACTATGCCATGAATATGGCCATAAGATTGATCATTTGGCTTGAAAGCCATGAATCTTCATACTTGATAGCTCATTTCTGAGAACACTTTTCTAAAATAATTTCCGTAATACAAGTTTATTATTTTTCCTGGAAACTTGGTCACATATAATGACATAATGCGAAGGTTTTCCAATTTTTTATTTTTTTTTGAATTTTTTATGCCCGTTTAAAAATGCGGTCAAAACGGCGGGAATGACCGTTCCTAGGTAGTGGTTGAATCTTGGAATTTTTTTGGTGTTTCTATGATTAAATAGATACTTATGTACCTAGAAATGATTTTTGGAAAAAATAAAGAGCAAACTATGAGGCAGCTACAGTTCAAATTTGACCCGTTTCCAACTGAATCAATGGCAATTTGTCTTTTTCACCAGAGGTGGATCAAAACTTTTTTCACCCAACCATTTGGTCAATTGTGCATTATATATGTCCTAGTATTTTATAAAATTGATTTGGTCCATTTGTGCAACAATTATTTGGTAGGTCCTTCACAAAAAAACCTCCTTTCGGGCACTCAAAAAATGGAAAATGAATTTTCCGTGCAAAGAAAATGAAAACTTCCTTAGGCAACATTGTTTGGAATTCAAATATGCACCCTTGTGCACAATATAAGATCATTTGAACAAACTATGCCATGAATGTGGCCATAAGATTGATCATTTGGCTTGAAAGCCATGAATCTTCACGCATGATACCTCATTTTTTAGAACACTTTTTAAAAATAATTTCCGTATTAGAAGATTATTATTTTTCCTGGAAACTTGGTCACATATAATGACACAATGCGAAGGTTTTCCAATTTTTTGATTTTTTTTTAATTTTTTATGCCCATTTCAAAATGCGGTCAACACGGCGGGAATGACCGTTCCTAGCTAGTGGTTGAATCTTGGAAAACTTTTGGTGTTTCTCTGATTAAATAGATACTTATGTACCTAGAAATGATTTTTGGAAAAAAATTAATAGCAAACTATGAGGCAGCTGCAGTTCAAATTTGACCCGCTTCCAGCTGAATCGGCGGGAATTTGTGTTTTTCACCAGAGGTGGATCAAAACCTTTTACACCCAACCATTTGGTCAATTGTGCATTAAATATGGCCTAGTATTTTAGAAAAATGATTTGGTCCAATTTTGTAACAATTATTTGGTAGGTTCTTCACAAAAAACCTCATTTCGGGCACTCGGAAAATGGAAAATAAATTTTCCATGCAAAGAACATGAAAAATTCTTTAGTCAACATTGTTTGTCATTCAAGATACAAACTTGTGCACAATGTGAGACCATTTTTTTGATTTTTTCATGTGTAAAAGTAGAAGAAAAACAAAAGAAAAAACACAATTATATGTGATCTATTCTCATTGGTTGGTTTAGTTGTCACATGGATTGATGACATGGCCGCCCATCCATCCGTCCAACTCTCCACCTCTCCATCTAGCCATCCATCCGCAGCCCAAACCCTAACCCGCACCCGTCCACCTCTCCTCCCTCAGCTCCTCGCCGCCGCCACCTCCTCCCAGATCTCCCCTCTCCCCGACCTCCCTCTCTCTGCCATCCCAACCCCGTCGCCGGCCTCCCCCATCCCCACCACCGACGACCTCCTCATCGCCCCCAGCTCCGGCCATCCTCCCTTCCACCACCCCTCCTGTCCGAGACGCCCCATCGCAACCAAATCTCGCGAG
>NC_041389.1:550392907-550411180 GCF_002162155.2 Triticum dicoccoides
CTCCATGCGCGCGATTCAGATCCACCAGCCACCGCCCACCTCCGCCACCCCCACGCGAGGGAGGGAGATCCAACGTGATCCAGCCTCGGCCTCCAAGAAACCAAATCCCACCACCACTTGCTGCTGCCGTTGCTGCTGCTCCGGGATAGAGGCGCGCGCGGCGCCGATGGCGATCGAGAAGAAGGGGATGTCGGCGTACGAGGCGGAGCGGGAGAGGACGGTGGAGGAGAACAAGTGCAAGATGGAGGCACTCAACCTACGCCACCTCTCCGTCGCCGTCGCCACCTACGCCCCCAAGACCCCCTCCCCCATGGTACCTCCCTCCTTGCCGCCTTCTATTTCTGCTCCAGCCGTCCTGTTCGCCAAATCAGTCGCTCGCTGCCATTAATCGAGCATTTCCCTTTCTTGTTTTCGCGCCTGAGCAGAAGCACAAGCGGCGCAGGATCATCCACGCGGCGACCCTCGTCCTGTCACTGCCGAGGAGGTCCCGCCAGCTCGCCCACCTCCCCGAGGTCAAGTACACCGACGCCTGCGCAGAGGTATCCATCTGTCTGTCCATCTCGTCCTGCTCCCTTGCCTGATCTATACCAAGCTTTTGGGAAATGCTTATAATGAATGAATGCACCTGTTTCTTGTGATTTTTGCATACACACGGTTTCTATTTCGTCCCTTGTGCGGCTAATTTGCCTTTTGCTGTGAGATGCGACTGATTTTGTCCATATTTTAGTGTGAGATGGCAACCGATTTTGCCTCTTGCTCGCCGTTTTTTTACTGCCTGTTGTTGCTCATACTGTAACTGCAAGTACACTGTTGAACTGCAAGATGATGTTTACTTCACATTTTTAACTGTTGATGATGAGTTGTCTTATCCCAGATTATGTCAATTTATTACGAACTAGTCTAAGAGTTAAAGCAACTAATTTGACCTTTGCTCACTGTTTTTACTGTCTAGTGCTGCTCATACTGTAAGTGGTACTTCCTGTTGCTCAACTGAAGATGATATTTGCTTCACGTTTTTTTCTATTGAACTGACCCAGATTATGTAAATTTAGTACTCCTAAAAGTATGAACCAGTAAGAGTTAAATCAAGTATAGGGGCAGCATTAGCATAGGTGCTCTAGAACTGCTCTGCTTCTGTTCAGAGGCATCTGAACAGAAGGCTTTTAATGGATGCCTGGACTATTTTACAAGGATTCCTTTTTGCACACCTGTACTGAACTACTTGATTGCTTTCAGTTCAGTACCAATTTGTCTTACCACTCGTAATCTACGTTGCACATTGCACTGTTGTATGAGATAAACAAACTATGCATCTAACATATGCTTGTACTGGATGCCCCCCTAAAACACATGAATTTGTTTTACCTTTTCCCCTTTGTGGTTACTGGTTTTTGGCTTAAGGACACACATGCGTTAGTTGTTAGTATTCACTTTTTATTTATTTTTCTAGAATACTTAGTATTCACTTTGTTGTTCTGCTTTATCCATGTGGTCAGTGTTAGTCTACTTACTGGTTCAGGACTTGAGGGCACACCTGTGTTGTGTGGTGGTATTTTACTTTTCTGTTCGGTTTTATACCTGTCCATGGTGTATATATGAATGTCCTGAAGTCAGATAACCCTCATAGCATAGGAAATTGGTAGTTTAGCTCATATAGATGATCTTATAGTGAACGGCTTCAGTTGTTTGATGCATGTCGCTGCTGTTTATCGCCAGATCTATGTTGGTTCAGTATTAGCTCCTTGGATCTGTGCCCATGCATTGTATTCTCTTCTTTGCATATATGCACTGCATTTCTATATGCCAATGTGCTTTACACATGTGTTCTAAGTTGTCGTGCACGTGCAAACTGCAGTGCTGTTGTGGCTCCTTGTGGCGGTACTGAAGGAAATATGCCCTAGAGGCAATAATAAAGTTATTATTTATTTCCTTGTATCATGATAAATGTTTATTATTCATGCTAGAATTGTATTAACCGGAAACATAATACATGTGTGAATACATAGACAAACATAGTGTCACTAGTATGCCTCTACTTGACTAGCTCGTTTATCAAAGATGGTTATGTTTCCTAACCATAGACAAAAGAGTTGTCATTTGATTAACGGGATCACATCATTAGGAGAATGATGTGATTGACTTGACCCATTCCGTTAGCTTAACACTTGATCGTTTAGTTTGTTGCTATTGCTTTCTTCATGACTTATACATGTTCCTGTAACTATGAGATTATGCAACTCCCGTTTACCGGAGGAACACTTTGGGTGCTACCAAACGTCACAACGTAATTGGGTGATTATAAAGGAGTACTACAGGTGTCTCCAAAGGTACATGTTGGGTTGGCGTATTTCGAGACTAGGTTTTGTCACTCCGATTGTCAGAGAGGTATCTCTGGGCCCTCTCGGTAATGCACATCACTATAAGCCTTGCAAGCAATGTAGCTAATGAGTTAGTTATGGAATGATGCATTACGTAACGAGTAAAGAGACTTGCCGGTAACGAGATTGAACTAGGTATTAGATACCGACAATCGAATCTCGGGCAAGTAACATACCGATGACAAAGGGAACAAAGTATGTTGTTATGCGGTTTGACCGATAAAGATCTTCGTAGAATATGTAGGAGACAATATGGGCATCCAGGTTCCGCTATTGGTTATTGACCAAGAATAGTTCTAGGTAATTTCTACATAGTTCTCGAACCCGTAGGGTCTGCACGCTTAACGTTTCGATGACAGTTATATTATGAGTTTATGAGTTTTGATGTACCGAAGGAGTTCGGAGTCCCGGATGAGATCGGGGACATGATGAGGAGCATCGAAATGGTCGAGACGTAAAGATGGATTATATTGGACGACTATATTCGGAGTTCGGAAAGGTTCCAAGTGATTCGGGTATTTTTCAGAGTACCGGAGAGTTACGGGAATTCGTCGGGGAGTATATGGGCCTTATTGGGCCATACGGGAATAGAGGAGAGAGGCCAAAAGGAAGGAGGCCTGCGCACCCCCTCTGGTCCGAATTGGACAAGGGGCGCAGCCCCCCTTTCCTTCTTCCTCTCCCCCTCTTTCCCCTTCTCCTACTCCAACAAGGGAGGTGGAATCCTACTAGGACTAGGGAGTCCTAGTAGGACTCCACACTTGGCGCGCCCCCTCCTAGGGCCGGCCTCCTCCCCCCTTGCTCCTTTATATACGGGGGCAGGGGGGCACCCCATAACACACAAGTTGATCTTCGTGATCGTTCCTTAGCCGTGTGCGGTGCCCCCCTCCACCATATTCCACCTCGGTCATATCGTCGCGGAGTTTAGGCGAATCCCTGTGCCGGTAGAACATCATCATCGTCACCACGCCGTCGTGCTGACGGAACTCATCCCCGACACTTTGCTGGATCGGAGTCCGGGGATCGTCATCGAGCTGAATGTGTGCTAAACTCGGAGGTGCCGTACGTTCGGTGCTTGGATCGGTCGGATCGTGAAGACATACGAGTACATCAACCGCGTTGTGCTAACGCTTCCGCTTACGGTCTACGAGGGTACATGGACAACACTCTCCCCTCTCGTTGCTATGCCATCACCATGATCTTGCGTGTGCGTAGGAAATTTTTTGAAATTACTACGTTCCCCAACAGTGGCATCCGAGCCCAGGTTTTATGCGTAGATGTCATATGCACGAGTAGAACACAAGTGAGTTGTGGGCGATACAAGTCATACTGCTTACGAGCATGTCATACTTTGGTTCGGCGGTATTGTGAGATGAAGCGGCCCGGACCGACATTACGCGTACGCTTACGCGAGACTTGTTTCACCGTTACGAGCACTTGTGCTTAAAGGTGGCAGGCGGGTGTCTGTCTCTCTCACTTTAGCTGAATCGAGTGTGGCTACGCCCGGTCCTTGTGAAGGTTAAAACATCACTAACTTGATGAACTATCGTTGTGGTTTTGATGCGTAGGTAAGAACGGTTCTTGCTAAGCCCATAGCAGCCACGTAAAATTTGCAACAACAAAGTAGAGGACGTCTAACTTGTTTTTGCAGGGCATGTTGTGATGTGATATGGTCAAGACGTGATGCTATATTTTATTGTATGAGATGATCATGTTTTGTAACCGAAGTTATCGGCAACTGGCAGGAGCCATATGGTTGTCGCTTTATTGTATGAAATGCAAACGCCCTGTAATTGCTTTACTTTATCACTAAGCGGTAGCGATAGTCGTAGAAGCAATAGATGGCGTAACGACAATGATGCTACGATGGAGATCAAGGTGTCGCGCCGGTGACGATGGTGATCACGACGGTGCTTCGAAGATGGAGATCACAAGCACAAGATGATGATGGCCATATCATATCACTTATATTGATTGCATGTGATGTTTATCCTTTATGCATCTTATCTTACTTTGATTTACGGTAGCATTTTAAGTTGATCTCTCACTAAATTATCAAGAAGTGTTCTCCCTGAGTATGCACCGTTGCGAAAGTTCTTCGTGCTGAGACACCACGTGATGATCGGGTGTGATAGGCTCTACGTTCAAATACAACGGGTGTAAAACAGTTGCACACGCGGAATACTCAGGTTAAACTTGACGAGCCTAGCATATAACAGATATGGCCTCGGAACACAGAGACCGAAAGGTCGAGCGTGAATCATATAGTAGATATGATCAACATATTGATGTTCACCGTTGAAACTACTCCATCTCACGTGATGATCAGACATGGTGTAGTTGATATGGATCACGTAATCACTTAGAGGATTAGAGGGATGTCTATCTAAGTGGGAGTTCTTAAGTAATATGATTAATTGAACTAAAATTTATCATGAACTTAGTCCTGGTAGTATTTTGCAAATTATGTTGTAGATCAATAGCTTGCATTGTTGCTTTCATATGTTTATTTTTATATGTTCCTAGAGAAAATTGTGTTGAAAGATGTTAGTAGCAATGATGCGGATTGGATCCGTGATCTGAGGTTTATCCTCATTGCTGCACAGAAGAATTATGTCCTTAATGCACCACTAGGTGACAGACCTATTGCAGGAGCAGATGCAGATGTTATGAACGTTTGGCTAGCTCAATATGATGACTACTTGATAGTTTTGTGCACCATGCTTTATGGCTTAGAATCAGGACTTCAAAGATGTTTTGAACGTCATGGACCATATGAGATGTTCCAGGAGTTGAAGTTAATATTTCAAGCAAATACCCGAGTTGAGAGATATGAAGTCTCCAACAAGTTCTATAGCTAAAAGATGGAGGAGAATCTCTCAACTAGTGAGCACGTGCTCAGATTGTCTGGGTACTACAATCGCTTGAATCAAGTGGAAGTTAATCTTCCAGATAAGATAGTGATTGACAGAATTCTCTAGTCACCATCACCAAGTTAGTAGAACTTTGTGATGAACTATAGTATGCAAGGGATGACGAAAACGATTCCCGAGCTATTTGTGATGCTGAAATTGACGAAGGTAGAAATCAAGAAAAGAGTATCAAGTGTTGATGATTGACAAGACCACTAGTTTCAAGAAAAGGGCAAAGGGAAAGAAAGGGAACTTCAAGCAGAATGGCAAGCAAGTTGTCACTCCCGCGAAAAAGACCAAAGCTGGACCAAAGCCTGAAACTGAGTGCTTACACTGCAAAGGAAATGGTCACTGGAAACGGAATACCCTGAATATTTGGTGGATAAGAAGGATGGCGAACTGAACAAGGATATATTTGATATACAAGTTATTGATGTGTACCTTACTAGTGTTTATAGTAACCCCTGAGTATTTGATACTTGTTCGGTTGCTAAGATTAGTAACTCGAAACAGGAGTTACAGAATAAACAGAAACTAGTTGAGGGTGAAGTGATGATGTGTGTTGGAAGTGGTCCCAAGATTGATATGATCATCATCGCACACTCCCTATACTTTCGGGATTAGTGTTAAACCTAAATAAATGTTATTTGGCATTTGCGTTGAACATGAATATGATTTGATCATGTTTATTGTTATTCATTTAAAGTCAAAGAATAATTGTTGTTCTGTTTACATGAATAAAACCTTTGATGGTCATACACCCAATGAAAATAGTTTGTTGGATCTTGATCGTAGTGATACACATATTCATAATATTAATGCCAAAAGATGCAAAGTTGATAATGAAGTGTAACTTATTTGTGGCACTGCCGTTTGGGTCATATCGGTGTAAAGCGCATGAAGAAACTCCATAAAGATGGATTTTCGGAATCACTTGGTTATGAACCATTTGATGCTTGCGAACCGTGCCTTTTGGGCAAGATGACTAAAACTCCGTTCTCCGGAACAATGGAACGAGCTACTAACTTATTGGAAATAATACATACCGATGTATGTGATCCGATGAGTGTTAAGGCTCGTGGCAAGTATTGTTATTTTCTAACCTTCACAAATGATTTGAGCAGATATGGGTATATCTACTTGATGAAACATAAGTCTGAAATAGTTGAAAAGTTCAAAGAATTTCAGAGTGAAGTGGAAAAATCATCGTAACAAGAAAAATAAAGTTTCTACGATCTGATCATGGAGACGAATATTTGAGTTATGAGTTTGGTCTTCATTTGAAACAATGTGAAATAGTTTCGCAACTCACGCCATCTGGAACACCACAATGTAATGGTGTGTCCGAACGTCGTAATCGTACTTTACTAGATATGGTGCGATCTATGATGTCTCTTATCGGTTTACCACTATCGTTTTGGGGTTATGCATTAGAGACAGCTGCATTCACGTTTAATAGGGCACCATCTAAATCCGTTGAGACGACACCGTATGAAATATGGTTTAGCAGTAAACCTAAGCTGTCATTTCTTAAAGTTTGGAGTTGCGATGCTTATATGAAAGAGTTTTTCAACCTGATAAGCTCGAACCCAAATCGGAGAAGTGCGTCTTCATAGAATGCCCAAAGGAAACTATTGGGTACACCTTCTATCACAGATCCGAAGGCAAGGTATTCGTTGCTAAGATGGATCCTTTCTAGAGAAGGAGTTTCTCTCGAAAGAAGTGAGTGGGAGGAAAGTAGAACTTGATGAGGTAGTTGTAACTTCTCCCTTATTGGAAAGTAGTTCATCAAAGAAATCAGTTCCAGTGATTCCTACACCAATTAGTGAGGAAGTTAATGATGATGATCATGAAACTTCAGATCAAGTTGCTACCAAACCTCGTAGGTCTTCCAGAGTAAGATCCGCACCAGAGTGGTATGGTAATCATGTTCTGGAAGTCATGTTACTAGACCATGATGAACCTACAAACTATGAGGAAGCGATGATGAGCCCAAATTCCGCGAAATGGCATGAGGCCATAAAATCTGAGATATGATCCATGTATGAGAACAAAGTATGAACTTTGATTGACTTGCTCGATGATCAGCAAGCCATGTTGGATCTTCAAGAGGAAGACGGACACTGATAGTAGTGTTACTATCTACTAAGCTTGACTTGTTGCGAAAGGTTTTCGACAAGTTCAAGGTGTTGAATACGATGAGATTTTCTCACTCGTATCGATGCTTAAGTCTGTCTGAATCATGTTAGCAATTGCCACATTTTATGAAATCTGGCAAGTGGATGTCAAAACTGCATTCCTTAATGGATTTTTAAAGAAGAGTTGTATATGATGCAACCAGAAGGTTTTGCTAATCCTAAAGGTGCTAACAAAATGTGCAAGCTCCAGCGATCCATCAATGGACTGGTGCAAGCATCTCGGAGTTGGAATATACGCTTTGATGAGGTTTTATACAGACTTTTGGAAGACCTGTATTTTACAAGAAAGTGAGTGGGAGCACTACAACATTTCTGATAAGTATATGTGAATGACATATTATTAATTGGAAATGATGTAGAATTTTCTGGAAAGTATAAAGGATACTTGAATAAAAGGTTTTTCAATGAAAGACCTCGGTGAAGCTGCTTACATATTAAGCATCAAGATCTATTGAGATAGATCAAGACGCTTGATAAGCTTTTTTTCAATAAGTACATACCTTGTCAAGATTTTGAAATAGTTCAAAATGGAAGAGTCAAAGAAAGAGTTCTTGCCTGTGTTGCAAAGGTGTGAAATTGAGTAAGACTCAAGACCCGACCACGGCAGAAAATAGAAAGAGAATGAAAGTCATTCCCTATGCATCAGTCATAGGTTCTATAAAAGTATACTCTGCCCTGGTTTGGCAAGGGAGTACAATAGTGATCTAGGAGTAGATCACTGGACATTGGTCAAAATTATCCTTAGTAGAATAATGATATGTTTCTCGATTACGGAGGTGATAAAAGAGTTCATCGTAAAGAGTTACATCGATGCAAACTTTTACACCGATCCAGATGACTCTAAGTCTCAATCTGGATACATATTGAAAGTGGGAGAAATTAGCTAGAGTAGCTCCGTTCAAAGCATTGTAGACATAAAATATTTGCAAAATACATACGACTCTGTAATATGACAGACCCGTTGACTAAACTTCTCTCACGAGCAAAACATGATCATACCTTAGTACTCTTTGGGTGTTAATCACATAGCGATGTGAACTAGATTACTGACTCTAGTAAACCTTTGGGTGTTGATCACATGACGATGTGAACTATGGGTATTAATCACATACAGATGTGAATATTGGTGTTAAATCACATGATGATGTGAACTAGATTATTGACTCTAGTGTAAGTGGGAGACTGAAGGAAATATGCCCTAGAGGCAATAATAAAGTTATTATTTATTTCCTTATATCATGATAAATGTTTATTATTCATGCTAGAATTGTATTAACCGGAAACATAATACATGTGTGAATACATACACAAACATAGTGTCACTAGTATGCCTCTACTTGACTAGATCGTTTATCAAAGATGGTTATGTTTCCTAACCATAGACAAAAGAGTTGTCATTTGATTAACGGGATCACATCATTAGGAGAATGATGTGATTGACTTGACCCATTCCGTTAGCTTAACACTTGATCGTTTAGTTTGTTGCTATTGCTTTCTTCATGACTTATACATGTTCCTGTAACTATGAGATTATGCAACTCCCGTCTACCGGAGGAACACTTTGGGTGCTACCAAACGTCACAACATAACTGGGTGATTATAAAGGAGTACTACAAGTGTCTCCAAAGGTACATGTTGGGTTGGCGTATTTCGAGATTAGGTTTTGTCACTCCGATTGTCAGAGAGGTATCTCTGGGCCCTCTCGGTAATGCACATCACTATAAGCCTTGCAAGCAATGTAGCTAATGAGTTAGTTACGGAATGATGCATTACGTAACGAGTAAAGAGACTTGCCGGTAACGAGATTGAACTAGGTATTAGATACCGACGATGGAATCTCGGGCAAGTAACATACCGATGACAAAGGGAACAAAGTATGTTGTTATGCGGTTTGACCGATAAAGATCTTCGTAGAATATGTAGGAGCCAATATGGGCATCCAGGTTCCGCTATTGGTTATTGACCAAGAATAGTTCTAGGTCATGTCTACATAGTTCTCGAACCCGTAGGGTCCGCACGCTTAACGTTTCGATGACAGTTATATTATGAGTTTATGAGTTTTGATGTACCGAAGGAGTTCGGAGTCCCAGATGAGATCGGGGACATGACGAGGAGCCTCGAAATGGTCGAGACGTAAAGATCGATATATTGGACGACTATATTCAGAGTTCGGAAAGGTTCCGAGTGATTAGGGTATTTTTCGGAGTACCGGAGAGTTATGGGAATTCGCCGGGGAGTATATGAGCCTTATTGAGCCATACGGGAATAGAGGAGAGAGGCCAAAAGGAAGGAGGCCTGCACCCCCCCCTCTGGTCCGAATTGGACAAGGGGCGCAGCCCCCCTTTCCTTCTTCCTCTCCCCCTCTTTCCCCTTCTCCTACTCCAACAAGGGAGGTGGAATCCTACTAGGACTAGGGAGTCCTAGTAGGACTCCACACTTGGCGCGCCCCCTCCTAGGGCCGGCCTCCTCCCCCCTTGCTCCTTTATATACGGGGGCAGGGGGCACCCCATAACACACAAGTTGATCTTCGTGATCGTTCCTTAGCCATGTGCGATGCCCCCCTCCACCATATTCCACCTCGGTCATATCGTCGCGGAGTTTAGGCGAAGCCTTGTGCTGGTAGAACATCATCATCGTCACCACACCGTCGTGCTGACGAAACTCATCCCCGACACTTTGCTGGATCGGAGTCCGGGGATCGTCATCGAGCTGAACGTGTGCTGAACTCGGAGGTGCCGTACGTTCGGTGCTTGAATCGGTCGGATCGTGAAGACGTACGACTACATCAACCGCGTTGTGCTAACGCTTCCGCTTACGGCCTACGAGGGTACGTGGACAACACTCTCCCCTCTCGTTGCTATGCCATCACCATGATCTTACGTGTGCGTAGGATTTTTTTTTTGAAATTACTACGTTCCCCAACAGCATCTCCCCCTCCTAGGGCCGGCCTCCTCCCCCCTTGCTCCTTTATATACGGGGCAAGGGGGCACCCCATGACACACAAGTTGATCTACGGATTGTTCCTTAGCCGTGTGCGGTGCCCCCTCCATCATATTCCACCTCGGTCATATCGTCGCGGAGTTTAGGCGAAGCACTGCGCCTGTAGAACATCATCATCGTCACCACGCCGTCGTGCTGACGGAACTCATCCCCGAAGCTTTGCTGGATCGGAGCCCGGGGATCGTCATCGAGCTGAACGTGTGCTGAACTCGGAGGTGCCGTACGTTCGGTGCTTGGATCAGTCGGATCGTGAAGACGTACGACTACATCAACCGTGTTGTGCTAACGCTTCCGCTTACGGTCTACGATGGTACATGGACAACACTCTCTCCTCTCGTTGCTATGCCATCACCATGATCTTGCGTGTGCGTAGGAAAAATTTTGAAATTACTTTGTTCCCCAATAGTGTGGTGGTATTTTACTTTTCTGTTCGGTTTTATACCTGTCCATGGTGTATATATGAATGTCCTGAAGTCAGATAACCGTCATAGCATAGGAAATTGGTAGTTTAGCTCATATGGATGATCTTATAGTGAACAGCTTCAGTTGTTTGATGCATGTCACTGCTGTTTATCGCCAGATCTATGTTGGTTCAGTATTAGCTCCTTGGATATGTGCCCATGCATTGTATTCTCTTCTTTGCATATATGCACTGCATTTCTATATGCCAATGTGCTTTACACATGTGTTCTAAGTTGTCGTGCGCGTGCAAACTGCAGTGCTTCTATGGCTCCTGGTGGCGGTGAGCGTGAAGCTGGGGCGGCCCCACATCGTCCGCAACGCGGTGGAGGTGATGGAGAGGCGTCTGGCCAAGGACGACTTCCCTGAGTACTACGATGGCAAGACGGGGCGGTACATCGGGAAGCAGTCGCTCAAGTTCCAGACGTGGTCGGTGGCGGTCGGCCATCCTGCAAGCGGCGTGGGCCCCGTGTTCGTCTTCAGCAACAACACCATCCAGGTCCACTCCCGCTCCCTCTGTCCCCTGTCGCTCCATATTCCAGTCGGTTGGATGCTTCCGATTGATTGGTTCCTTCCAGCATTACCACGATCTATGTTTTTCTTCTCTGGTTAAAGTTTGCACGTGATGAGGCCAATTGACTAGTTCAACTAAAATCACTAGTATTGAATCCACTACAATAGTCAAATTAACTAGTTCAAGTTCTTGGCTGGTTAAATGTCGGAAGTGATTGGTCCCAATCAGGTAATGGCCAATAGGACTAATTAACTATATCATGTTGAGTTCAGAAGCTAAATTAACTACTACTGGAAACTGGATACATTACAATAGGGCTAAAGTTCAGTTCGTGCTTTCTTCACTGTCAATTCTGTGTTTGTAAATGCTTTTGTTAGTGAAAAATCTTGTGCTTCAGTGTGCTGCAGCAGTAGCATTTTGCTAACCTTTTGCCTAAATTGTCAAGAACAAAATTGGAGACATTATTGTGAAGACGTCTGCACCACCTGCCCCCACCAAATTTGTCAAAACCCACCTTCTTATATACGTATTTTGTTCTTTCCAAAGTGGTATGTACCCAACTGCTTATATACGTATTTTGTTCTTAACTGTAGATTTCCTCTCACAGAAGGTTGAAAGGAGAAGGAGAGTTTGTGTCTGCTATAGAAGGACTGAAGGAGGTCCATGGTGAAGGTCGATAGAAGCAGTAATACTGTCATTGCCAGTGCCGTAGCCAGGAAATCCCTACGCCCCGGGCCAGCAGTTTAGCTACAGTACGTACTGTAGCTACAGTGCGTGACTGTAGCTGCATTATACGAAGAGTTTTCTCTTCACGCCCCAGGCCACGGCCAGGGCAGCCCTAGCCCTGAATACGCCGCTGGTCATTGCCATTGTATTTGTATTGTATGATGTATCCGTGTTTACCCACAAAAAAAGTATTCATGTTGTAATACCGTGATTGCCATTCTGGCTACTATTTCAAGCAGTGCATTTTGCCAGTGCTGATTTAGATATTGGTTACTTATTTACTATGAAGTGAAATCTAAAGTACTTGACCGTGACAAGCGGGTCCCATTACTAGAAACTGACAAGTGGGACCAATCGTCTAAGAAAAATAAAAACTAAAAATCTTGGGACAAATGTAAAACAGTGGAAAATAAAATGGCAAAAAATAAAAGATTATACGCTGTAAAAGGCCGCATCTAGAAATAAAAAGGCCGAATTGCTGGGCCAGCCCATGTAGCTAGCAAAAATTAATAGGAAAAATAAATATTAAAAAGGCCGAATTAATGGGCTCAGCCCATGTAGAAAACCGAATTGGACCGGGCTGAATCTTGTGCCACATCAGCTTGCCACGCTGGATGCCTACGTGGCCTGTTGATGTTTCTAGTGACCAAAAGGCCACAGTAGGAATATTTTGGTCGTAAACGTACACGACATTCTCACAGAGAAGGTCGCTATAGTCAGTTAACGACCCTCAGCTTTTGACCTTCTGTTTTTGGTCAAAAAAAGGTCGCAAATGAAAAACAATGACCTTTCAGTGACCAATAGTCAAGGTCACAAGTTGACATATTTCTTGTAGTGGCCCGTTATGCAGTTCATGGCGGTATAAGATCAGACGAGATGACCCTGGTGATGTTGGTGACGACCGCCCCATGAAGAGGGTTCCTGCCAAGGTGATGTGGTATGCTCCTATAATACCATGGTTGAAACGTCTTCAGAAACAAAAAGAGCATGCCAAGTGGATGCGATGGCACAAAGAGGACCCTAAGAAAGACGGGAAGTTGAGAGCACCCACGGACGGGTCACAGTGGAGAAACATCAAGAGAAAGTGGGGGGACTTTGCAGGTGACACAAGGAACGTATGGTTTGCTTTAAGCGCGGATGGCATTTACCCTTTTGGGGAGCAGAGCAGCAATCATAGCACTTGGCCCGTGACTCTATGTATATATAACCTTCCTCCTTGGTTGTGCATGAAGCGGAAGTTCATTATGATGCTAGTGCTCATCCAACGCCCTAAGCAACCCGACAACGACATTGATGTGTACATAAGGCCATTAGTTGAAGAACTTTTACACTATGGAATGGAAAAGTTGTACATGTGTGGGATGAGCAAGACCAGCAAGAATTTGACCTACATGCGTTGCTATTTGTAACCATCAATGATTGCCTTGCTCTCAGTAATCTTTCAGGACAGACAAACAAGGGAGGCCACACATGCACGCACTGTTTAGATGACACCGAAAGTATATATTTGGACAAATATAGGAAGAATGTGTACCTGGGGCATCGTCGATTTCTTCTGACCAACCATCAATGTCGAAAGAAAGGCAAGCATTTCAAAGGCGAGGCAGATCACCGGAAGAAGCCCGCCGTCCGTACTGGTGATCACATACTTGATATGGTCAATGATTTACAAGTAATCTTTGGAAAGGGTCCCGGCAGACTATCTGTTCCGAATGACGCTGAGGGACGCTCACCCATGTGGAAGAAGAAATCTATATTTTGGGACCTACCCTACTGGAAAGACCTAGAGGTCCTCTCTGCAATCGATGTGATGCACGTGTTAACGACTCTTTGCGTGAACCTACTAGGCTTCTTGGGCATGTATGGGAACACAAAAGATACACCGCATGCACGGCAGGACCAGCAACGTGTGCACAAAAAAGACGACATGCCTCCAAAGCAGTATGAAGGTCCTCCCAGCTATTCTCTTACCAAAGAAAGAAGGAAATCTTCTTTGAATGCCTGCTCAGTATGAAGGTCCCGTCTGGCTTCTCGTCGAATATAAAGGGAATAATAAATATGGAAGCGAAGAAGTTTCAGAACCTAAAGTCTCATGACTGCCACGTGATTATGTCGCAACTTCTTCCGGTTGCGTTGAGGGGGCTTCTACCTGAAAATGTTCGATTAGCCATTATGAAGCTATGTGAATTCCTTAATGCAATCTCCCAAAAGGTGATCGATCCAGAAATCCTACCAAGGTTAAGGAGTGATCTGGCGCAATGTCTTGTCAGTTTAGAGCTGGTGTTCCCACCATCCTTCTTCAATATCATGACACACGTCCTAGTTCATCTAGTCGACGAGATTGCCATTCTGGGACCTTGTATTTCTACACAATATGTTCCCCTTTGAGAGGTTTGTGGGAGTCTTAAAGAAATATGTTCGTAACTGTGCTAGGCCGGAAGGAAGCATCTCCACAGGCCATCAAATAGAGGAGGTCTTTGGGTTTTGTGTTGACTTCATTCCTAACCTTAAGAAGATTGGTCTCCGTCGATCAATCGTGGTATGAGGGGAGATTGACTGGAAAAGGCATGCTAGGAGGGTACTCAATAATATGTAGGGACGGGCATTCTTGTTCTTAGGCACATTACACAGTACTAAAGAATTCTACCTTGGTGACCCCGTATGTCAATGAACATCAGAATATTCTACGCTCCAAAACACCCGGAGCAGTGTGACAACTGGATTGCATGTGAACACATCAGGACTTTCGGCAGTTGGTTGCAAACACGTCTCATGGGTGACAACGCTGTTTCTGATGAGTTGTACTCGTTGGCCAGGGGGCCATCTCGATTGTATTGACTTACAAAGGGTATGAGATAAATGGAAATACATTTTACACGATCGTCCAAGATCAAAAGAGAACCAACCAAAACAGTGATATCCGCTTTGATGCAGAACCAAGAGGGGAAAGGACATATATTATGGTTACATAGTGGACATATGGGAACTTGACAATGGACATGATTTTAAGGTCCATTTGTTTCAGTGCAAATGGGTCAATCTGTCAAGAGGCGGGGTATAGGTCGACCAATAATACGGAATGACAATAGTGGATCTAAACAATCTTGGGTACACAAACGAACCATTCGTCCTAGCCAATGATGTGGCGCGGGTTTTCATGTGAAGGACATGTCTACCAAACCCAGAAAAAGAAAAGATAAGGAAAGCAAATACATCATACGATGAGCCAAAGCGCCACATAGTTCTTTCAGGAAAAAGAGACATCGTGTGAGTGCAGGGCAAGACAGACATGTCTGAAGATTATGAAAAGTTTCATGAAATTTCTCCCTTAAAAGTCAAGGCTGACCCAAGCACCCTGTTAAACGATGAAAATTATACATGGTTACAACGCAATAAGCAAAGGACATAAGCGAAGAAAAAGTGAAGACTTTCTCTCCACAACTATTATGATGATGCCTTTGATCTAGAATATCACTGTAGTTACATGTCAAGAAATGAAATCCCTTTGTAAGATGAAAAATACTTTTCAATTTCAATTATGATGATGCCTTAACCCTCTCAAATTTTTAGAACATGCTATGTGGGTGAAATGCCAACTTTCAACCTTTTCAGAGTTCATTTGCAGTGCTTTTCAATTTCAGGGTCATTTAGCTCAAAAAAATCAATAAATGCATGAAAAATAGCAAATGAAGTCAGAAAGGGTTGAAAATTGATGATGTGGCTTTGCATGGTGCATTTTGAACACACACAAAGTCTGGAGTTCAAATAAGTTGAAAAAAAGAAATCCCTTTGTAACAGATGAGTTTCCGTCCGAAACCTTGATACTTCGAAAGAGATTGCGCATTTTGTACACGAAGTGCATCCAGTTTTTGCTGTAGCCCTCTCAACTTTTTAGAACATGTTATGTGGGTGAAATTATGATACCATGCCAACTTTCATCCTTTTCGGAGTTCATTAGGAGTGCTTTCCAATTTAAGGGTCATTTAGCTCAAAAAAATTAGTAAATTATGAAAAATAGTAAATGAAGTCAGAAATGGTTGAAAATTGATGATGTGGCTTTGAATGGTGCATTTTAAACACATAAAAAGACTAGAGTTCAAATAAGTCCAAAAAAATGAAATCCCTTTGTAACAGATGAGTTTTTGTCTGAAACCCTGATAATTCGAAAGAAACTGTCCGTTTTGTACACGAAGTGCATCCAGTTTTTGCCGTAACCCTCTCAACTTTTTACAACATGCTATGTGGGTGAAATGATGATACCATGCCAACTTTCAACCTTTTCAGAGTTCATTTGCAGTGCTTTCCAAATTAAGGGTCATTTATCTTAAAAAATCAGTAATGCATGAAAAATAGCAAATGAAGTCAGAAAGGGTTGAAAATTGATGATGTGGCTTTGAATGGTGCATTTTGAACACACAAAACGTCTGGAGTTCAAATAAGTTCAAAAAAATGAAATCCCTTGTAACAGATGAGTTTTCGTGTGAAACCCTGATACTTCGAAACAGATTGTCCGTTTTGTACACGAAGTGCATCCAGTTTTTGTTGTACCCCTCTCAATTTTTTATGACATGCGATGTTGGAGAAATTATGATCTAATGCCAACTTTCAACCTTTTCAGAGTTCATTTGCAGTCCTTTTCAATTTCAGGGTCATTTAGCTCAAAAATTACCAAATTGAACATAACGATAAAACACAGTAATATTAAATAGAAGGAAAAATAATCACTCAAAAGTCTATTTTTATAGTAAAGTTATTCACAAACTAGTGATTCACACAAATTTCATAGAATTAGAATTTATACTATTCAAATTTGATAACTAATGGCACTAACAAAAAGTTTATAAATTTTGTGACATAAAGGCAAAAAGAATCATTGAAAAACTGTAAGTAGAAATAAAATAAAATAAATAAAGCAAAAAACAAAACAAAAAATCTGGAATTTAAAAAAAATGCCCCTACTGGGCCACCATGGCCTGAATATGACTAGAAACCCAACCATGGGCCAGGATTCAGGCCCGCGGATGGCCCAGTAGGCCCAGAGGCAGAGAGAGTGTGTTTAGGCCCGTAAGCCTGCATTAGAGAGGAGCTTGACATCGGAGGAGCAGCAGGGCTTATAAACAGGTCTTGGCCTCTCTTAGCTACCGAGGTGGGACTAAACTTCTACCGCACCACGGCTGTGTAGGCACATGCCTTTTGTCCCAGTTCTTGCCACCAACCGAGACCAATACCCATATTTAGTCTTGGTTGGTGCCACCAACCGGGACAAAATGGCTCTGCTTCCCGCCCTTTGGGCTCTTGGAAATTGACATTTATTCCCGGTTGGTGACACGACCCGGGACCAAAGGTCTCTGCTTTCCGCCCTTTGGATTGCTGGAAATTGATCCTTGGTCCCAGTTTGTGGCACCAACCGGGTCTAAAGGTTCACACTGGTCCCGGTTTTTTCTACGAACCCGGACCAAAGGTGGTTGCTATATAACCCACCACTTAGGAGATTTCCCCCCACCCTTCCATTCTTCTCTCGAACGCCGCCAGGCTGCTCCTCGATGCCGGCTGCGCCCCTGCCCCGACGTCGATGTCACCTCCTCGAGCCGTCCTGAGGTCACTATCGCCGTCGCCGCCCCCTCCTCGTCATCGTTTCCCCGTGTCCCTGCACTGCCCTGATGCGCCGCCTCGTGCCCCCTGCCTCGATGCCGCTCGCCCCGTGCCCGACCCTGCCCCCACGCCGCCCCGTGCCCCCGGCCTGCCCCGACCATGCCGCACCTCTCCTTCCCGTTCGGTCCGGCCGACCTCCTCCTCTCTGTCCTTTTTTATATATATGATGATTTTTTCAAAGATGATATGTAGTGTATATGATGACATGTATGTGTATATATGATAATATGTCCTGATTTTTCATAATTTTTTTGTTCATATATGTGATGATTTTTTTCATAGAATATGATGTTTGTTCTGTCCATAGATGATCATATATATGATGTTTTTTATTCATATGTATGCATGGATGTGGATGGAATATGATGTTTTTTATTCATTTAATATGATGTTTTTTATTCATAGAATATTTTGTTTCATGAGAGAGAGGCGGGGAT
>NC_041389.1:550411190-550412887 GCF_002162155.2 Triticum dicoccoides
TATATATATATATATATATATATATATATATATATATATATATATATATATATATATATATATGATTGCATTGATAAAAAGGGTAGATAATATTAAAAAGGGTTTGATTTTTAATAGCCGAAGGTGAAAAGAAAACTCTCACCTATGAGAGGAAATGCCGATGGTAGATGTGTGCCTCTCTGTTATTCGAGAAAATACCTGACGTCGGTGTATAGTGATAACGGGCGGTTGACTTCCCCTCTCGATGATATGTTTCAATGGACAACATCGATGAATGTAGAATGTCCGATGTTATATTCTAGATAATTCAGTATAAGAAGATTCCAAGAACTAACATCTAGCATTGCTATTGTAAGGGCGTGCATTATGTTCTTTTTCACAATTAATATATAGGATGCATGCTTAAAAAATTGGTACACTACAATACAAATATGATGTTTAAAAAAATACACTTACAAAAGTACTAGTTTGCTAATTTGTTGGTCATGTACTTCTGTCACTTGGCTGACAAAAAAATGCACTTAAAAATGCACTTACAAATGCACTTACAAAATATCATTTTGGTCTTTGAATAATTCTTTGTGCTTTTATGGTTCTAGATAAGATTAAATAACATTTTGGTCACTTGGGCTTGATTCATGGGATAAGCAACTCATCCGACCACTCCTGTCGCTTCTCGACGCCGACCGTGGCGCCTAAGAAGAGGTCATCTGCAAGAGCTTTTCGCCGTGCTCAAGATCGATGGGAGGAGATTGTCAGCAAATTCTGCAAGGGAGATGCAGAGAAAAGGGCGGACGTAGAAGAGACCTGCAATATGTTTCCTAGCTTGCAGATGTGCGTCGACCACGCTAGGGGCCTCATCGCCGTGGCTACGGATGATGAGAAGAAGACGATGTTCCCCGACGGCCGTGGAATTCCTCCTGTCGCTGTTTTTCTTTGGGCTATGAATGAAGCGGAAAACTCACCAGATCTGCGTTAGTGTGCTAGGTGGTACGAGTACCGCTCCCGCCGTCGCGCCCCTCCAGCTCCAGTGGAAGGTCTCTTCGGCATCGTGGTCGCCAGACCAGCTGCAGTGAAGCAGGTGATTGTCCACTCTGACAGCGAGGGATAGAGCAGTGAAGATGATGAGGAGGATGAGGAGGAGGAGGAGCCAGGTGCGGACGTGGTGGTGGTGGAGGACGACAGCAAGCAGGAGCAGCTCATGGTGGAGATGGCGCAGCAGCTGCAGCCGCCTGCCCGCGATGACTTGTACATGGTGGCGCCGGGGATCCCGCATCTCGGCGACATGAGCATACCAATCAAGGCCGAGACCTACATCCGCGTCGGCATTCGCCACTCTGACTGCATCAAGAAGATGAAGGAGATGCAGAAATGAAGAAAGTGAGTGTCAGTTAGACAAGTGTTAATGTTTATGTTCAGTACGCCGAACCTGTTATGTACTGCAGTTGTTTAAGCATTGTCAAGGTGTTATGTACTGGTAGTGAAGTTGTTATGTAATGAGATGTTTAATTAAGTAGAAATGTTTTCCTCTCTGTTGCACTCCACAAAATTATAGTAGCCTAAGAGAGGACACTTCTCTCTATATGTATAGTAGTTAGCGTCGACCAAGCACCGAGATAAGAGAAGGAACTTCTCTCTATTAACTAGCTAACACAATATGAAACCCCTAAATTAACCCTCCAAAACCCCAACCCCCC
>NC_041389.1:550413214-550429198 GCF_002162155.2 Triticum dicoccoides
AAAACAGCTCCTGCCAGCTGCTGACGCGTGGAGGCCTATTGGTCCCGGTTGGAAATACCAACCGGGACTAAATGACCTCCTGCCTGGGCGCCCCATAGCGGAACGTGGAGCCCCTTCTATCCCGGTTCGTAAGTGAACCGAGACTAAATGGTTTGGGCTTTAGTCCCGACCCTTTAGTCTCGGTTCCTGAACTGGGGCTAAAGGGCCTCTGGGACCGGGCCAAATGGGTCGTTTTCTACTAGTGTGGAGGACGAGCAGGAATTAAGCTTGGGGATGCTTGATACGTCTCCAACCTATCTATTTTTGTATTGTTCCATTCTATTATGGTATCAATCTTGAATGTTTTATATGCAATTATATGCAATTTTACATCATTTTTTGACTAACCTACTCCCTCCGCACGAAAAAACTTGTCCCAATCTTATTTCTCAAATGGATGTATCTAGCACTAACTTGGTGCTCGCTACATACATTTGAGGGACAAGCTTTTCCGGACGGATGGAGTATTAATTAGTGCCCAGTGCCACTTCTTGTTTTTTTGCTTGTTTTTGGCTTTTGAGAAAATCAATCTCAAACGAAGTTCAAATGGGAAACAAATCTTTGGATTAATTCTTTTTGGAACAGAAGTGATCCTAGATGGTTCGGGAGAAGACCAAAAGAGTAACGAGGGAGAGACAAGCTCGAGGGGCGCGGCCAGGGGGGCCAGGCGCGCCCCATTGAGCTTGTGGGCCCCTCGTGGCACCTCTTGACCTAATTCCGCCTCTATAAATTGACAAATATTCCCAAACTAATAGAGGGCCACCTGAAACACTTTTTCTGCCGCCGCAAACCTCTGTTCTTCCGTGGTCCCATCTAGAGGCCTTCTTTGGTACTCTTCCGTAGGGGACATCGATCACGAAGGGCTTCTACATCAACCTTGCTGCCCTATCGATGATGCATGAGTAGTTTACAACAGACTCACGGGTCCATAGCTAGTACCTAGATGGCTTCTTCTCTCTCTTTGATCTTCAATGCAATGTTCTCCTCGATGTCCTTGAAGTTTTATCCAATTTAATCTTCTTTTGCGGTTAGTTTGTTGGGATCTGATGAATTGTGGATTTATGATGTGAATATTCATGAGAAACATTTGAGTCTTTTCTGAACTTATTTATGCATGATTGTTATAGCTTTGTATTTCTCTCCGATCTATTTGTTTGGTTTGGCCAACTAGATTAATTTATATTCAGGGGGAGAGGTGCTTTGTGATGGGTTCAATCTTGTGGTGCTCTATCCCAGTGACAGAAAGGGACAAGACACGTATTTGTATTGTTGCCATTAAGGATACAACGATGGGGTTTATTCATATTAGTTGAGTTTACTTCGTCTACATCATGTCATCTTGCTTAAGGCGTTACTCTGTTTTTATTAATTTAATACCCTAAATGCATGCTGGATATCGGTCGGTGGGTGGAGTAATAGTAGTAGATGCAGGAAGGAGCCGGTCTACTTGTCTCGGACGTGATGCCTATATACGTGATCATTGCACCGAATATCGTCATAACTATGTGTCTCTCTATCAATTGCCCAACAGTAATTTGTTTACCCACCATAAGTTATGTGTTTGAGAGAGAAGCCTCTAGTGAAAACTATGGTCCCCGGATCTACTTCTATCATATATATAAAAACACAAAAAGGCCTTCCTCCAATTTTCAATTTTATTTTATTTTATCTTTACAATTTATCTATCCACCACTACAAGATTTAATACTTGCAAGTAACCGCCAAGGGAATTGACAACCCTCTTGTTTGCGTTGGGTCAAGTATTTACTTTTGTGTGTGCAGGTGTTGTTCACAAGGCTTTGTGTGATTCCCCTACTGGATTGATAACCTTGGTTCTTAACTGAGGGAAATATTTATCATTACTGTACTACATCTCCTCTCCTCTTCGAGGAAATCCGAACGCAGCTCACAAGTACCAGTAGCAACGGGGATAGCCTGGAGCAAACAACCTCGGGGCGGCGGTGGACCGCGGGCCGCGGTACTACGACCCAAAGGAGAGACGCTGCGGCAGCGGGTGAATCGTTGCAACAACGGGAACAACCTCGGGACGGCGGCGTGGACCGCGTGACGCTGCGCTAAGGCCCGAAAGGGCGACGCAGCGACAACGCGGGTTGGTGCAGCGGCGGGGGGAACCACAGGCCGGCGGCACTGCAGCCTGATGGGCGACGCGGTGGCAGCCCGTTGCTTGATCGGTGGAGGATGTGCTGTACTCGGGGATAGGGCGGCGACGGCCAGCGCAGATCGATGGGCCGACAGAGGCGCGGATGACGGCCATCATGGGCCGCCGCATCGTGTGAAGCTGCTGGGTCTGAGAAGAGGCTGGATGGTCGTGCCAGTGTTGTAGTAGAGGCGCGCGGGGTCGACGGCGGCGGGGGGCGGCGTAAACCGATTTTAGATCGAAAAACAAAAAAGAAACGCCAATCAATGAGAGCGGCGAGAGAGAGAAAACCCGGATCAAAGGACCGAGAAAACATTCTCTAGGGTGGACGGTCAACACGAACCGCAGACAAACCTTAGGTACGGGCGGCGTGGCCTCCGGTGGCGATCATGGAGATCGATAGTCCAGGAAAGGCGCGGTGTGGAAGCGTCGGCGGCTAGGGTTTCGATCGGGGTTAGGTTAATACCATGTAAGATGGAATAGAGAGGTAATTGGTGGAGTTGTTGATTGTATTGCTGAGTCTCGTGCGCATATACATAGGAGTACATGATCTTCTTGGAGTACAAGGCAAGATAAAATAAATCCTACACTATCTATGTTTTTAAAATAATCTTGATATTCAACATACACGTGCAAGAGAGCGTGTAATAGGTGGCTTACGTGGCTCGCGGGGCTAGCACACTTAACTTGGACAAACATGAATTTCAATGGTTTTCTGATTGGCAGCACCCTCGTTCTTCCACTCCAGGGTTTCTCGGGTGAAAACCCTAGGGCGACGACGCTCATGGCATCGTGTCCTTCTTGAAGGCACCGTTGAGAGAGCTAAGTGGTCGTGGGCACGGCTCGTGTTCTTGGGCAGCTGCAGTTGGCGTGGCCCTCTTCCTCCAGGAGGCATCTGCTTCGGGGGAAACCCTGTATCTGGGCCTCCCAGGTCGGATGATGACGGAAACTATGGCGCCGTTCTCCCTCTTGGGGGCATCGTTTTAGAGCAGGTGCTGATTGGAAGGGCCCAGAGGTGGAGCGGGGTTTCATCTTCCACATCGATGATGGCAGGTCTCGACACGTGGCGCAGTGGAGGCTCGGCTTTCGATGCGGGTTGACGGACTCGCGCAGGAGGGTGACGATGTCTACCGTCGTGGTGGCATCGATGGCAGAAAGGCCTTGTAAGGTTGATGCATCAGTTCTGCTCTGAGGATGGATCGATGGAAGCTGGAGGTGACGAACCTTGCAGCGTGCGGTGCTCACTGGGAGTGTGCCGGACCGGTGTGTGACCCAGTCTAGGTAGTAGCTTGGATGGGGCATCCGGCTTTAGATGTTAGGCTTTGTTGCGATGTCTGTTTGGTATTAGACTCGGACATTTGGCACCACTTCATCAGGGGATAGGAGCAATAGGCGTTGCCAAGATGGTGGCTTCAGACTTATTGATGTATTACCTTCTCAGGTCTTTGGAAATAATTAATAATATGGCCGCATGCATCGTCAGATGCAGAGGCCGGGGGTACATCCTCCTTTTAAAAAAAAAGCACCCTCGTTCTTCACTGAGATGCTAATGGCATATTGTGAAAAGATTATTTCAATTGTTCGCCGAGTTTAATGTTGCTTCATCGAGTGTTTTTAATAATCAGCCTATTACCATTTTTCGTGGTGGAAGTAGACTCTACAACTGTAGCATCACAAGTTTATACATTAGTCTAATATAGTTTTTTAATGAGAAAGAACAACATTTTCTAAGAATGAGAAAGACTAATTTAATGGATGCAAACAGAATTTATGACATCATTGACAGGAAATACATATAGTTAGGAGGTATTAGTGTGTAATTAATTATATGGAGAATTATGAAAATGATTTCACTCCTACAAATGACGCTACCATGCATGTTTATCCAAAAAGTGTTTACTTCCATCCTTAGCTAGCAGTCACATGACCCATCCCTCACCCCTTTTCATTGCTATAAAATCCCCACCATAGGCTACAAGCAAGCACAAAAAACGATCAGTTCTTACATACACATCTCCAACGAATCCAGAAAGATGGTGTCCTCGTCTGGTTCCACTGTGGTCACCCTGCCAGCCGACTCGTCATCGTCTTCCAACAAGGAGGCTCAGGTGGGCACGTTTAAGTGCAGGTTTTGCCCATGCACTTTCAAGACCGTGCGGGGGCGGGCCAGCCACCAGAAGGTGCACAACCGCAAGCCGCGCATGGAGCGTCATCCCGCTTGGTCCCTGCCGCGCATGACCTGGGCGCCGTTGTACGCCACCTACTTGCACAACGCTCGCCTGCATGCCGACCTGTTTTCCGCCCACTACTACCCCAGGCCCCGCTTCTTGTCGCCTTCGTTGCCATGGCAAACCGGCACAAGCCTTCCTCCGGCTCAACCATCTTCTGCAGTGTTGGTGCAGGCCGTCAGCGGCTATCCCGGCACCGGAGATGGAGGTCACCTGGCACGCCAGCAAGGGGTGCGTCAAGTGAATCCGGAAGAGACTACTGTTGACGGGATTGATCTCACTTTGAAGCTCTAGGATTAGGCTTGGATTGTTTTGGGTCACCTAAATGTTTAAATTGTTCTGTTAAGTTATCTGAATCCTGTATTTGCTTCGCTTTACTTTAGCTATGCTCAATCGTATTTGCCTGCGATTCAAACATGTGATCGGTTGATGTACCCAGCTATCAAAGTGTAATTCAAGAAATTGTTATATCTGGATGGTTTTCTTATAACGTGTGTATTGTTATTTGGAAGGATGGGCTATCTGTTTAAAATGAACACTGATATGAGTTGGAAAAACTCATGGTATGGAACTGGGTCAAATTATTTTGTTTTCATCCAAGGGAGTTGTACAACATGAAGTAGGTACTTGTGGTCCAATCTCTTTATACAGAGCACGTTTCCTAGAATTTAGTTGAGTGTTGCTCCTTAACATCACCCTTCCCGAAAGTGCTTTATTCCAAATGTACATCCATTGTGAAGATACATCTAATAAGTCCCGGATTTATAACGGTAATATGGTCTATCATAAGTGATATGGAGATATTCGATTGTTTTCATCTCTTAGATTCAGGTATGTCATGCACCTCACCCAGGGGCAGCAAATCTCCACTCTTCGTGAAAAAGTGCATGTTCCACTTCTCGAACATTGTATTAGATAAAAGAAAATATGAACAACGGAAAATAAAAGTGATATTTTCTTATATCTAATTAAGTTGCTTTCAGAAGAGCATTAGATTAGTTTACTGAAAAATGTGATGGGCACATTTAAGAAAAATGCAACTGTGTGAAAAAGTGTAAGCTGCACCTAGGATCATTTTTTTTTGCACCATAAAAAATCCAGACCTCACTAAAATATCCAAAATTACAAAAATAAATAAATCAGATTTCAATGTATCACAAATTTCTGAAATTTAAGTAATTTTACCCAACTTAAATTTGGTTTGAAATTAGCGAGGCTACAAAAATTTCAGTACCCACCAAAATATAGTTGAGATATTTATAGATGAGTTGCACTTTCACTAAATTGAAGTACCGCTTTCAAAACCAAAACCGACTTTGAGATGAGAAAATGTCAGTCTTCTTAATTTTAAATCTACAGTGAACACCAATGGCTTCCTCAAAGTGAGCTTAGTCACATACACTGACAAACAAGATCGCTTGTGGACCTACCATCTGGAAATGTTCTTTCAGATTGAACATTTCGTGATGCCTCCTCCAATCCATTCAAGGAGTTACCGAAGCCGCCAAGATGGAACGATTTATGGTAGGATTGCGTGAAGAAATGCAATACCGGCTATTGTTTTATGACTTCACAAACTTCCTAGAAATGGTGAACAAGGCCCTCCTGCTTGAAGACAAGCATCACGCAATAAAAGACATTCGCAAGCGCAAAAAGCCGGCACTAGGAAGCTCAGGAAACAACAAGCCCCGTGTCTGTATGATTCTGTTCTGCATATTCGTCTAAATGGATAATTTTAAATCGAAACAAAAGGTATTAGTTATTGGCCCGGCGTCCATACAAACAAGCTGTGTACCGTGGAGGTTAACTGAAGAATTGTTCACCCAAAACAATTGGACTCAAAGAAGCAGAGTAGAGATGTGAGAAACTTGAGAGAAAAGTGAGAAGTAATTGACCCAGTGTGGTACAATCAGGACCTTTGATAGTGTGATTGGATCATGGGGAGATAAATGAATCTGCTCCAGAAGAGAAATAGAACAGAGAGAATAGAGGAGGAGACGTGTGTGAGGGGCTCGGCGGCGAAGCTGCATGTGGCAGGCCTTATGGCGCGGGCGCGCAACCAATGGCGGAGCTTCTCGGGGGCGAACCTGGGCGGTCGCCCCCCCAGCAAAAATGAAACTTTTTTAATACCCCATCATAGTAACGAGGCGGCACTGCACACACCAGCCCATAGGGCCCTTTTAACATCTCCGTACGGAGACAAACTAACTGCGATGTACAGCAGCCAGCGACCAACTCTGATTTCTCTCGTCTTTAGTCTTTCCTCTTGTCATCTTGTGTGGACTTGCGGACTGGGAATGGCTGGGTGCCTCCCCTTGATGCAACAAGTGCCACCAAGGAGCTACAAGGCCGACCGCGCTCCACTCCTCGACAATGCGAGCGGTCTGCGTAGAGGTAGAGGTGAGGCACTGATCAGTCATCAGTGATCGTGCCTGCGTGTGGGCTAGTGAGCAGCAAGCAGTGAGCTAGTGAGCAGCAAGCAAGCAAGAGCAGTCTGCCCACCCACTCCCCGCTGGAAATTTCTTCCTGGTATAGATTCTTGCATCTTAATTTGTTGGGGTAAGTTTTAAATAGGTCATGTATTTTGTACTAATTCTTTTTGTTTACATAACGGGTAGTGATGGTTAAAGGAAACCATTGCTGCATTTTACAAAAGAAAGAGAGGTGAATGTAAAGCTAATGAACCGATATTAACTGGATCAGAACCCCTGTTCAACCTATTAAAAAAAAATCTATTCAACCTCCTCTATTATTGCAGATGTTCTTGCCATTTAAGAGCACAAAGAAACGAAGAGCTGATTGTTAGTGTGATTAACTCAATACTCCATGGTTAAATAATATTTTGGTATATTTTTTCCATTGACTAGCTTTTATAGATATAATGAACGTTTGAAATGCGATTAATGTACTTACCTAAGTTTCTCAATACTTTTCAATATCTTATTTGTCGTAGTGATACAGTTCCTTATTGAGGAAGAAAAAAAATGTTCGCCCCTCCTGAGATTTCTTTCAAGCTCCGCCACTGCGCGCAACAGTGCCGTGGCGGCTGCACGGCGGAGGGCGTCATGCTTGAAGGAGGCACGTTCCTCCCGCTTCCGGCGTCATGTGGCATGGGCCTCCGTGTCATACTAGCCTATATGTTTTGTTTCTTGGGATTCTTATGAACATTGAAGGATTCTCCTGAAATTTCCCATCCATTGAAGTCCTATAGAACTCTCTAATTTGGTCCTAATTTTTGGTTTGCAGGTCATGCAATTGTTGGGCTATTCTTCCTCTGCTCCATACTGTGGTCGCTGTTGTTGCAACAAATATTACACGTTCTCAGCGAGTTGCTTCTGACAAGAGCATTTGCAATGCATACTTTCAGAATCAAAGAAACCCCATTTGCGGTTACAGTTATATCCTGAAACACACCGTATCTACCGTTCTTCTACTAATTTTCTGTCCATTAACTTCCTTAAAAGGGTGTGGATATACTCTCAGCAGCCTAGAAAAAAGCTAGATAAATCTAACATATAGATTCAGAACTTTCAATCGTTCAAAACTTTATCAAAGGTTGGATATACTCTCAGCCTACAAAGAAGAGAAAAACAGAGGAGCTACAAATCAGTAACAAAAACACAAAGGTGTCAGCTGAACCTGTAACTATTTGCTCAACAGTTAAACTAATCATTGAGTAAAATTTGTTTTCCTAGCATGATTTTTGTTCTTACTAAGGAAGAAAATAAACTTTGAAATGTGAATAGAAAGTGTTGTTGTCGACCTCTAATTGATAAGTATACATATTATTATTATGGACACTAAAAAAATGATGAACATGTTCAACCTTCTTGCTCCCAGGTTTATTGAGCACGATTACCAGCAAGGCGAAGTCGGTGGAGCTCATGACCACCGCCATGCACAAGGACTGGCCAAGCCCGCAAAAGTAGTTTCGCCGCCAAAACTGTATTTTTTTTCTACCATATGCACTCAAATGTTTTGCATTCCCTTGGGATTTTGGTGGACATGAGCATAATTAATGTCTGTTTAACTGAATTTCTCTAATACTTTTTCATACAAAAAATGTCCTGCGGGAAGAAAATAAATTTTCAAATATTGAAGTCGATAGAAAGTGTTGTTGTGGGCCTCTAATTGAGAAGCATACATATTATTATTTTTCACAGTACAAAAAAGATGCTGAACATGGTCCACCTTCTTAGGTTTATTGGGCATGATGACCAGCACGGTGAACAAGGTGGCGCGCATCACCACCTCCCCGCGCAAGGAAACGTCAAGCCTGCAAAGGTAGTTTCATTGCCGAAACTGCATTTTTTGTCTACCATATGCACTAAAATGTTTTTGCATTTCTCTTGGAATTTTGGTGGATTTGAACTAAACGTCCGTTTTAACTGAATCATGCTGCAGAGCCAATAGTAGAAAATCAGCGAGCAGCTTCAGGCCCTTGGTTAGTGTTGATGATTTATTCGGATGCAGGATGTTTTGAGAAGACCCTTGGTCATTACTCATTAGTTGTTGTTTCCATTGCTATTTTACCATATGATGAAATAATCATGGATCTTGTAAAATACTTGGTAATTACGTGTCTCAGTTCTTAATTTAGTGTTTGGAAGTACTTGTGTTTATGCTTTAGACATTTACACTTGTAAAACTCTGATCCCTCAGTTACATGCTTGCTGACACAGTATTACTCCAGTTAGTCTAGCAATAGTTCTTTTTAACAATGGGACTGGAAAAATTGTATGGCGTATGTTATGTTGGACTCATTAAATATAACTATTTTTTTTATTTCTTGATTGCAGGATCCAAAGAACTAGCTCGACTGAACTCTAGATCGCGGACAGTTTAGTCTTGGCACTTAATTAGGATGGCTAAATTACATTTGAGTTTCATTTGATGGATATTTGCTATGAGAATTATGAATTTGTATGAATCTACATATTATACGTATGGTTTCGAATATTATAATTGAATTCCTCTATTTTTTTACGGTTGCAATAGGATATTACCACAACCCACTTTTGGTTGCCACATGTTAGCACCACGAAAATTTTATATTGTCGCAATAGTTTCTCGCTACAAACAGTTCACCCGTTGTGATATCTATTTATCACCACCAAAACTAGTATGTTGCAATTTCCTGTTACGACAACTGGAATATTTGTTGCCATAACTTAATGCCACAAGTGTAGCGGTTCGTTGCAAAATGCCTAATGCCACGAAAAGTAAGGATTGCCATAGTTTATTGCAACAATTGACTATTGCCACGAAAGACTATGCTCCACGAAACAAACATCGTTGGCGTAGGGTGTTGCCACAAATGTCTATCGCCACGAGCTACTAGTCGCCATGATTTGTTACATGTTGCATTAAACCTACCTCCACAAATCAAATTGTGGCATCAGGTGAGTGTTGCCACGGGAAAACATGTGGCAACTTCTCACATGATTGTTGCAATAGCACACTTTATTGGCATAGTTGCTTTTTTGTGGCAATAACCTATTACCATGTGTCCAGTCGCAACGGCTGCCAACGAATGTTGTTTCATTGCAATAGGTACTTACTGCCACAAATCAGCATGTATTGCGACGAACGATTTTGTTGCAATAGACCCGAATCCTTGTAGTGTGTATGCTGTAATGGATGAGTGTAAGAATATTTCTTTGGATTAATAAATATATGAGTTGTTTTTTGAAGAAGTACACGTTGGGTATCCATGGATTCTAAACATCATAGAAATGGGATAGCTCCTATACTCGAGAGTATTGCAGATGGATAGACTATCAATAAGAGTATGCCGTCGTGGCACCAACCCAGCATTGGCATAGACAGAGAGCAATACATGCCCATTGACAACACATGCCCAACGCCATCGAACCTCTTGAACATAAAATAGCATCCCGCTGTCTGAATCCACTCGATACATGTTGCACTTCGACCTACACGTATTGATATTATTCCTAGTAACAAATGTTCCCTATGGAATTTTTGATGGTGCGCCAACATTATCTCCCCAAAATTGTCCACGAGGTGCATGCAATCCACACACATGAAGATATCCATACTCAGCTTGGCAGACACCTCCTGGAAGTGGCTGATCTGCACCCATTTTCAGCACCGTGTGACACGATGTGTGGTAACAGGGTAGAAGCGGCCTGCAAACATTAAGCATACTTTTCCCAACTAGTTGTCTCCAAGCTTGAGTGATCATTAAGCATACTAATATCCTATAAGTGACTCAAAAGAGGTCCTAAAATGATAAGCAGCAGTTCCCAATTTTGACATAACATAGTCAAGTGATACTGACCATTGACCTTACCATAATTTGCAAAATGCAATAATAACAAATCTCCACAAACAACATAAACTTCATCTTGTTTGTGTGTGATGGGGACCAAGTGAGGCATCTTCTCGAGGTCCAATTAGGCGAAGGCGGGAAGGAGTCACTTGCTAGAAAATTTATTTCCTTACAAATGTCATATAAACCATGGTAAAGTACACAAAAAATAGAGCCGGTGGGGAAACTCTCTGGAAGCATAGACAGAGAGCAATACATACCCAATGACAACACACGCCCTGCGCCACCAAAGTTGTTGAATGTGAAATAGTGTCCCGCTGTCCGAATCCACTCGATACATGTTGCACTTCCACCTCCACATATTGCTATTATTCCTAGTAACATATGTTCCTAGTGGATTTTTTGATGGTGCACCAGCATTAGCTCAACACAATTGTCCACCAGGTGCATGCAATCCACACACATGGAGATATCCATATTAAGCTTGGCAGACACCTCCAGTGGTGGTGGCTGATCTGCACCCATTTCCAACACCATGACACCATGTGTGGTAACAGGGTAGAAGCCGTCCCATTGGCGCATTGTAGCAGCACAATTACTGTAGTGGCCATTTGTTTTTATCTTCATTCATTTTTTTAAAGGAATTTTTTTAGTTTTTCTAAAATTTGAAGAAATTTATTGAAAATGAGTACATATTTTAATTTTCTTGAAAATTCTATCATATGTTTTATGTCAAGAATATTTTTTCAAATCCTTGAGATCATTTTTTGAAAAGCGAGAACAAATTTTCAAAATATTAATTTTTTTGGAAAAGGCCAAATTTGCGATCTTTTAAATGTTCATTTTTAAAACAATGGGAGATTTTTTCAAAATAATTAAAAAAATCAAAGTTTCGAATATTGTTTAGAAATGTTTTATTGATTTTTGAAAGTGAGAACATTTTTTCAAATTTTAAACTTTATAAAAAAATGGAACAAATATTTGCAATCTTCAAATATTTTTATTCTTTGGAAAGAACAAACAGAAAGATAGACAGGAAAGAACACCCGAAATAAACCTGCAAAGGAAAAAGAAAAAAGAAAATAATGGCCAGGAACCTTGTAGGAAGTTCTTAGAAATAAGATGTGATGAATGAACAACATGTTATATGGACTGCCCATCTTACCTTCATTTGCTCCGGACCTGTGTTGAACAAACACTACATCATGCAGTGAGCATTCAATAAGGTTTACCAACGAAACGACGTCTATTGTTCTTCTTCTCCGCAAATAGCCAAGGAAACGAGCAGTCCAATAGGGTTTACAATGAAACGACGTCTGCTGATCTTCTCCTTCATGCAGTGGTAATAGTAGTAGTACTCCACTGCACGGTTCGACATGTGCAAGGGTGTATTCTATGTAATGTGAATGTTTTATCAACAAATAGTACTCCAACATATGGGCAATACAAGAAGCACACATATGGGTATTTGAAATAGTAAATAGTATGCTCTTTCTAGATCCACGTATTTATCTTTTTGTGTATATACCACACATTACCCGGAAAAGAAAGAGTGTATCTACCACATATTGAAATACGTGTACTGAATACAGTTATAGGCACATATATCACATTTGCATGCATCTATACGTAAAAATGTATGAATGACCGGGAAAATGTTCAGCGGCACCTAGTACCATCTTGGTAGTACATGCAAATAAAATAAAAATATATAAAAAAACCAACACATTTGTATCTAAATTGTATTAGATGAAAGCATTTCCCTTATATGGGGCAATCACAGCCACATATAACAAAACATTGGGTAAAACAAGAATGAAGTGTTTGAAATTTTGTAGAGGTTTAAAACCAATTCCTGGAACAATTTGTCATGTGTGCGTATGTCTTATACTTATGTGTAATGTTTTATTTAGAAATAGTACTTTAACATCTGAGCTATAAAAGAGACAATTTGTGTAATTGTAGTACCGAATACCACACTATTTTTACATCCACATATTTACCCTTTTTGTGTATGTACCATATATTACACCAAAAGAAAAAAGTGTATGTGCCACATATTAAAATATATGTATGAAATAAAATTTATAGGCACATACACTATGTTCATATGTATCTACACGTAAAAAGCTATATAATATAAATTTGTGATTTTTTTTACAATCGGGTTCCATGAACCTGTCCTCGATTAGCCAAAAAATTGGAAGTACTATGAAAAATCTGCATGTATGCACCTTTAAACGAAACACAGCAACGCCATGTGCAATGCATGACTAGTCGCTGGAAATCTTGACAATAAGTAGAAGGTTGTAAAATAAACCTGGTACAATTTCCATGGGCAAAAAATAAACTTCTCCGAACTCAATAAAATGACATCTCCATCTGTATTGCTCCTTAGATTCTATGGATTTAATTGAAAATCATGTTTTTTTTCTACAAGTAATGACCTTTTGGACCAAAAAAACTATCAAGTACCTATTGTTTCCTCCCCATCTCAAGGATTCACATGTTTAATTAACCTATGGGAAGTAAAGATCAAATACATGCATGAAGCAAGGTTTCAGGCTGTACTACCAAATTTTGGTAGCTTGGGTTGATTGGTGAAAAAAGAAAATTGTAGTTCACGCTAAAAAAAAGACTACGTTACCAAATTCTACAACTCCCTTGCCTTGCAGGTCCGGTAGGCTTGCCGTGAGGATCTTGCCGTCGGAAGCCCTATAGAAGGAGGCGTTGCCGTCCCAGGTCTCTGGCAGCATCAGAAGGGGAGCAAAGCGCCCGAGCGGCACCATGTTGCTCCAGGGCCTGCTCGTGGGCCGAAAACTGACGACGTCTTGGCCGGACGAGAGCCTCTGGGCGATGCACCGCAGAAGATCACACATCAGATCGATGATGCAGCGCTGCTGCAGGCTCGCCTGCAGTCTTGGACTTCTCCGAAGAGCGGAGGACGTGGATATGGTCTCGAGAGGGAGGGAGAGAGAGAGAGTGAAATGTACTGCTGGCTTGTGGCCCGAAGGTGGAGATGATTAAGTGATGGATCACGCCGCCCGAGGTGTTGGAGGATGGGGAGATGGGGCGAGAGTCTGCGTACTAGATTGGAGGAGATCGATCCGAGGTGCCACCCAAGGTTAGATATAGGATACTGGCAGCAAGGTAGGTCGGACAGTTTTCTGGAACCAATTGAATACGCATTTGATATGGCGCGAGAGGAGTGTGTAATCCTTAACACCTCTTCTGGGCATGCCCGGTTGCGACGGCGGTATGGTCTCCGGCCCCCTGTTTCCCGGAGGGGTTGGTAGTCCCCCAATCGGTCGTTTGGCGAATGGAAGCAATGATGAATTATTTTTCCCAAAACCTAAAAAGTGGAGCTGGCTCGTTTGTCTTACAGAGCAAACGCGCTCGCGCGCCGTCCGATTCTCATCTCGCGGCCGCGCGCTTCCCAGGTGAAAACCGCTGCGTCGTCCGATTAAATCGGACAGGTCAGGAGGAAACCCACGAGGCCCTGATCGACCACCCACTCCCCATCCCCTCACGCTCTGTCCCCTTCTTCCTCCTTTGGTCCTGCCTCAATCCCTGCCGACGCATCGCCGGGGACCCGAGCCACCGCACCCTACTAGCCCCTCCAGCCTACCTCCGCCGACCTGTCCCGATCCCCTCCATTATCAACCGCTACCTGTGCTCTTCCCCTGGCGCTACCCCAGCAATCCCGCCGCGCTCTGGACGAACGACAGCATCACCCTGCGCCGGATTTGGGCCACCCCGTGCCGGATCCGCACCCCCAGCATCAGATCCCGCGGGTTCTCTTCTCGTACATGGTGGCCTCCCGCCCCCCAGGCCATGGATCGCCTACACGCCCAGCAGGGTCGATTTGTTGGGGTGGTAGGAGCCCGTGGATGGAGGGGAACCATGGCCGCCGACATCGCCAGAACAGCTCCGCTTCTCGTACACCAATGGAACCGGGTAAGTTTTCCCCTGCATACTGCTAGCAACATCGTATCTTCATGGTTATGGCTCGTGCAAAAGACATGCGTACCATGGGCACCTACATAATCTGAAACAAGCAATTCAAGTGTTGGATTTGGCGCAGTAGTTGCAAGATTCATTCAATTTCAGTTCTGAATTCTCCCTAACATGGATTTGGCTTTTGGTCAGGTTCATTGGGAGAGGGGGTCCAAGGGGACTGGGGTGTTGTATAGAGCAATCTGATTAATGACTGAACTTAGTAAATTTTCCAAAAAAAAATGGTGCGCATGATTCCAAGTTCTGCTGCACAAGCTCACAATATTAGCATATCTTCCTGCAGGAACTAGCAAGTAATGTATAAATGTGAAGCAAATAAATCGGTAACACTAGGCAACTAGGGGGATAAACACTAGAACCAAAGTGTTCCCCTTTTTTTGTGTTGTATATTTGCAGCAAACAATAAACAAGTTTTCTCTTTCTTTTCCATCTGTGTTCAATAGGAGAAATCAGAGGAAACATGGACTGAGGTAAAGCAGTAATTGAAAACAGCACAGGGAGGGTGTAGGCTCACACTTCTATGGCAATATGTTCCCAAAAAATTTAGCAAGCAATACTATAGCTAGTTACACCTTTTGTGTTTTTCCGTGTATCTCCAAAAAACAGTAGAGCATATTTGTTATCTGTGCGGGGGTCTGGTATATCGATGATTTTTTTGGTGCACGTAGCCCTGTGAACAGCTCTATATGTGAACCTTTTTATTATCTCCATGCATATGAATTGCTTGTTCTGTGTAATGCGACTTGCCCTTGAGCCTGTGTATCGGGGATGCAGTACCAGTTTCACCATGTGTCCCTCTCTGCTTTTACAGTTTTTTGCAGGATAATTCTCGAAAAAAGGGAGCCCGGCAATCTGCACATTTACAATTAAGAAACTTCATCATGTGCTCCCAGGTAACCTACTAGACTTGCCTGGAATTAGTATGAATTTTGCCTAAATTTCATGCTAAATTGCGCACTAGCTGGTTGTCAAGTTGTCTAAAAGTATTAAAGTAAGCATATTGATTGAAGTTACAACACAATCTGCATCATCATACCTTTGTAGGCAATTTGTAGAAATAGTCATGCAACTTAGAATCGTAAGTACATGTAACCATCTTTTTGCTGTGATTTCGGAGTGTTGTTTTCGTGTGAAAGTATTAGTACTAGCACATAAGTTGCGTCGGTACCTAAAAGGGTCACCATTTTTTTGATTGACTCTATGTACCCTATTTTCTAGTAATATATTGGATCAGATGGTGATATGAT
>NC_041389.1:550430305-550432380 GCF_002162155.2 Triticum dicoccoides
GAAAAAAGAACAACCATTAATGGTTGCTAGATGTGAGAGAGGGTCTAGTTCCTGTTTTCTAAAATGAGTTATTTGCCAGATCTCCGTCCTACAGTGGAGTATGGCCTTTTCTGTGTTTTGTCCATTTTTCAACTTTGGCTAACCATTGCTTTGTAGTTGCCTCAAAATGATGCAGAACTTGCCATTTTTTTTTCATTTATATACTCAATAATATATTGTTTGCTACAAGGGGGGCCTCCATCTTTACTGAACATGATAGGCAACTGCACACATCTAGACGAGGCAATTTTGATACACACATATCAAGCAACTTAATACAATTGAAATCAAATACTAGTTTTTCCCACTGTTCTGATAGTTCAGAAAACATACACATCAAGGTTAGGCAACTCCACATAGCTATACTAGGCAATTGGTACTCACAAATCAAGCAACTTAAAGAAACTGAAGTCAATCAAATATTTAAAACGCAGAGAAAAGTCGGGTAAGTGACATCTTAGGCACACATTTTAGGGGGATAGGAAGGGGGATTGGGCGGCAGACAATTTGTGTATGTGGAAACACAAAACTCATAAATTTTTTTCCAAACAACAGGCAAGTCACGCATAAAACTCTAGCAAGTCCCCCATAGTTTTCTAGCAAGTCACATACAAGACCACGATAGCTTTCTTTGTTATGCAAACCATGGCAAACCCCTTTCTGTTTTCCTTTTTTTGTAGGACCCACCTAAAAAATCTCAAAGCTATCCAAGGAATGCCTAAGTAAGAAACCTCCACCAGCTACTCACATGTAATCTTCATACCCTTCCCCTGGAAATTAGTTGCTTACTATCTAGAGAGAAATCAATCGTGTGTGATTACTTATTGTACTAAACTTGCTTAAGAAAACCTAGGCACTTGCCTACAGTTTCTTTTCAGTGAGGACCGTAAAACTTAATAAGAGCCTAGTATACTAGTGATTGGCAGGAAATCAGTTGCTCACGACCAGCGTGCACGAGCACGAAGTTTCTTAATGGCAGAACTGGAGTTGCTTAAAACAACCCACCTAGATGTTTGCTGCTTTTCTTTTAAAATTTTACCACATACGTTGTACAAAGCAAACTAAATTCATAAGAGACAAATGAGTTGCTTACCCTTTTTCCACCTTTTTTTATTTTGCTTAAAAGTGCCCCAGTAGTTGCCCACATTTTTCCCCACATCTTTTTAGTTCTAGCATGCATGATCACACATGAGTTGCTCGCTCTTAACACGAATTTTTCTTAAAACAAAGCTTAGAAGTTGTTTCTTTTTTGTTCTGTTTTTCAATACACCTTTTTCTAGTCCCAAAGCAACCTAAAAACACAGCAGTCGGTACATGAAAAGAAAACGAAAAACAGACGTTGTGGTTCATGTCCTGCCAAGAGTTGCTTGCTGTCAATACCTGATTTGCTTATAAAATCCACTATAGTTGCTCACTTTCTGTTTTTGTTTTCTATTTTGCAACAGGAGCAGCACAACAACCATACTTGTTGCTCATGGATCTGGGAAAAACAAGGGAGAACACTGCGAGGAAGAAGGTGCAATCAGATATGAAAAAACAAGGTGAGAAAATCACACCTCCCATCTCTTCTTACTTTGTCTGTATATTGGTAGATTCTTCTTTCAGTTTTTAAGCTTCAGTGGGGCAGCCGTTGCAGGGTCCTTCCGATTTTTGGGGAGAAGAAGAAGGGCGTGGGGGTAGGTGAGGAGAGGGAAAGGGGGGCGTTGGGCGCAGGGGTACGTCAGGAAAGCTACACTGCCTATTTGATGACGGGCGTTGATCAAGCACGTGATGGGAGAGCTGAAGAAAAGCGTGCGAGCTGAAGGAAAGCATGGGACTGGGAGAAAAGCGTGGGCCTTCCTACTTTCCAAATCTGGATCAGGGGACCAAAACATGCCTAAAAAAGAGAGGCTGCCAGGAAGCGCTAGTGGGCAAACGTTTGCCCACTAGACGCGTCCATTATTTTTTGGTCAGCCGGGAGCAAGAAAGGGAAGGGGGAGGTGAGCGAACCTGCGCAGTGAATCCATGACAGCCACCCGCCAGCCGCGGCGAATCCC
>NC_041389.1:550434140-550442046 GCF_002162155.2 Triticum dicoccoides
AAAAAAAAATCTTCATGATTTGGATTTATCATAATTCATGGCATTTTAATAATTCTATGTAACATAAATTTGGCATGAATCTGGTCCAAAAATATGACGATGTGAATTATTGATTCTATTTTTTATGTTGAACCCCACGTTTAGTGACACGTGTCGTTGCTGAAGCGTCGTGCTGCCAACTTTTAACAGGTGATAGACGACGGGGAGATTTTATAAAATGAACTCATGACAGTGTGTGGCAAGGTGATGCATGGCTTGTCACTCGGGTTGGCTGACATAGGTGGACCAGGCTGCAGGCTGCCTCCATGACGTTGCTCAACCTGTTCACTGGCGCTATCACTGATCTCCCACCAGCGCATCGCAGAGGCTCTAGTGCATCACTCATGCTACTTGTCGTTGTGAGCATCGAATAGGGCCTTTTCTAATCTCAACTTAAATCATCATAATTTTGTTTCAATTAAGAAAGGTGCTTACCACACATCCCGTGTGGTAATAGCTACGCACAATGCTCGAATCCACGGTTCGAGTCATTCCAAAATTTTGCATTTAGAAGTTTTCTAAATTTCCCGCAACTATTCTACATGTGTGCTTGTGTATTCTATGTAACGTGTAATGTTTTATTAACAAATAGTCCTGGGATCCCTGCAAAAAAATAGTACTACAATATATGGGCAATACAAGAAGCACGCATTTGTTTATTTGAAATATCAAATAGTAGGCTATTTTTAGATCCACGTATTATCCCTTTTGTATATGTATCACATATTACCCGCAAGGAAAAAGGTGTACATATCACATATTGAAATATATGTGTTGAACACAGTTTTATAGCCACATATGTCACACTTATATGAATCTACACGTAAACATGTCTGGCTGGACCGGAAAAAAGTTGAGTGGCATATGACACCATCTTGGTAGGAAGTGCAAATGAAATTAAAAAGGAATAAACCCGAGGCATTTGTGGTTAAGTATGATTAAGATGAAAGAGTTTCCCTTAAATGGGGTAATCTTTGTGAAAATAAGCCGTGGATGGCCTTCTCTAGACCACTGGCCTCCTCTTCAGCAGCACACTTGGTGGCGGAAAAAGTGTTTTGAGTGTCTCTCTATTGGTTTACCGATTTTAGAGAATTAGGTCAAACGGAGAAACGAGGGGCCCATGAGGCACCAGGGGCGCGCCTACCCCCTGGATGCGCCCTGGTGGCTCGTGGCCACCCCCTTCGTCTTTTCACTTCCTTGTGAAGCTTCTAATGTCCCTTGCCACTGCAAAAAAATCATCAATTTTTTTTGTAGCATTTGGACTTTGTTTGGCACTGATTTCCTAAAAAACCGAAAACAGACAAAAAAATAGCAACTGACACTTGGCACAAAATTAATGGGTTAGTGCAAAAAATTGATATATAATTGCATATAAAATATCCAAGATTGATACTATAATAGCATGAAACAATAAAAAATTATGAATATGTTGAAGACATATCAACGGTTGTGTTGTTTATTGAGCTAATGGCTGCAAGCTCGCCGCATAGAGCAGCCTGCTCACGATAGGCCACATAGTGCACAAATTGCCAACGAAATGGGACTTCCTATGTGACGCATTCAGCGTCAAAGCGGGTAGATCCTATTCCCCATCGGGATCAGGGGATAGCGACCAAACACATATCCTCGCCCGCAGGAATTTGTCTTTGCGTTTTGACTTGTATTTTTCTATTTACACTTTTTTACTTTTACTTTTCCTTTTCTTATTTTATGTTTTTAATTTTCCATTTTTTATTTTTCTAATTCACAAACTTTTTTAAAAAATGTATACACTTTTTTGAATCACGATTTTTTTTGAATAAATGAGATCTTTTTAAAATCTAGAATAATTTTTCATGTTCACATTTTTTTAAATGCATACACTTTTCTATAACCATGAATTTTTTGGAATTCAGAAACATCTTTGGAAACTTATTGATTTTTTTTCGAATTTGAAAATAACTTTTGAAATTCTTTATTTTTTTAAACTCATGATAATTTTCGAATTCTACTAAAATTCGTGCACCTTTTTAAAGTCATCAATTTTATTTAGAATAGTAAATGTTTTTCGTACCCATGAATATGTTCTTCAAATTCATGAATTTCATGATCTATTTGGAAAGTCGTAAATATTTTTCAAACTCGGGAAAACTTAGATATTCGTTAACATTTATTGGAATTTATAGATATTTTTCAAATTTACATTTATTAGAAATCATGACCAGTTCTTTAACTTCTTGAACATTTTTTAAATTCATGAATTTCTTTTGAAATTTGTGAACAATTTTATAAATCATGATTATTTATTAGTTAGTGAATTTGAAATCACAAACATTTTTTGAACGTCATGAACATCCTTAAGATTTGTAAACATTTTTTGAGTGGTGTGAACATTTTCGAAATTTGTAAATATTTTTTGAAAGCAGTGAACATTTTTTAACTTTTTTTAAAGCTGTGTACATTTAAATTTGATAACATATTTTGAACTTGGTATTTCTTTAAATTTATGATCATTTTTTGAATTCATGGACAAAAGTTTCCAATTTTCATTTTTTTCGAAATTTTTAATAGTGATTTTAATTTACTGCCACTTCGTTTTTCATTTTTTTAAAAGCCCGAATTTGTGAACATTCAAACATGAACAGTTTTCCAAATAAAAAACATTTTTTTTTGAGAAAATCAAATAAAAATAATAAAGGAAAAAACACAGGTATTCATGCCTGCAATGAAACGGCGAATTAATTAGCAAGGGTTATTCCTTGCATAAATCATTTCCCACTTTCTTGGGCGCTTACAAATGATGCATTGTAGGCATGAGACATCTCGCAACATCTTTCCCCGTTTTTTACATCGATTCATTTATTCAAAATGGTTTATCTCTTGAATCGTGCGTCTAAATTCCGACCCGTTTTACTGTTGGGTTTGTCACGTCAAAATCTTTGAAACTAGACCCCATTTTAACAAGGTTCAATGATTTTTTTCAAGGAAAAACCAAAAAACAGAAAAAAAATCCAGAAAAGAACAAATACCAACAAAAAATCCAGAGTCCGAAAGCACACTTCTGGTTTTTCACCTTTTCCCCTTTTTAAGAGGCATATATTTTTTCCCCGAGAAGCAGAGGAATCAAATCTATGATTATTGTGGAATCACATACTTTGTCTCTTTAGGAGAAGTACAACTTTGCTTCTCCGGGAAAAAATATATATGCTTCTTTAGAAGGGGCAAAAGTCAAAAGTTGGCACACCGATACGCCTAGTACCCTGTTTCTAATTTTTTATCTTGACGTAAATGATCATAACTTAATTTAAATTCACAAAGTGCTTACCACACATACTGTGTGGTAATAGGACTAGTACTCGACTCCACGGTTCGAGTCGTTCAAAAATCCCGTCTTTAGAAGTTCTCAAAATTTCCACAAACAATTCTACATGTGCGCGGCTATATTCCATGGAATGTGTAATGTTTTATCAACAAATAGTACTTCATCAAGCAATACAAAAAACACATATTTGTGTATTTGAGATATCAAATAGCACGCTATTTTTAGATCAACATATTTATCCTTTTTGTGTATGCACCACACATTACCCGCAAGAAACAAAACTGTATTCGATGCAAAAAAAAAAGAAACAAAAATGCATATACCACATATTGAAATACGTGTGTTCAATACAATTATATAGGAACATATATCACACTCGTATGCATCTATATGCAAATATGTCTGACTGACTGGGAAAAAGGCCGAGTGGCATCTGGAACCATCTTGGTAACATGCAAATAAAATATAAAATATGTAGAACCTGGCAAACTTGTAGTTAAATTGGATAAGATGAAAGAATTTCCCTTAAATGGGGGAATCTTTTTCAAAAATAACAAAACATTGGGTAAAACACGGAATAACTCTTTGTAGAAGTTTAAAAACTTTTTCTGGAACAATTCTACACGTGTGCGTTGTATTATACTTATGTGCAATGTTTATTTAGAAATAGTAATTTAGATTCTGAGCTAAAAAAGACAATTTGTGTATTTGTAGTATCAAATACTACACTGTTTTTAGATCCACATATTTACCCATTTTGTGTATGTACGACATACTATGCCGCAAGAAAAAAGTGTATGTACCACATATTAAAATATGTGTATTAAATAAATTTATTTGCACACATGCCATGTTCTCTATTAGCCAAAAAAATTGGAAGTATTGTGAACAGATTGCGGAACCCATGCATGTAAAAAAGGATACAGTATAAATTTTTGATATTTTCTTAAAATCGGTTTCATGAACCCGTCCTCTATTAGCCAAAAAGTTGGAAGTGTCGTGAACAGATTGCAGCACCCACACTTCTTTTCTAGGCAAAACTTATGCATAAAAATCTGTATGTATGCACCTTTAAATGGAACTCCGCAACAACATTGGTGAACATCTTGACAATATGTGGAAGGTTGTAAAATAAAATATGTAATTTGAATAATTAGTACATGACCAGAATTTTCACACAAAATTTGTTGTTTAACAGCTCACAGAGAAATAATAGTTGAGAAAAAGTAAAATTAAGATATAGGATATGAAACCATTCAAATTTAGATTTAAAATAACTAAATCGGGAAAACTATAGTTTCATGTCCAATATGTTATAGTAAGATACACAAGTAAGAGTGTACATGAAAAAGAAAAAAAATGCTAGAACTTTATATTAGCAAAACAATAGTGATGTCATTGCGATTTTGATGGGAACACTACAATCTTCCAAGAAATTAATCTTAGGTCATGTCTTAGCAAGATTAGATTCTTAACAAGGGCACATGGAACTTAATTATATTGTAAATTGGGTAAGATCTATAGCTTGCACTTCTAAAGTAATTAGTTATGCACGCAGAGTGAATCCAAATATTTGAAATCTTGTGAGCTGAGGCGCAATGCTGCCACTTTCTAAACTGACCACTTAAATGTGCTCCGTTTCATGCTTCGGTCTTTTCTTTCATCATTTTCTTATCTATATTGTAGGTACGCTACATCCTCAAGGGTACGGGGCAAGATCCTACCATCCTTGTTTGAAATAAAATAACGGCTTTCCCACAGACATCACATACCTAACTTTCCAGATGTCACTTGTGATGATGAACCTAAAATTATTGACCAGGGAAGCCCTAGATATAGATAGAACCAGAGAAATAAAAATATGTAAGTAAGTATTGTTGCAAAGCATATAATGGTCTATGCAACAGATGACACATATCTAATCTATTGTTGTTACCCATATATGATCATAAACTTGATATTTTTGGTTCCTGTGCCATTTAAAATCAACATGACACATAGAGAACACGAATGGAGCAAGTGTTCACATATGATTCGTAATCTAAATTTCGAAACCGAATAATGATGGGTTTTCCAAATGTGTTTCCCAACTTCCCATACATGACTGTCGTTCTTGCCAACCAAGAGGGTTGAAATTTCTAGCAGAGCATGAAAACCATAGCTAGAACTAGGAAAACCATTGATTTGGTAACTAGACAAATACCGTTATTTCTAATATTCAGTGGACTAACTACCACTAGTGTTGAAAGTTGGGAAACGACATAACCACTTAGTATGAAATTTCTACCCTTTCTGTCGCTACCCGTCATCATGAAAATGATATATGTTGGTTTTCTTTCATAAGCTATAAACCCTGTCTAGAGGTTGCAGGGTCTTAATTTTGTCCTCACATTGACCATTGATCGACTAGTGGTCGATCCACAAAATATGACATATAATATTTGTGGCGAACACACACATCAATATTTTGCAGAATATGTAAAATCCTAGTTACAAGGAAACCGGACATGGAACAGTGAGATAGACAGTCTGATTTCTATAATCTAATAGCGCCACAGATCAAGATAGAACAAAAAACAACATCAAATAATAACAAGATAGATATGTACATATCTTGTCATCATAGATTTGGTTTCGGCTGAATCCAGTAAAGTGCCCGAAGAACCCTGGACCTTTTTCTTATATGAGAACAATTCCGACATGCCATTGGCTATGTTGAATATCTCCAACTTATGGTCTGGATCCTCGTGACGGCTATCATATGCTCTGAATATGACATATTTTCCGCTTGTCGCTACCCGTTATCATGAACATGACATGCTGAGGTTTTCATAATCTATAAACCCTATCTAGAGGTTGCAAAATCATAACGACCATATATATGGCATCTTAATTCTTTCGTCACTTTGACCATTGATGGACTACGATCTATCCACTAAGTATGGAATCTAATATGTTTTCGCCCCCTTAACAATAATGAACCAAACACATGCATCATGATTAGCAGAATATCCTAGCTAGTTTCAAGGAAAACTGACATGGAATAGTGAGACAGTCGGTCTGATATCTAGAATATAATAGCGCCACCGATGGAAATATGACAAAAAACATCAAATAATTAACAAGACAGAGATGTACGTGCCTTCTGTCCATAGATTTGGTTTCGGCTGAACCCAGCAAAGAGCCTCCAAAAACCCCTGGACCTTTTTCTTATAAGATAACAACTCCGGCCTGCCTATGTTGACTATCTCCAACTTATGATCTGGATCCTCTTGACGGCATCCAGATGCTCGGAGAAGTATACAGAATTCATCATGAGCCCCGCAATGCTTGCTCTACCAGGCCTGACATGAAGATATTTGACACGAACAATGTCCAATGACCAACATCCATCACTCTAGACCACATCCGTTACCCGGCGAAGACATTGAACATGTAGATTCAGGTGTGGCGGGTGTTATTCTCAAGCACAGTGCCAACAAGGTGAAGCTTGCCTTCCACTTGTAGGTAGCTGCAGGGGTAGATCCATTCCGGCAGACTGAAGCATCTCCACAGTGCCCTCACACTCGGAGTAGCACCGGCGAGGTCGCAGACCAAGACCCTGGCGGCTTCACCGATCACCAGGAACGTGCTGCCGTAATAGTGCACTACCGACCTCGAATATCATTTGACCACGCTACACCCACGCGAGAAAACATAGTTGGAAAAATCTACAACTTAGTGGGAATGATTATGAACAAATGTTATAGACGCTTGCAAAGTTCTGTCGTCAAATGACGTTCGAGGAGCTCTATAGAAAAACAATTTTTTTACAATTCCGCTCAAACAGTGCACATACATTTTGAGTAATTTTGTTTCCTTTTGTACATAGCTCCTCGAATAACATTTACCACCAAACTTTGCAAGGACCTATAACTTTTGTTCATAATCATTCCCACAAAGTTTCAGATTACTTTGAAATGTTTTGCTATGTTTTCATGCGATGGGTGTAGCAGGGGTGCACCAAGCTGGGGTGTAGAAAAACTACTCTCAACGCGCATTGAATACGGCAGGAGAGCAGTGTGTATGCAGGATGCACGCGCTCACGTTTCCATACTACTCCCTCCATCTCTAAATACAAAGTATAAGTCATTTTTTAGAGATTTTAATATGGACTACATACAGATGTATATAGACGTATTTTGAGTGTAGATTCACTCATTTTACTCCATATGTAGTCTATATTGCAATCGCTAAAAAGGCTTATATTTAGTAGTGAAGGGAGTAGAAAATATTTGGTTTTTAATTGCTGCAGCCAAAGCATATCCAGGGAAATACCGGTACTTCCGTCACACGAAACACAACTAGATTCGGCAATTCTACTTTTGGCTACATGACAACGCATACATCATGAACGGCATGCCCATGAGAAACACACGATATGGATGCAACACAGAAACAATCATATATGCAGTTAGAAATGGGGAGGGAAAGAAAGAGTTTATCATCATTATACCTGTAGCTATAGCCCTTGAGCTGACGCACGAGGACGTCCGCCATGTCGAAGTTCACCATGGACTGGTTCCC
>NC_041389.1:550444862-550447105 GCF_002162155.2 Triticum dicoccoides
CCGTCAGCACGACGGTGTGGTGACGATGATGATGTTCTACCGACAAAGGGCTTCGCCTAAGCACCGCTACGATATTATCGAGGTGGATTATGATGGAGGGGGCACCGCACATGGCTAAGAGATCCAAGGGATCAATTGTTGTCTATGGGGTGCCCCCTGCCCCCGTATATAAAGGAGCAAGGGGGGAGGCGGCCGGCCTAGGAGGAGGGCGCGCCAAGGGGGCAGTCCTACTCCCACCGGGAGTAGGACTCCTCCTTCCCTTGTTGGAGTAGGAGAGAAGGAAAGAGGGGGAGAGGAAGAAGGAAAAGGGGGCTGCACCCCTTGTCCCAATCCGGACCAGAGGGGGGCTGCGCGCCTCCTTCCTCTTGGCCTCTGTCCTCTATTCCCGTATGGCCCAATAAGGCCCATATACTCCCTGGCGAATTCCCGTAACTCTTCGGTACTCCGAAAAATACCCGAATCACTCGGAACCTTTTCGAAGTCTGAATATAGTCGTCCAATATATCGATCTTTACGTCTCGACCATTTCGAGACTCCTCGTCACGTCCCCGATCTCATCCGGGACTCCGAACTACCTTAGGTACATCAAAATACATAAACTCATAATATAACCGTAATCGAACTTTAGGCGTGCGGACCCTACGGGTTCGAGAACTATGTAGACATGACCGAGACACGTCTCCGGTCAATAACCAATAGCGGAACCTGGATGCTCATATTGGCTCCTACATATTCTACGAAGATCTTTATCGGTCAAACCGCATAACAACGTACGTTGTTCCCTCTGTCATCAGTATGTTACTTGCCCGAGATTTGATCGTCGGTATCTCAATACCTAGTTCAATCTCATTACCGGCAAGTCTCTTTACTCGTTACGTAATGCATCATCCTGTAACTAACTCATTAGCTACATTGCTTGCAAGGCTTATAGTGACGTGCATTACCGAGAGGGCCCAGAGATACCTCTCCGACAATCAGAGTGACAAATCCTAATCTCGAAATACGCCAACTCAACATGTACCTTTGGATACACCTGTAGAGCTCCTTTATAATCACCCAGTTACGTTGTGACGATTGGTAGCACACAAAATGTTCCTCCAATAAACGGGAGTTGCATAATCTCATAGTCATAGGAACATGTATAAGTCATGAAGAAAGCAATAGCAACATACTAAACGATCAAGTGCTAAGGTAACGGAATGGGTCAAGTAAATCACATCATTCTCCAATGATATGACCCCGTTAATCAAATGACAACTCATGTCTATGGCTAGGAAACTTAACCATCTTTGATCAACGAGCTAGTCAAGTAGAGGCATACTAGTGACACTATGTGTGTCTATGTATTCACACATGTATTATGTTTCCGGTTAATACAATTCTAGCATGAATAATAAACATTTATCATGAAATAAGGAAATAAATAATAACTTTTATTATTGCCTCTAGGGCATATTTCCTTCATTCTCTCACTTGCACTAGAGTCAATAATTTAGTTCACATCACCATGTGATTTAACACCAATATTCACATCTGTATGTGATTAATACCCATAGTTCACATCGTCATGTGATCAACACCCAAAGGGTTTACTAGAGTCAATAATCTAGTTCATATCGCTATGTGATTAACAGCCAAAGAGTACTAAGGTATGATCATGTTTTGCTCGTGAGAGAAGTTTAGTCAACGGGTCTATCAAATTCAGAGCCATATGTATTTTTGCAAATATTCTATGTCTACAATGCTCTGCATGGATCTACTCTAGCTAATTGCTCCCACTTTCAATATGTATCCAGATTGAGATTTAGATTCATCTGGATCGGTGTAAAAGTTTGCATCGACGTAACACTTTTACGACGAGCTCATTTATCACTTCCATAATCGAGAAATATTTCCTTAGTCGTCACTAAGGATAATTTGACAGCTGTCCATTGATCTTACACTTAGATCACTATTCACTACTGGAATCAGCTACTTTGCCATCTGCTAGCTCTTTGCCGTCAGCTAGCAGACGGCAAAGAAGCTCTTTGCCATCAACTACCAGAAAGCAGACGGCAAAGAACTGGCTGATGGCAAAGGCTTTCTTTGCCATCAGCCAGTTCTTTGCCGTCCGCTAGCTGACGGCAAAGAATCTTTGCCGTCCGCTAGCAGACGGCAAAGAGGGAGGGGGCCCCACTGAGGAGCTGCTTAAAAAAAACTTAACGCCCCCCCCTCTTTGCCGTCTGCTAGCAGACGACAAAGAG
>NC_041389.1:550448993-550455825 GCF_002162155.2 Triticum dicoccoides
CCCGACACCCCGACCCCGACCCCGACCCCGACACGACACCCCGACCCCCGACACCTCCCGAAAAGGTGTTCTTTGGCCTTCCAGAGGCCGACGGGGTCATATATTTGTGAATTATTAGTTAGGTCATATATTTTTCGATTTTGTTATGAAAAACATCATATATAATTGTGTTGATCAGGTAGTTTTAAATGTGCAGTTGTTTATGTTGTACTTGATGATGATACACTTACGTGATATACATATTATTATTCATGTCGGTACTTTTTTTCATCTTGTACTAATTTCGTTTATTCTTTGTCATGGCAGGTGTTGAAAGATGGTGGGCACAGGTCGGGAGCGCGCCGAGGCCCCTTCTTCGTCGGCGCGTAGTGTGAGGTCTTCCATTCCACATGCACCTCTCCGCCGAGCGTTGCTGGACAGTATGGCGACACCACCGGGCCCTTCTTCGTCGACCGCGGTGCCCAGCAGGGGACGAGGTAAGAAGAAGGGCCGAGGTGGAGCACGTGGTCGCGGGAGAGGAGGTAGGGTGACTCTTACGGCGCCTTCCTCGCCGCCGCCCCCAGCTGTTTCACCCGGGCACGTGACTGCTAGGGTGGACTCGTCTGAGGAGGAGGCTACACGGACTCCGGTCCATGAGCCTCCGGTCCACGGGTCTTCGGCCCACGAGCCTCGGGTCGATGGGCCTTCAGCCCACGAGAGTTGGGCCCACGAGACCCCGAAGGAGCACACGTCTGGATGGGGTACTTGGTCGGGTCAGCCTGAGGATGGCGGGGAGCCGAGTGGTCATGCTGATGATGGCGGGGAGCCGACTGATTTTGAGGAGGAGGGGGAGGTGGGGGGCAATGTCTACCAGCGTGGTGCTACACGGCTCCCGTCCGTGGCGGCGACCCGTGAGCAGAGGTGGTTGATTTTCCCTGATGGGGAGAGGTAAGTGCATTTAATATTTTTGTACCTTATGCATTCACGTTTCTTCAAATAACTAATGCGTTGGCCTTGTCATGCTGCAGGGGTTGGGACCACCATGAAAGTGTCCGCCGGCCCAACTCCGTCCTTAGAGTTCTGATTCGGCAAAACTTTCCGGGGTTTGTCACGTTGCCTGGTGAGGGTCGGCTTCCAGAGGTTGGATTGAGTTGGGAGCACTACTTGGCTGCCCGGCCCCGCCGGGTGAGATTATCGACGGTGTCTTGTGCAAGACGAGGGCAGACATGGTGATCAGAAAGTTGTGGGTAATTTCTCCTTTACACAATTAAAAATGTTCAACTAGCTAGTTATTAATTGTACTAATCAATATTGTCTCATTTGATTGCAGACATTCTACAGGTGTGAGGAGGGATACGAGGAGGAGGCGGCAGATGTTATCCAGAAGGAGTGCAAGCGCCTACTTCAGAACTTACGGCATGAGGCTCGGGTGTAGTCTGTTCAAGACTACTACGCCGACCGTGGTATCAAGAAGTCCAAGCAGGAGTGCCGCGATAAGTTCTTGAGTAAGGAGCAGTACATGAAGGTAATTCTTAAGGCCTTGTAGTTAATTCCTTCATTTAGTAATTCATAGCCGTAGCGCCAAAGTTTCTATTTGCTAACTTAGGCCCCTCAGAGATGGTGTGCGGATCGGATGGATTGTTGGGAGGTGTTGGTCGATGGGTGGTGCTCAAAAGAATGGCGGGCCACCCACAACGAGGCCAAGGACAAACGTGCCCAAATGGAAGGTGTGCCACACCACCAAGGCAGCTCCAACTTATTTCAGTACGGGCGGAACTGGGTATGTGGTTTGCTTCATGATTCATGCAATTCATTCATAATGCTAGCTTTAGCCCTTTAATTACTAATTTACTTTGTTTCTCTCTTTCAGGCACGCTACAATAAGGCGGATAAGGTGCCAGAGGTGTACGACCTGTATGCCATGGCCCACACTGGCTCTTACAAGAAAGTCAAGGCATTCTCTGCGTCTGATCTCGATGATCCAAAGAACTTCACCAACATCTCCGCCCACGACAAGCTCGTGCAATATAGAGATCAGGGGAAGGCGAGGAAAGGGGAGGACTTTAACCCGAGCCAGGGTCCCATTGATACAGAGTTGCTGATGATATCTGGTGGCGGGAGGTCCCATGGCTCCATAGCCATGGGAGATGGACTTATCCGTTGTCCTAGCACTCTCCCGAAGATCAAGGCGCGCCAGTCGAGCTCCGCTCCTGAGATAAGGCCTCGTGAACGGCCAGTCCAACTCGCCATCAAGGTTAGTTATACATACTCAGCTATCTTTCTCCATTACATTGTGTGCGCTTCCATCAATGATTACAAATGGTCATGTGAGTGGTGTTGCAGGCTGCTATACAGAGTGAGAGAGATAGAACGGAGAAACTTCTGGCGGAGGCGGCGAAGAGGCAGCGGGAGTTGGAGGAGAGGATGACAAAGATGTTGGAGGAGGAGAGGGCACGGAATGACACGCAGGCAAGGGCCATGTATGAGCTCCTTGTGGTAAGTTTCTTCTGCAGATTACTTGCTAGTCTTAACATTTGAGTCTCATTACTAACTAGTATGACTCTGTTGTGAAAACCAAATGTGCAGTCTGTGTGCGAGAAGTCTAGTCAGACCGCTCCGCCGATGCCAGTGATTGCTCATGGGAGCACGGTGAGTTTAATTTGAATGGACATTAGTTGCTAGTCTTAACATTTGAGTGTCATAATGCTAACGAGACATTGGAAATGGTCTTTGGTGCAGCTTAACTCCAGTAATGCATCGCACGATCCTTCTCCGGCTACCGGCATGAGCCAGCCCGCTCCTCCACCTCCCTGATCACGGTAAGTTTCTCTAGACTTAGACTTAGCTTTATTTCCTCCAATATGCTTACCATAATGACCTAGAGTTAGCTTCTTTTCCTTCAAAATGACTTAATAAGCTTACTTATGTCAAAAATTGCATAATTAACTTAGTTAGCTCATAAACGATCCATTTTACCTAAGTTAGCTCTAATATGACTCATTTTACCTTAGTTAGCTTACAAGTGATCCAATTTATCCAAGTTAGCTCTAAAATGACCCATTTTAGTAGATTAGCTCGTAAATGATCCATTTTACCTACGTTAGCTTTAAAATGACCCATTTCACCTAGGTTAGCTCCAAAATGACTCATTTCACCTAGATTAGCTCCAAAATGACCCATTTCACGTAGGTTAGCTCCAAAATGACCCATTTCACCTAGATTTGCTCCTAAACGATCAATTTCACCTAAGTTAGCTAAAAACGATCCATTTCACCTAAATTAGCTCTTAAATGATCCATTTCACCTAAGTTAGGTCATAAACGACCCATTTCAACTAAGTTAGCTCATAAAAGCACATAAATGATTCATTTCACCTAAGTTAGCTCAAAAATGATCCATTTCACCTAAGTTAGCTCATAAACGATCCATTTCACCTAAGTTAGCTCATAAAAGACCCATTTCAACTAAATTGGCTCATAAATGATCCATTTCAACTAAGTTAGCTCATAAACAACCCATTTCAACTTTGTTAGCTCATATATGATCCATTTCACCTAAGTTAGCTCATAAATGACATATACTTCTTGTTCTAGTCTTCTTCTTGTTCTAGTCACCTATTTCTAACTTTCTTATTTACCATTTTGCAGATTTCATTCACTTCATGGAAGCTAGCTTGCTATGATGGAGTGCTTGCTTTTCCTTTGATGAAACTTTGCATTGTATCTAGTTTGCTATGATAGAACTTGCTATCTTGACGAAACTTTGCATTGTAATATGTATATGGATGGAACTTGCTTATGTATGAACAATGTGTATGGATGGAACTTGCTTATGTATGAACAATGTGTATGGATGAAACTTATGTGCTGGATATGTGATATGGAAATATATCTATATATGTCATATATATTTGCTGTGAAAATTGTTGGATTAAAAAAACAGAAAAAAAGAGACAATATGCAGGCTCTTTGTCGTCTACCACCGACGGCAAAGGGTTCTTTGCCATCAGCAGAGGACGGCAAAGAGGCCACGTGGCAGGCAACTATGCTTCCTGGGAGGCTGACCAATTTGGTCAGTTTGCCATCAGCAGCTGACATCAAAGGCTTTGTCGTCCGCAGCAGACGGCAAAGGCCTGCCGTTAACCACCTAACGGAGTAACAGCGCATTTATTGCCGCCCGTCTTCTTTGCCGTCCGCTGCTGATGGCAAAGGCCCCTTTGCCGTCAGCTGCCCGAAGCAGACGGCAACGCAGCTCTTTGCCGTCCCCTACTTTGCCGTCACCTTTTGCCGTCCGCGGCTGACGGCAAAGGTCTTTGCCGTCCGCCATCCATGCCTTTGCCGTCCGCCGTGGCAGATAGCAAAGTAGCAGATTCCTGTAGTGATTGTACCCCCTTGCCAAACTTATGACAAGGTACACAATAGGACTGGTACACAGCACAACATACTTTATAGAACCTATGACTGAGGCATAGGGAATGACTTTTCATTCTCTTTCTATTTTCTGCCATGGTCGGGTTTTGAGTCTTACTCAACTTCACACCTTGCAACACAGGTAAGAACTCCTTCTTTGACTGTTCCATTTTGAATTACTTCAAAATCTTATCAAGGTATGTACTCGTTGAAAAAATTTATCAAGCATATTGATCTATCTCTATAGATCTTGATGCTCAATGTGTAAGAAGCTTCACTGAGGTCTTTCTTTGAAAAATCCTTTCAAATACTCCTTTATGCTTTCCAGAAAATTCTACATTATTTTTGATGAACAATATGTCATTCACGTATTCTTATCATGAGAGGCTGTAGTGCTCCCACTCACTTTCTTGTAAAATACAGGCCTTTCAAAAAATTTGTATAAAACCATATGCTTTGATCAACTCATCAAAGTGTATATTCCAACTCCGAGATGCTTGCACCAGTCCATAGATGGATCGCCGGAGCTTGCACATTTTGTTAGCACCTTTAGGATCGACAAAATCTTCTGGTTGCATCATATACAACTCTTCTTTAAGAAAACCATTCAGGAATGCAGTTTTGACATCCATTTGACATATTTCATCATCATAAAACGCGACAATTGCTAACATGATGCCGGCTGCGCCCCTGCCCCGACGTCGATGTCACCTCCTCGAGCCGTCCTGAGGTCACTATCGCCGTCGCCGCCCCCTCCTCGTCATCGTTTCCCCGTGTCCCTGCACTGCCCTGATGCGCCGCCTCGTGCCCCCTGCCTCGATGCCGCTCGCCCCGTGCCCGACCCTGCCCCCACGCCGCCCCGTGCCCCCGGCCTGCCCCGACCATGCCGCACCTCTCCTTCCCGTTCGGTCCGGCCGACCTCCTCCTCTCTGTCCTTTTTTATATATATGATGATTTTTTCAAAGATGATATGTAGTGTATATGATGACATGTATGTGTATATATGATAATATGTCCTGATTTTTCATAATTTTTTTTGTTCATATATGTGATGATTTTTTTCATAGAATATGATGTTTGTTCTGTCCATAGATGATCATATATATGATGTTTTTTATTCATATGTATGCATGGATGTGGATGGAATATGATGTTTTTTATTCATTTAATATGATGTTTTTTATTCATAGAATATTTTGTTTCATGAGAGAGAGGCGGGGATGTCCGACATTCATGAGAGAGGCGGTCCGGTCATAGGACATGTCATGTGGCATTCTTTTGGTTCATAGAAAACTCCCCGTTCGGTCCGGCCAGCCTCCGGCCTCCTCTCTATCCTTTATATATATATATATATATATATATATATATATATATATATATATATATATATATATATATATGATTGCATTGATAAAAAGGGTAGATAATATTAAAAAGGGTTTGATTTTTAATAGCCGAAGGTGAAAAGAAAACTCTCACCTATGAGAGGAAATGCCGATGGTAGATGTGTGCCTCTCTGTTATTCGAGAAAATACCTGACGTCGGTGTATAGTGATAACGGGCGGTTGACTTCCCCTCTCGATGATATGTTTCAATGGACAACATCGATGAATGTAGAATGTCCGATGTTATATTCTAGATAATTCAGTATAAGAAGATTCCAAGAACTAACATCTAGCATTGCTATTGTAAGGGCGTGCATTATGTTCTTTTTCACAATTAATATATAGGATGCTTAAAAAATTGGTACACTACAATACAAATATGATGTTTAAAAAAATACACTTACAAAAGTACTAGTTTGCTAATTTGTTGGTCATGTACTTCTGTCACTTGGCTGACAAAAAAATGCACTTAAAAATGCACTTACAAATGCACTTACAAAATATCATTTTGGTCTTTGAATAATTCTTTGTGCTTTTATGGTTCTAGATAAGATTAAATAACATTTTGGTCACTTGGGCTTGATTCATGGGATAAGCAACTCATCCGGCCACTCCTGTCGCTTCTCGACGCCGACCGTGGCGCCTAAGAAGAGGTCATCTGCAAGAGCTTTTCGCCGTGCTCAAGATCGATGGGAGGAGATTGTCAGCAAATTCTGCAAGGGAGATGCAGAGAAAAGGGCGGACGTAGAAGAGACCTGCAATATGTTTCCTAGCTTGCAGATGTGCGTCGACCACGCTAGGGGCCTCATCGCCGTGGCTACGGATGATGAGAAGAAGACGATGTTCCCCGACGGCCGTGGAATTCCTCCTGTCGCTGTTTTTCTTTGGGCTATGAATGAAGCGGAAAACTCACCAGATCTGCGTTAGTGTGCTAGGTGGTACGAGTACCGCTCCCGCCGTCGCGCCCCTCCAGCTCCAGTGGAAGGTCTCTTCGGCATCGTGGTCGCCAGACCAGCTGCAGTGAAGCAGGTGATTGTCCACTCTGACAGCGAGGGATAG
>NC_041389.1:550456819-550468315 GCF_002162155.2 Triticum dicoccoides
AAAACAGCTCCTGCCAGCTGCTGACGCGTGGAGGCCTATTGGTCCCGGTTGGAAATACCAACCGGGACTAAATGACCTCCTGCCTGGGCGCCCCATAGCGGAACGTGGAGCCCCTTCTATCCCGGTTCGTAAGTGAACCGAGACTAAATGGTTTGGGCTTTAGTCCCGACCCTTTAGTCTCGGTTCCTGAACTGGGGCTAAAGGGCCTCTGGGACCGGGCCAAATGGGTCGTTTTCTACTAGTGTGGAGGACGAGCAGGAATTAAGCTTGGGGATGCTTGATACGTCTCCAACCTATCTATTTTTGTATTGTTCCATTCTATTATGGTATCAATCTTGAATGTTTTATATGCAATTATATGCAATTTTACATCATTTTTTGACTAACCTACTCCCTCCGCACGAAAAAACTTGTCCCAATCTTATTTCTCAAATGGATGTATCTAGCACTAACTTGGTGCTCGCTACATACATTTGAGGGACAAGCTTTTCCGGACGGATGGAGTATTAATTAGTGCCCAGTGCCACTTCTTGTTTTTTTGCTTGTTTTTGGCTTTTGAGAAAATCAATCTCAAACGAAGTTCAAATGGGAAACAAATCTTTGGATTAATTCTTTTTGGAACAGAAGTGATCCTAGATGGTTCGGGAGAAGACCAAAAGAGTAACGAGGGAGAGACAAGCTCGAGGGGCGCGGCCAGGGGGGCCAGGCGCGCCCCATTGAGCTTGTGGGCCCCTCGTGGCACCTCTTGACCTAATTCCGCCTCTATAAATTGACAAATATTCCCAAACTAACAGAGGGCCACCTGAAACACTTTTTCTGCCGCCGCAAACCTCTGTTCTTCTGTGGTCCCATCTAGAGGCCTTCTTTGGTACTCTTCCGTAGGGGACATCGATCACGAAGGGCTTCTACATCAACCTTGCTGCCCTATCGATGATGCATGAGTAGTTTACAACAGACTCACGGGTCCATAGCTAGTACCTAGATGGCTTCTTCTCTCTCTTTGATCTTCAATGCAATGTTCTCCTCGATGTCCTTGAAGTTTTATCCAATTTAATCTTCTTTTGCGGTTAGTTTGTTGGGATCTGATGAATTGTGGATTTATGATGTGAATATTCATGAGAAACATTTGAGTCTTTTCTGAACTTATTTATGCATGATTGTTATAGCTTTGTATTTCTCTCCGATCTATCTGTTTGGTTTGGCCAACTAGATTAATTTATATTCAGGGGGAGAGGTGCTTTGTGATGGGTTCAATCTTGTGGTGCTCTATCCCAGTGACAGAAAGGGACAAGACACGTATTTGTATTGTTGCCATTAAGGATACAACGATGGGGTTTATTCATATTAGTTGAGTTTACTTCGTCTACATCATGTCATCTTGCTTAAGGCGTTACTCTGTTTTTATTAATTTAATACCCTAAATGCATGCTGGATATCGGTCGGTGGGTGGAGTAATAGTAGTAGATGCAGGAAGGAGCCGGTCTACTTGTCTCGGACGTGATGCCTATATACGTGATCATTGCACCGAATATCGTCATAACTATGTGTCTCTCTATCAATTGTCCAACAGTAATTTGTTTACCCACCATAAGTTATGTGTTTGAGAGAGAAGCCTCTAGTGAAAACTATGGTCCCCGGATCTACTTCTATCATATATATAAAAACACAAAAAGGCCTTCCTCCAATTTTCAATTTTATTTTATTTTATCTTTACAATTTATCTATCCACCACTACAAGATTTAATACTTGCAAGTAACCGCCAAGGGAATTGACAACCCTCTTGTTTGCGTTGGGTCAAGTATTTACTTTTGTGTGTGCAGGTGTTGTTCACGAGGCTTTGTGTGATTCCCCTACTGGATTGATAACCTTGGTTCTTAACTGAGGGAAATATTTATCATTACTGTACTACATCTCCTCTCCTCTTCGAGGAAATCCGAACGCAGCTCACAAGTACCAGTAGCAACGGGGATAGCCTGGAGCAAACAACCTCGGGGCGGCGGTGGACCGCGGGCCGCGGTACTACGACCCAAAGGAGAGACGCTGCGGCAGCGGGTGAATCGTTGCAACAACGGGAACAACCTCGGGACGGCGGCGTGGACCGCGTGACGCTGCGCTAAGGCCCGAAAGGGCGACGCAGCGACAACGCGGGTTGGTGCAGCGGCGGGGGGAACCACAGGCCGGCGGCACTGCAGCCTGATGGGCGACGCGGTGGCAGCCCGTTGCTTGATCGGTGGAGGATGTGCTGTACTCGGGGATAGGGCGGCGACGGCCAGCGCAGATCGATGGGCCGACAGAGGCGCGGATGACGGCCATCATGGGCCGCCGCATCGTGTGAAGCTGCTGGGTCTGAGAAGAGGCTGGATGGTCGTGCCAGTGTTGTAGTAGAGGCGCGCGGGGTCGACGGCGGCGGGGGGCGGCGTAAACCGATTTTAGATCGAAAAACAAAAAAGAAACGCCAATCAATGAGAGCGGCGAGAGAGAGAAAACCCGGATCAAAGGACCGAGAAAACATTCTCTAGGGTGGACGGTCAACAGGAACCGCAAACAAACCTTAGGTACGGGCGGCGTGGCCTCCGGTGGCGATCATGGAGATCGATAGTCCAGGAAAGGCGCGGTGTGGAAGCGTCGGCGGCTAGGGTTTCGATCGGGGTTAGGTTAATACCATGTAAGATGGAATAGAGAGGTAATTGGTGGAGTTGTTGATTGTATTGCTGAGTCTCGTGCGCATATACATAGGAGTACATAATCTTCTTGGAGTACAAGGCAAGATAAAATAAATCCTACACTATCTATGTTTTTAAAATAATCTTGATATTCAACATACACGTGCAAGAGAGCGTGTAATAGGTGGCTTACGTGGCTCGCGGGGCTAGCACACTTAACTTGGACAAACATGAATTTCAATGGTTTTCTGATTGGCAGCACCCTCGTTCTTCCACTCCAGGGTTTCTCGGGTGAAAACCCTAGGGCGACGACGCTCATGGCATCGTGTCCTTCTTGAAGGCACCGTTGAGAGAGCTAAGTGGTCGTGGGCACGGCTCGTGTTCTTGGGCAGCTGCAGTTGGCGTGCCCCTCTTCCTCCAGGAGGCATCTGCTTCGGGGGAAACCCTGTATCTGGGCCTCCCAGGTCGGATGATGACGGAAACTATGGCGCCGTTCTCCCTCTTGGGGGCATCGTTTTAGAGCAGGTGCTGATTGGAAGGGCCCAGAGGTGGAGCGGGGTTTCATCTTCCACATCGATGATGGCAGGTCTCGACACGTGGCGCAGTGGAGGCTCGGCTTTCGATGCGGGTTGACGGACTCGCGCAGGAGGGTGACGATGTCTACCGTCGTGGTGGCATCGATGGCAGAAAGGCCTTGTAAGGTTGATGCATCAGTTCTGCTCTGAGGATGGATCGATGGAAGCTGGAGGTGACGAACCTTGCAGCGTGCGGTGCTCACTGGGAGTGTGCCGGACCGGTGTGTGACCCAGTCTAGGTAGTAGCTTGGATGGGGCATCCGGCTTTAGATGTTAGGCTTTGTTGCGATGTCTGTTTGGTATTAGACTCGGACATTTGGCACCACTTCATCAGGGGATAGGAGCAATAGGCGTTGCCAAGATGGTGGCTTCAGACTTATTGATGTATTACCTTCTCAGGTCTTTGGAAATAATTAATAATATGGCCGCATGCATCGTCAGATGCAGAGGCCGGGGGTACATCCTCCTTTTAAAAAAAAAGCACCCTCGTTCTTCACTGAGATGCTAATGGCATATTGTGAAAAGATTATTTCAATTGTTCGCCGAGTTTAATGTTGCTTCATCGAGTGTTTTTAATAATCAGCCTATTACCATTTTTCGTGGTGGAAGTAGACTCTACAACTGTAGCATCACAAGTTTATACATTAGTCTAATATAGTTTTTTAATGAGAAAGAACAACATTTTCTAAGAATGAGAAAGACTAATTTAATGGATGCAAACAGAATTTATGACATCATTGACAGGAAATACATATAGTTAGGAGGTATTAGTGTGTAATTAATTATATGGAGAATTATGAAAATGATTTCACTCCTACAAATGACGCTACCATGCATGTTTATCCAAAAAGTGTTTACTTCCATCCTTAGCTAGCAGTCACATGACCCATCCCTCACCCCTTTTCATTGCTATAAAATCCCCACCATAGGCTACAAGCAAGCACAAAAAACGATCAGTTCTTACATACACATCTCCAACGAATCCAGAAAGATGGTGTCCTCGTCTGGTTCCACTGTGGTCACCCTGCCAGCCGACTCGTCATCGTCTTCCAACAAGGAGGCTCAGGTGGGCACGTTTAAGTGCAGGTTTTGCCCATGCACTTTCAAGACCGTGCGGGGGCGGGCCAGCCACCAGAAGGTGCACAACCGCAAGCCGCGCATGGAGCGTCATCCCGCTTGGTCCCTGCCGCGCATGACCTGGGCGCCGTTGTACGCCACCTACTTGCACAACGCTCGCCTGCATGCCGACCTGTTTTCCGCCCACTACTACCCCAGGCCCCGCTTCTTGTCGCCTTCGTTGCCATGGCAAACCGGCACAAGCCTTCCTCCGGCTCAACCATCTTCTGCAGTGTTGGTGCAGGCCGTCAGCGGCTATCCCGGCACCGGAGATGGAGGTCACCTGGCACGCCAGCAAGGGGTGCGTCAAGTGAATCCGGAAGAGACTACTGTTGACGGGATTGATCTCACTTTGAAGCTCTAGGATTAGGCTTGGATTGTTTTGGGTCACCTAAATGTTTAAATTGTTCTGTTAAGTTATCTGAATCCTGTATTTGCTTCGCTTTACTTTAGCTATGCTCAATCGTATTTGCCTGCGATTCAAACATGTGATCGGTTGATGTACCCAGCTATCAAAGTGTAATTCAAGAAATTGTTATATCTGGATGGTTTTCTTATAACGTGTGTATTGTTATTTGGAAGGATGGGCTATCTGTTTAAAATGAACACTGATATGAGTTGGAAAAACTCATGGTATGGAACTGGGTCAAATTATTTTGTTTTCATCCAAGGGAGTTGTACAACATGAAGTAGGTACTTGTGGTCCAATCTCTTTATACAGAGCACGTTTCCTAGAATTTAGTTGAGTGTTGCTCCTTAACATCACCCTTCCCGAAAGTGCTTTATTCCAAATGTACATCCATTGTGAAGATACATCTAATAAGTCCCGGATTTATAACGGTAATATGGTCTATCATAAGTGATATGGAGATATTCGATTGTTTTCATCTCTTAGATTCAGGTATGTCATGCACCTCACCCAGGGGCAGCAAATCTCCACTCTTCGTGAAAAAGTGCATGTTCCACTTCTCGAACATTGTATTAGATAAAAGAAAATATGAACAACGGAAAATAAAAGTGATATTTTCTTATATCTAATTAAGTTGCTTTCAGAAGAGCATTAGATTAGTTTACTGAAAAATGTGATGGGCACATTTAAGAAAAATGCAACTGTGTGAAAAAGTGTAAGCTGCACCTAGGATCATTTTTTTTTGCACCATAAAAAATCCAGACCTCACTAAAATATCCAAAATTACAAAAATAAATAAATCAGATTTCAATGTATCACAAATTTCTGAAATTTAAGTAATTTTACCCAACTTAAATTTGGTTTGAAATTAGCGAGGCTACAAAAATTTCAGTACCCACCAAAATATAGTTGAGATATTTATAGATGAGTTGCACTTTCACTAAATTGAAGTACCGCTTTCAAAACCAAAACCGACTTTGAGATGAGAAAATGTCAGTCTTCTTAATTTTAAATCTACAGTGAACACCAATGGCTTCCTCAAAGTGAGCTTAGTCACATACACTGACAAACAAGATCGCTTGTGGACCTACCATCTGGAAATGTTCTTTCAGATTGAACATTTCGTGATGCCTCCTCCAATCCATTCAAGGAGTTACCGAAGCCGCCAAGATGGAACGATTTATGGTAGGATTGCGTGAAGAAATGCAATACCGGCTATTGTTTTATGACTTCACAAACTTCCTAGAAATGGTGAACAAGGCCCTCCTGCTTGAAGACAAGCATCACGCAATAAAAGACATTCGCAAGCGCAAAAAGCCGGCACTAGGAAGCTCAGGAAACAACAAGCCCCGTGTCTGTATGATTCTGTTCTGCATATTCGTCTAAATGGATAATTTTAAATCGAAACAAAAGGTATTAGTTATTGGCCCGGCGTCCATACAAACAAGCTGTGTACCGTGGAGGTTAACTGAAGAATTGTTCACCCAAAACAATTGGACTCAAAGAAGCAGAGTAGAGATGTGAGAAACTTGAGAGAAAAGTGAGAAGTAATTGACCCAGTGTGGTACAATCAGGACATTTGATAGTGTGATTGGATCATGGGAAGATAAATGAATCTGCTCCAGAAGAGAAATAGAACAGAGAGAATAGAGGAGGAGACGTGTGTGAGGGGCTCGGCGGCGAAGCTGCATGTGGCAGGCCTTATGGCGCGGGCACGCAACCAATGGCGGAGCTTCTCGGGGGCGAACCTGGGCGGTCGCCCCCCCAGCAAAAATGAAACTTTTTTAATACCCCATCATAGTAACGAGGCGGCACTGCACACACCAGCCCATAGGGCCCTTTTAACATCTCCGTACGGAGACAAACTAACTGCGATGTACAACAGCCAGCGACCAACTCTGATTTCTCTCGTCTTTAGTCTTTCCTCTTGTCATCTTGTGTGGACTTGCGGACTGGGAATGGCTGGGTGCCTCCCCTTGATGCAACAAGTGCCACCAAGGAGCTACAAGGCCGACCGCGCTCCACTCCTCGACAATGCGAGCGGTCTGCGTAGAGGTAGAGGTGAGGCACTGATCAGTCATCAGTGATCGTGCCTGCGTGTGGGCTAGTGAGCAGCAAGCAGTGAGCTAGTGAGCAGCAAGCAAGCAAGAGCAGTCTGCCCACCCACTCCCCGCTGGAAATTTCTTCCTGGTATAGATTCTTGCATCTTAATTTGTTGGGGTAAGTTTTAAATAGGTCATGTATTTTGTACTAATTCTTTTTGTTTACATAACGGGTAGTGATGGTTAAAGGAAACCATTGCTGCATTTTACAAAAGAAAGAGAGGTGAATGTAAAGCTAATGAACCGATATTAACTGGATCAGAACCCCTGTTCAACCTATTAAAAAAAAATCTATTCAACCTCCTCTATTATTGCAGATGTTCTTGCCATTTAAGAGCACAAAGAAACGAAGAGCTGATTTTTAGTGTGATTAACTCAATACTCCATGGTTAAATAATATTTTGGTATATTTTTTCCATTGACTAGCTTTTATAGATATAATGAACGTTTGAAATGCGATTAATGTACTTACCTAAGTTTCTCAATACTTTTCAATATCTTATTTGTCGTAGTGATACAGTTCCTTATTGAGGAAGAAAAAAAATGTTCGCCCCTCCTGAGATTTCTTTCAAGCTCCGCCACTGCGCGCAACAGTGCCGTGGCGGCTGCACGGCGGAGGGCGTCATGCTTGAAGGAGGCACGTTCCTCCCGCTTCCGGCGTCATGTGGCATGGGCCTCCGTGTCATACTAGCCTATATGTTTTGTTTCTTGGGATTCTTATGAACATTGAAGGATTCTCTTGAAATTTCCCATCCATTGAAGTCCTATAGAACTCTCTAATTTGGTCCTAATTTTTGGTTTGCAGGTCATGCAATTGTTGGGCTATTCTTCCTCTGCTCCATACTGTGGTCGCTGTTGTTGCAACAAATATTACACGTTCTCAGCGAGTTGCTTCTGACAAGAGCATTTGCAATGCATACTTTCAGAATCAAAGAAACCCCATTTGCGGTTACAGTTATATCCTGAAACACACCGTATCTACCGTTCTTCTACTAATTTTCTGTCCATTAACTTCCTTAAAAGGGTGTGGATATACTCTCAGCAGCCTAGAAAAAAGCTAGATAAATCTAACATATAGATTCAGAACTTTCAACGTTCAAAACTTTATCAAAGGTTGGATATACTCTCAGCCTACAAAGAAGAGAAAAACAGAGGAGCTACAAATCAGTAACAAAAACACAAAGGTGTCAGCTGAACCTGTAACTATTTGCTCAACAGTTAAACTAATCATTGAGTAAAATTTGTTTTCCTAGCATGATTTTTGTTCTTACTAAGGAAGAAAATAAACTTTGAAACGTGAATAGAAAGTGTTGTTGTCGACCTCTAATTGATAAGTATACATATTATTATTATGGACACTAAAAAAATGATGAACATGTTCAACCTTCTTGCTCCCAGGTTTATTGAGCACGATTACCAGCAAGGCGAAGTCGGTGGAGCTCATGACCACCGCCATGCACAAGGACTGGCCAAGCCCGCAAAAGTAGTTTCGCCGCCAAAACTGTATTTTTTTTCTACCATATGCACTCAAATGTTTTGCATTCCCTTGGGATTTTGGTGGACATGAGCATAATTAATGTCTGTTTAACTGAATTTCTCTAATACTTTTTCATACAAAAAATGTCCTGCGGGAAGAAAATAAATTTTCAAATATTGAAGTCGATAGAAAGTGTTGTTGTGGGCCTCTAATTGACAAGCATACATATTATTATTTTTCACAGTACAAAAAAGATGCTGAACATGGTCCACCTTCTTAGGTTTATTGGGCATGATGACCAGCACGGTGAACAAGGTGGCGCGCATCACCACCTCCCCGCGCAAGGAAACGTCAAGCCTGCAAAGGTAGTTTCATTGCCGAAACTGCATTTTTTGTCTACCATATGCACTAAAATGTTTTTGCATTTCTCTTGGAATTTTGGTGGATTTGAACTAAACGTCCGTTTTAACTGAATCATGCTGCAGAGCCAATAGTAGAAAATCAGCGAGCAGCTTCAGGCCCTTGGTTAGTGTTGATGATTTATTCGGATGCAGGATGTTTTGAGAAGACCCTTGGTCATTACTCATTAGTTGTTGTTTCCATTGCTATTTTACCATATGATGAAATAATCATGGATCTTGTAAAATACTTGGTAATTACGTGTCTCAGTTCTTAATTTAGTGTTTGGAAGTACTTGTGTTTATGCTTTAGACATTTACACTTGTAAAACTCTGATCCCTCAGTTACATGCTTGCTGACACAGTATTACTCCAGTTAGTCTAGCAATAGTTCTTTTTAACAATGGGACTGGAAAAATTGTATGGCGTATGTTATGTTGGACTCATTAAATAGAACTATTTTTTTTATTTCTTGATTGCAGGATCCAAAGAACTAGCTCGACTGAACTCTAGATCGCGGACAGTTTAGTCTTGGCACTTAATTAGGATGGCTAAATTACATTTGAGTTTCATTTGATGGATATTTGCTATGAGAATTATGAATTTGTATGAATCTACATATTATACGTATGGTTTCGAATATTATAATTGAATTCCTCTATTTTTTTTACGGTTGCAATAGGATATTACCACAACCCACTTTTGGTTGCCACATGTTAGCACCACGAAAATTTTATATTGTCGCAATAGTTTCTCGCTACAAACAGTTCACCCGTTGTGATATCTATTTATCACCACCAAAACTAGTATGTTGCAATTTCCTGTTACGACAACTGGAATATTTGTTGCCATAACTTAATGCCACAAGTGTAGCGGTTCGTTGCAAAATGCCTAATGCCACGAAAAGTAAGGATTGCCATAGTTTATTGCAACAATTGACTATTGCCACGAAAGACTATGCTCCACGAAACAAACATCGTTGGCGTAGGGTGTTGCCACAAATGTCTATCGCCACGAGCTACTAGTCGCCATGATTTGTTACATGTTGCATTAAACCTACCTCCACAAATCAAATTGTGGCATCAGGTGAGTGTTGCCACGGGAAAACATGTGGCAACTTCTCACATGATTGTTGCAATAGCACACTTTATTGGCATAGTTGCTTTTTTGTGGCAATAACCTATTACCATGTGTCCAGTCGCAACGGCTGCCAACGAATGTTGTTTCATTGCAATAGGTACTTACTGCCACAAATCAGCATGTATTGCGACGAACGATTTTGTTGCAATAGACCCGAATCCTTGTAGTGTGTATGCTGTAATGGATGAGTGTAAGAATATTTCTTTGGATTAATAAATATATGAGTTGTTTTTTGAAGAAGTACACGTTGGGTATCCATGGATTCTAAACATCATAGAAATGGGATAGCTCCTATACTCGAGAGTATTGCAGATGGATAGACTATCAATAAGAGTATGCCGTCGTGGCACCAACCCAGCATTGGCATAGACAGAGAGCAATACATGCCCATTGACAACACATGCCCAACGCCATCGAACCTCTTGAACATAAAATAGCATCCCGCTGTCTGAATCCACTCGATACATGTTGCACTTCGACCTACACGTATTGATATTATTCCTAGTAACAAATGTTCCCTATGGAATTTTTGATGGTGCGCCAACATTATCTCCCCAAAATTGTCCACGAGGTGCATGCAATCCACACACATGAAGATATCCATACTCAGCTTGGCAGACACCTCCTGGAAGTGGCTGATCTGCACCCATTTTCAGCACCGTGTGACACGATGTGTGGTAACAGGGTAGAAGCGGCCTGCAAACATTAAGCATACTTTTCCCAACTAGTTGTCTCCAAGCTTGAGTGATCATTAAGCATACTAATATCCTATAAGTGACTCAAAAGAGGTCCTAAAATGATAAGCAGCAGTTCCCAATTTTGACATAACATAGTCAAGTGATACTGACCATTGACCTTACCATAATTTGCAAAATGCAATAATAACAAATCTCCACAAACAACATAAACTTCATCTTGTTTGTGTGTGATGGGGACCAAGTGAGGCATCTTCTCGAGGTCCAATTAGGCGAAGGCGGGAAGGAGTCACTTGCTAGAAAATTTATTTCCTTACAAATGTCATATAAACCATGGTAAAGTACACAAAAAATAGAGCCGGTGGGGAAACTCTCTGGAAGCATAGACAGAGAGCAATACATACCCAATGACAACACACGCCCTGCGCCACCAAAGTTGTTGAATGTGAAATAGTGTCCCGCTGTCCGAATCCACTCGATACATGTTGCACTTCCACCTCCACATATTGCTATTATTCCTAGTAACATATGTTCCTAGTGGATTTTTTGATGGTGCACCAGCATTAGCTCAACACAATTGTCCACCAGGTGCATGCAATCCACACACATGGAGATATCCATATTAAGCTTGGCAGACACCTCCAGTGGTGGTGGCTGATCTGCACCCATTTCCAACACCATGACACCATGTGTGGTAACAGGGTAGAAGCCGTCCCATTGGCGCATTGTAGCAGCACAATTACTGTAGTGGCCATTTGTTTTTATCTTCATTCATTTTTTTAAAGGAATTTTTTTAGTTTTTCTAAAATTTGAAGAAATTTATTGAAAATGAGTACATATTTTAATTTTCTTGAAAATTCTATCATATGTTTTATGTCAAGAATATTTTTTCAAATCCTTGAGATCATTTTTTGAAAAGC
>NC_041389.1:550472068-550473729 GCF_002162155.2 Triticum dicoccoides
AGCTCTATATGTGAACCTTTTTATTATCTCCATGCATATGAATTGCTTGTTCTGTGTAATGCGACTTGCCCTTGAGCCTGTGTATCGGGGATGCAGTACCAGTTTCACCATGTGTCCCTCTCTGCTTTTACAGTTTTTTGCAGGATAATTCTCGAAAAAAGGGAGCCCGGCAATCTGCACATTTACAATTAAGAAACTTCATCATGTGCTCCCAGGTAACCTACTAGACTTGCCTGGAATTAGTATGAATTTTGCCTAAATTTCATGCTAAATTGCGCACTAGCTGGTTGTCAAGTTGTCTAAAAGTATTAAAGTAAGCATATTGATTGAAGTTACAACACAATCTGCATCATCATACCTTTGTAGGCAATTTGTAGAAATAGTCATGCAACTTAGAATCGTAAGTACATGTAACCATCTTTTTGCTGTGATTTCGGAGTGTTGTTTTCGTGTGAAAGTATTAGTACTAGCACATAAGTTGCGTCGGTACCTAAAAGGGTCACCATTTTTTTGATTGACTCTATGTACCCTATTTTCTAGTAATATATTGGATCAGATGGTGATATGATTTGTTGAGATATAGGAGTGTTGATTATTGGTGAAAAAGGTGCTTTGGAACCCTATAGCTATAATGTTTAATGTGTTCACGTCATCCCTTCTAATTTACCCAAATTTAACTGCAAATTGCTTACACCATCAATTAATCGAATTTTTTTTACTGGAGGTACGTATCATACAAGAGGACATTTTCATAGCAACAAAATGTTTTGGTATTCACGAAACTTGCTATATCACCAGGTTAACTAACCTACGTAGCGATAGTTTTTGCTGAATCAATTGGTAGAAGTTGCCTACATGTAGTTAATTTCTTGCCTGTACCAACAGTAAGTGCAGCTTCACTTTTCGATAGCTTTGGGTGCACACACGCGAGCGCCGTCCGATTTAAATCGCTCGTCGTGCACGTGGTCAAGTGGCCTCCATTGTTTTTAAGGCGGTAAGGCGATCTAAGGTGACCACACCCCGCTCTAGCGTCTAGGTGACGCCAGTGGCGGAGCCAGCTCAAGCTTAGAGCCTGGGCAAGTTCTAACTACTGCAAGTTTAATTAGCTTTTGCCCAAACAAACTGTTAATCAAACCATTATTTTATACTAGAGTTCCATGCACATGGAGCATGGGAGCCCGGGCAGCCGCCCCGGCTCGCCGGGTGCTGGCTCCGCCACTGGGTGACGCCTAAGCGCCTAAGGCGGACGGCTAAGGCGGGCATATTTGTAAAGCGCTGCCAGGGCGCCTTATCGCCTAAGCGTCCAAGGTAGGATGCCTTAAAAACAATGGTGGCCTCTGGTCAGAACCGACCGTTTCGTCCGTGCACATCGCGAATTTATTAGAAACGGCCGAAGTGGAGACAGTGGTAGGGGGCCACCACTAACACAAGCGGCGCTCTCCATTTCCTCTATTGCCGCATACAATTCGAATTTCCAGGAGAGAGGAGTAGGGGCGGTGCTGCCTGAAGTTGGTTTGTTCGCCCAAATCGACCACTGCCCAAATCCGCTATTATGATGGATTTGCCCGAGCAGCTACGCATGGAGGAGGAGGGAGGCTTGGTGCTATAGCCACGATCGGCGCGTAAATTCTCATTTCGGAGGGGAGGGGACTCGGGACGGC
>NC_041389.1:550475119-550491476 GCF_002162155.2 Triticum dicoccoides
GAAAAAAGAACAACCATTAATGGTTGCTAGATGTGAGAGAGGGTCTAGTTCCTGTTTTCTAAAATGAGTTATTTGCCAGATCTCCGTCCTACAGTGGAGTATGGCCTTTTCTGTGTTTTGTCCATTTTTCAACTTTGGCTAACCATTGCTTTGTAGTTGCCTCAAAATGATGCAGAACTTGCCATTTTTTTTTCATTTATATACTCAATAATATATTGTTTGCTACAAGGGGGGCCTCCATCTTTACTGAACATGATAGGCAACTGCACACATCTAGACGAGGCAATTTTGATACACACATATCAAGCAACTTAATACAATTGAAATCAAATACTAGTTTTTCCCACTGTTCTGATAGTTCAGAAAACATACACATCAAGGTTAGGCAACTCCACATAGCTATACTAGGCAATTGGTACTCACAAATCAAGCAACTTAAAGAAACTGAAGTCAATCAAATATTTAAAACGCAGAGAAAAGTCGGGTAAGTGACATCTTAGGCACACATTTTAGGGGGATAGGAAGGGGGATTGGGCGGCAGACAATTTGTGTATGTGGAAACACAAAACTCATAATTTTTTTTCCAAACAACAGGCAAGTCACGCATAAAACTCTAGCAAGTCCCCCATAGTTTTCTAGCAAGTCACATACAAGACCATGATAGCTTTCTTTGTTACGCAAACCATGGCAAACCCCTTTCTGTTTTCCTTTTTTTGTAGGACCCACCTAAAAAATATCAAAGCTATCCAAGGAATGCCTAAGTAAGAAACCTCCACCAGCTACTCACATGTAATCTTCATACCCTTCCCCTGGAAATTAGTTGCTTACTATCTAGAGAGAAATCAATCGTGTGTGATTACTTATTGTACTAAACTTGCTTAAGAAAACCTAGGCACTTGCCTACAGTTTCTTTTCAGTGAGGACCGTAAAACTTAATAAGAGCCTAGTATACTAGTGATTGGCAGGAAATCAGTTGCTCACGACCAGCGTGCACGAGCACGAAGTTTCTTAATGGCAGAACTGGAGTTGCTTAAAACAACCCACCTAGATGTTTGCTGCTTTTCTTTTAAAATTTTACCACATACGTTGTACAAAGCAAACTAAATTCATAAGAGACAAATGAGTTGCTTACCCTTTTTCCACCTTTTTTTATTTTGCTTAAAAGTGCCCCAGTAGTTGCCCACATTTTTTCCCACATCTTTTTAGTTCTAGCATGCATGATCACACATGAGTTGCTCGCTCTTAACACGAATTTTTCTTAAAACAAAGCTTAGAAGTTGTTTCTTTTTTGTTCTGTTTTTCAATACACCTTTTTCTAGTCCCAAAGCAACCTAAAAACACAGCAGTCGGTACATGAAAAGAAAACGAAAAACAGACGTTGTGGTTCATGTCCTGCCAAGAGTTGCTTGCTGTCAATACCTGATTTGCTTATAAAATCCACTATAGTTGCTCACTTTCTGTTTTTGTTTTCTATTTTGCAACAGGAGCAGCACAACAACCATACTTGTTGCTCATGGATCTGGGAAAAACAAGGGAGAACACTGCGAGGAAGAAGGTGCAACCAGATATGAAAAAACAAGGTGAGAAAATCACACCTCCCATCTCTTCTTACTTTGTATGTATATTGGTAGATTCTTCTTTCAGTTTTTAAGCTTCAGTGGGGCAGCCGTTGCAGGGTCCTTCCGATTTTTGGGGAGAAGAAGAAGGGCGTGGGGGTAGGTGAGGAGAGGGAAAGGGGGGCGTTGGGCGCAGGGGTACGTCAGGAAAGCTACACTGCCTATTTGATGACGGGCGTTGATCAAGCACGTGATGGGAGAGCTGAAGAAAAGCGTGCGAGCTGAAGGAAAGCATGGGACTGGGAGAAAAGCGTGGGCCTTCCTACTTTCCAAATCTGGATCAGGGGACCAAAACATGCCTAAAAAAGAGAGGCTGCCAGGAAGCGCTAGTGGGCAAACGTTTGCCCACTAGACGCGTCCATTATTTTTTGGTCAGCCGGGAGCAAGAAAGGGAAGGGGGAGGTGAGCGAACCTGCGCAGTGAATCCATGACAGCCACCCGCCAGCCGCGGCGAATCCCGGTGGCGTTGTTATCTCCGTCCACTCCACTGCTCCGCTCCTGCTCCCCATCGAAATTGGCACGCCCATTGGCTGCTTCAACGGCGATCTCATGCGGGGCAGGGAATGATTGGCGACGGCGGAGCAGTTAATTGATGTGGTGAATGGCGGCGCTGGAGCGTGGGCCGTGGGCGGGAGGAAAGAGACGGAGATTTGACGAGCTGAAGTGGGATGGGTGTGTGCATGCTCAATGTATACTCAAATAACTTAGCCTCCCATATAAGACAATATGCCATTTACGATGTGGTGGTTACCATTCAGGCCTGAGTTACCATCTATTCCATGCATCGATAGGTAGTTGGTTCGAGTCCACTAATGCGGATGCCGCCCGGTATCCAAATTTCCAGGTGATACCCAAAACCTTGACCTAAACACCTCTTCTAGGCATGCCCGGTTGCAATGGAGGTATGGTCTCCGCCCCCCTGTCACCCTGGAGGGGTTGCTAGTCCCCAATCGGTCTTTTGGCGGACGAAAGCAAGGATGAATTATTTGCTGGTCAACCGGGAGCAAGAAAGGGAAGGGGGAGGCGAGTGAACCTGTGTAGTGAATCCATGACGGCCGGCCGCGGACGCGGCGAATCCCGGCGGTGGTGTTATCTTCCTTCACTCCATCGCTCCGCTCCCGCTCATCCTCCCCATCGAAATTGGCACTCCCGGCGGCTACTTCAACGGCGATCTCGTGTGAGGCAAGGATGGAGTGGCTACGGCGAAGCAATTAATTGGTGTAGTGAATGGCGGCGTTGGAGCGTGGGCGGGAGGTGCGAGACGGAGATTTGACTAGCATAAGCGGGATTGGTCTGTGTATGCATGAAATGGAAAATATTTGCTTCAACTGAAAAATAGTTGGTTTTTAATGTGCTTTAATTGGTTTATTTAGTTCTGTTGCAGCCAAAAGCACATTCAGGGATACGTTCGGTTTGCGGTATTGTAGTTTTATACTTCCATGGAATGTGCATTGAATGCACTCGTAATTACTGGCGATTTTTTGGGGTTGCTAAGCACATCAGCTGGCCTTCTCCGTGTTCCCTCTATCACATTGAATGAGAACTTACATAGAAGACATCATGTAGTCTAACAGTCTGGCCTCTCTACATCTCCCTTCCACATTGCATCACTTCAACATCTACAGCCAGATATATCAAATCCATCCCCCTAAACGTCTGCAGACGTGTTCAACGTTGGCCTGCTCGTCAGCCGGAAGCTGACAATGTCTCGGCTTGATGAGAGCCTTTGGGCGATGCACAATAGGAGCTCGCACGACAGATCCGTGATGCGGCCCAGCTGCTTGGCCTCCAATCTCGGACATTATGAAGAGAGGAGGGCTACGCCATGGTCTTGTGGAAAAGAGAGTGAATGGATTGCTGGCTACGAATTAGGTGGCCGGTAGCTGGCCAAAGGGGAGGTGATCCGGTGATGGATCATGACCCAGGACATGGAGAGGGGCCGGGAGTGCTAGTTTAGCTTATTGAAAAATGCAAATTGCACTTTCTTTTACAAATCTGCAACTTAATGAAAAGGTGCAAGTTGCACAGAGGTATGAAATTTTGCTAACACAAAAAATATAGATCTCACTAAAATATCCAAATGTCATAATATGAAAAAAAAATCTTCATGATTTGGATTTATCATAATTCATGGCATTTTAATAATTCTATGTAACATAAATTTGGCATGAATCTGGTCCAAAAATATGACGATGTGAATTATTGATTCTATTTTTTATGTTGAACCCCACGTTTAGTGACACGTGTCGTTGCTGAAGCGTCGTGCTGCCAACTTTTAACAGGTGATAGACGACGGGGAGATTTTATAAAATGAACTCATGACAGTGTGTGGCAAGGTGATGCATGGCTTGTCACTCGGGTTGGCTGACATAGGTGGACCAGGCTGCAGGCTGCCTCCATGACGTTGCTCAACCTGTTCACTGGCGCTATCACTGATCTCCCACCAGCGCATCGCAGAGGCTCTAGTGCATCACTCATGCTACTTGTCGTTGTGAGCATCGAATAGGGCCTTTTCTAATCTCAACTTAAATCATCATAATTTTGTTTCAATTAAGAAAGGTGCTTACCACACATCCCGTGTGGTAATAGCTACGCACAATGCTCGAATCCACGGTTCGAGTCATTCCAAAATTTTGCATTTAGAAGTTTTCTAAATTTCCCGCAACTATTCTACATGTGTGCTTGTGTATTCTATGTAACGTGTAATGTTTTATTAACAAATAGTCCTGGGATCCCTGCAAAAAAATAGTACTACAATATATGGGCAATACAAGAAGCACGCATTTGTTTATTTGAAATATCAAATAGTAGGCTATTTTTAGATCCACGTATTATCCCTTTTGTATATGTATCACATATTACCCGCAAGGAAAAAGGTGTACATATCACATATTGAAATATATGTGTTGAACACAGTTTTATAGCCACATATGTCACACTTATATGAATCTACACGTAAACATGTCTGGCTGGACCGGAAAAAAGTTGAGTGGCATATGACACCATCTTGGTAGGAAGTGCAAATGAAATTAAAAAGGAATAAACCCGAGGCATTTGTGGTTAAGTATGATTAAGATGAAAGAGTTTCCCTTAAATGGGGTAATCTTTGTGAAAATAAGCCGTGGATGGCCTTCTCTAGACCACTGGCCTCCTCTTCAGCAGCCCACTTGGTGGCGGAAAAAGTGTTTTGAGTGTCTCTCTATTGGTTTACCGATTTTAGAGAATTAGGTCAAACGGAGAAACGAGGGGCCCATGAGGCACCAGGGGCGCGCCTACCCCCTGGATGCGCCCTGGTGGCTCGTGGCCACCCCCTTCGTCTTTTCACTTCCTTGTGAAGCTTCTAATGTCCCTTGCCACTGCAAAAAAATCATCAATTTTTTTTGTAGCATTTGGACTTTGTTTGGCACTGATTTCCTAAAAAACCAAAAACAGACAAAAAATAGCAACTGACACTTGGCACAAAATTAATGGGTTAGTCCAAAAAATTGATATATAATTGCATATAAAATATCCAAGATTGATACTATAATAGCATGAAACAATAAAAAATTATGAATATGTTGAAGACATATCAACGGTTGTGTTGTTTATTGAGCTAATGGCTGCAAGCTCGCCGCATAGAGCAGCCTGCTCACGATAGGCCACATAGTGCACAAATTGCCAACGAAATGGGACTTCCTATGTGACGCATTCAGCGTCAAAGCGGGTAGATCCTATTCCCCATCGGGATCAGGGGATAGCGACCAAACACATATCCTCGCCCGCAGGAATTTGTCTTTGCGTTTTGACTTGTATTTTTCTATTTACACTTTTTTACTTTTACTTTTCCTTTTCTTATTTTATGTTTTTAATTTTCCATTTTTTATTTTTCTAATTCACAAACTTTTTTAAAAAATGTATACACTTTTTTGAATCACGATTTTTTTTGAATAAATGAGATCTTTTTAAAATCTAGAATAATTTTTCATGTTCACATTTTTTTAAATGCATACACTTTTCTATAACCATGAATTTTTTGGAATTCAGAAACATCTTTGGAAACTTATTGATTTTTTTCCGAATTTGAAAATAACTTTTGAAATTCTTTATTTTTTTAAACTCATGATAATTTTCGAATTCTACTAAAATTCGTGCACCTTTTTAAAGTCATCAATTTTATTTAGAATAGTAAATGTTTTTCGTACCCATGAATATGTTCTTCAAATTCATGAATTTCATGATCTATTTGGAAAGTCGTAAATATTTTTCAAACTCGGGAAAACTTAGATATTCGTTAACATTTATTGGAATTTATAGATATTTTTCAAATTTACATTTATTAGAAATCACGACCAGTTCTTTAACTTCTTGAACATTTTTTAAATTCATGAATTTCTTTTGAAATTTGTGAACAATTTTATAAATCATGATTATTTATTAGTTAGTGAATTTGAAATCACAAACATTTTTTGAACGTCATGAACATCCTTAAGATTTGTAAACATTTTTTGAGTGGTGTGAACATTTTCGAAATTTGTAAATATTTTTTGAAAGCAGTGAACATTTTTTAACATTTTTTTAAAGCTGTGTACATTTAAATTTGATAACATATTTTGAACTTGGTATTTCTTTAAATTTATGATCATTTTTTGAATTCATGGACAAAAGTTTCCAATTTTCATTTTTTTCGAAATTTTTAATAGTGATTTTAATTTACTGCCACTTCGTTTTTCATTTTTTTAAAAGCCCGAATTTGTGAACATTCAAACATTAACAGTTTTCCAAATAAAAAACATTTTTTTGAGAAAATCAAATAAAAATAATAAAGGAAAAAACACAGGTATTCATGCCTGCAATGAAACGGCGAATTAATTAGCAAGGGTTATTCCTTGCATAAATCATTTCCCACTTTCTTGGGCGCTTACAAATGATGCATTGTAGGCATGAGACATCTCGCAACATCTTTCCCCGTTTTTTACATCGATTCATTTATTCAAAATGGTTTATCTCTTGAATCGTGCGTCTAAATTCCGACCCGTTTTACTGTTGGGTTTGTCACGTCAAAATCTTTGAAACTAGACCCCATTTTAACAAGGTTCAATGATTTTTTTCAAGGAAAAACCAAAAAACAGAAAAAAAATCCAGAAAAGAACAAATACCAACAAAAAATCCAGAGTCTGAAAGCACACTTCTGGTTTTTCACCTTTTCCCCTTTTTAAGAGGCATATATTTTTTCCCCGAGAAGCAGAGGAATCAAATCTATGATTATTGTGGAATCACATACTTTGTCTCTTTAGGAGAAGTACAACTTTGCTTCTCCGAGAAAAAATATATATGCTTCTTTAGAAGGGGCAAAAGTCAAAAGTTGGCACACCGATACGCCTAGTACCCTGTTTCTAATTTTTTATCTTGACGTAAATGATCATAACTTAATTTAAATTCACAAAGTGCTTACCACACATACTGTGTGGTAATAGGACTAGTACTCGACTCCACGGTTCGAGTCGTTCAAAAATCCCGTCTTTAGAAGTTCTCAAAATTTCCACAAACAATTCTACATGTGCGCGGCTATATTCCATGTAATGTGTAATGTTTTATCAACAAATAGTACTTCATCAAGCAATACAAAAAACACATATTTGTGTATTTGAGATATCAAATAGCACGCTATTTTTAGATCAACATATTTATCCTTTTTGTGTATGCACCACACATTACCCGCAAGAAACAAAACTGTATTCGATGCAAAAAAAAAAGAAACAAAAATGCATATACCACATATTGAAATACGTGTGTTCAATACAATTATATAGGAACATATATCACACTCGTATGCATCTATATGCAAATATGTCTGACTGACTGGGAAAAAGGCCGAGTGGCATCTGGAACCATCTTGGTAACATGCAAATAAAATATAAAATATGTAGAACCTGGCAAACTTGTAGTTAAATTAGATAAGATGAAAGAATTTCCCTTAAATGGGGGAATCTTTTTCAAAAATAACAAAACATTGGGTAAAACACGGAATAACTCTTTGTAGAAGTTTAAAAACTTTTTCTGGAACAATTCTACACGTGTGCGTTGTATTATACTTATGTGCAATGTTTATTTAGAAATAGTAATTTAGCATCTGAGCTAAAAAAGACAATTTGTGTATTTGTAGTATCAAATACTACACTGTTTTTAGATCCACATATTTACCCATTTTGTGTATGTACGACATACTATGCCGCAAGAAAAAAGTGTATGTACCACATATTAAAATATGTGTATTAAATAAATTTATTTGCACACATGCCATGTTCTCTATTAGCCAAAAAAATTGGAAGTACTGTGAACAGATTGCGGAACCCATGCATGTAAAAAAGGATACAGTATAAATTTTTGATATTTTCTTAAAATCGGTTTCATGAACCCGTCCTCTATTAGCCAAAAAGTTGGAAGTGTCGTGAACAGATTGCAGCACCCACACTTCTTTTCTAGGCAAAACTTATGCATAAAAATCTGTATGTATGCACCTTTAAATGGAACTCCGCAACAACATTGGTGAACATCTTGACAATATGTGGAAGGTTGTAAAATAAAATATGTAATTTGAATAACTAGTACATGACCAGAATTTTCACACAAAATTTGTTGTTTAACAGCTCACAGAGAAATAATAGTTGAGAAAAAGTAAAATTAAGATATAGGATATGAAACCATTCAAATTTAGATTTAAAATAACTAAATCGGGAAAACTATAGTTTCATGTCCAATATGTTATAGTAAGATACACAAGTAAGAGTGTACATGAAAAAGAAAAAAAATGCTAGAACTTTATATTAGCAAAACAATAGTGATGTCATTGCGATTTTGATGGGAACACTACAATCTTCCAAGAAATTAATCTTAGGTCATGTCTTAGCAAGATTAGATTCTTAACAAGGGCACATGGAACTTAATTATATTGTAAATTGGGTAAGATCTATAGCTTGCACTTCTAAAGTAATTAGTTATGCACGCAGAGTGAATCCAAATATTTGAAATCTTGTGAGCTGAGGCGCAATGCTGCCACTTTCTAAACTGACCACTTAAATGTGCTCCGTTTCATGCTTCGGTCTTTTCTTTCATCATTTTCTTATCTATATTGTAGGTACGCTACATCCTCAAGGGTACGGGGCAAGATCCTACCATCCTTGTTTGAAATAAAATAACGGCTTTCCCACAGACATCACATACCTAACTTTCCAGATGTCACTTGTGATGATGAACCTAAAATTATTGACCAGGGAAGCCCTAGATATAGATAGAACCAGAGAAATAAAAATATGTAAGTAAGTATCGTTGCAAAGCATATAATGGTCTATGCAACAGATGACACATATCTAATCTATTGTTGTTACCCATATATGATCATAAACTTGATATTTTTGGTTCCTGTGCCATTTAAAATCAACATGACACATAGACAACACGAATGGAGCAAGTGTTCACATATGATTCGTAATCTAAATTTCGAAACGGAATAATGATGGGTTTTCCAAATGTGTTTCCCAACTTCCCATACATGACTGTCGTTCTTGCCAACCAAGAGGGTTGAAATTTCTAGCAGAGCATGAAAACCATAGCTAGAACTAGGAAAACCATTGATTTGGTAACTAGACAAATACCGTTATTTCTAATATTCAGTGGACTAACTACCACTAGTGTTGAAAGTTGGGAAACGACATAACCACTTAGTATGAAATTTCTACCCTTTCTGTCGCTACCCGTCATCATGAAAATGATATATGTTGGTTTTCTTTCATAAGCTATAAACCCTGTCTAGAGGTTGCAGGGTCTTAATTTTGTCCTCACATTGACCATTGATCGACTAGTGGTCGATCCACAAAATATGACATATAATATTTGTGGCGAACACACACATCAATATTTTGCAGAATATGTAAAATCCTAGTTACAAGGAAACCGGACATGGAACAGTGAGATAGACAGTCTGATTTCTATAATCTAATAGCGCCACAGATCAAGATAGAACAAAAAACAACATCAAATAATAACAAGATAGATATGTACATATCTTGTCATCATAGATTTGGTTTCGGCTGAATCCAGTAAAGTGCCCGAAGAACCCTGGACCTTTTTCTTATATGAGAACAATTCCGACATGCCATTGGCTATGTTGAATATCTCCAACTTATGGTCTGGATCCTCGTGACGGCTATCATATGCTCTGAATATGACATATTTTCCGCTTTTCGCTACCCGTTATCATGAACATGACATGCTGAGGTTTTCATAATCTATAAACCCTATCTAGAGGTTGCAAAATCATAACGACCATATATATGGCATCTTAATTCTTTCGTCACTTTGACCATTGATGGACTACGATCTATCCACTAAGTATGGAATCTAATATGTTTTCGCCCCCCTTAACAATAATGAACCAAACACATGCATCATGATTAGCAGAATATCCTAGCTAGTTTCAAGGAAAACTGACATGGAATAGTGAGACAGTCGGTCTGATATCTAGAATATAATAGCGCCACCGATGGAAATATGACAAAAAACATCAAATAATTAACAAGACAGAGATGTACGTGCCTTCTGTCCATAGATTTGGTTTCGGCTGAATCCAGCAAAGAGCCTCCAAAAACCCCTGGACCTTTTTCTTATAAGATAACAACTCCGGCCTGCCTATGTTGACTATCTCCAACTTATGATCTGGATCCTCTTGACGGCATCCAGATGCTCGGAGAAGTATACAGAATTCATCATGAGCCCCGCAATGCTTGCTCTACCAGGCCTGACATGAAGATATTTGACACGAACAATGTCCAATGACCAACATCCATCACTCTAGACCACATCCGTTACCCGGCGAAGACATTGAACATGTAGATTCAGGTGTGGCGGGTGTTATTCTCAAGCACAGTGCCAACAAGGTGAAGCTTGCCTTCCACTTGTAGGTAGCTGCAGGGGTAGATCCATTCCGGCAGACTGAAGCATCTCCACAGTGCCCTCACACTCGGAGTAGCACCGGCGAGGTCGCAGACCAAGACCCTGGCGGCTTCACCGATCACCAGGAACGTGCTGCCGTAATAGTGCACTACCGACCTCGAATATCATTTGACCACGCTACACCCACGCGAGAAAACATAGTTGGAAAAATCTACAACTTAGTGGGAATGATTATGAACAAATGTTATAGACGCTTGCAAAGTTCTGTCGTCAAATGACGTTCGAGGAGCTCTATAGAAAAACAATTTTTTTACAATTCCGCTCAAACAGTGCACATACATTTTGAGTAATTTTGTTTCCTTTTGTACATAGCTCCTCGAATAACATTTACCACCAAACTTTGCAAGGACCTATAACTTTTGTTCATAATCATTCCCACAAAGTTTCAGATTACTTTGAAATGTTTTGCTATGTTTTCATGCGATGGGTGTAGCAGGGGTGCACCAAGCTGGGGTGTAGAAAAACTACTCTCAACGCGCATTGAATACGGCAGGAGAGCAGTGTGTATGCAGGATGCACGCGCTCACGTTTCCATACTACTCCCTCCATCTCTAAATACAAAGTATAAGTCATTTTTTAGAGATTTTAATATGGACTACATACAGATGTATATAGACGTATTTTGAGTGTAGATTCACTCATTTTACTCCATATGTAGTCTATATTGCAATCGCTAAAAAGGCTTATATTTAGTAGTGAAGGGAGTAGAAAATATTTGGTTTTTAATTGCTGCAGCCAAAGCATATCCAGGGAAATACCGGTACTTCCGTCACACGAAACACAACTAGATTCGGCAATTCTACTTTTGGCTACATGACAACGCATACATCATGAACGGCATGCCCATGAGAAACACACGATATGGATGCAACACAGAAACAATCATATATGCAGTTAGAAATGGGGAGGGAAAGAAAGAGTTTATCATCATTATACCTGTAGCTATAGCCCTTGAGCTGACGCACGAGGACGTCCGCCATGTCGAAGTTCACCATGGACTGGTTCCCGGGGCCGGAAAGCAGAGCAGACAAGATCGATGAGTACCCAATCGAGACAAGATAACAAAAGCAGAGGAAGAGAGTAGGGCGGACAACAGGGCGGTGATGTCGTTGAGGATCCTGTTGGTGTTGTTGATGAAGAGGTTGATGATGTCAGCGATGTTGCTCGGGACTGCGCTGCCATCCTCCTTCATGGACTGCAGATGCTGGAAATTCTAGTCCAGCATGCCCTAGATGGATCACATCACGAGAAGGCAATGATAAACCAGGCAGCCAGCCCGCCGGAACAACCACACGGCCGGGGTCTAGATGGGAGGGACACCGAGGGGATGGACTCATCGAGGCAAACATGGATGTGACATGGGTGTTTAGTTGGGCCCTGAGCACGGCAACGGCCATTGTGAGGAGGTGATGGAGCGGATCTGGTGGCAGAGAACCTGTTGAAGGGATGCGAAGTTGTGGTGGTGGTGGAAGAAAATATTTGGTTTTTAACTGCTGCAGCCAAAGCAAATTTGTTTTGTGTGGGATATAGGAGTATATAGTTGGAATGCATTGAATGCGTTTGTAATTACTGGCAATTTTTGGCCTTCTCCACGTTCCCTCTCTCATGTTGGATTAGCACTTGCAAAATAGACGTCATGTAATCTAGCAGTGTGGCGCGCTGCATCTCTCGAAGCATCTACAGTCGGATATAACAAATCCAGCCCCCTAAACATCTGCAGACGTGCCGGAACACGGGCCTGCCCATCAGTCAGAAGCTGGCGACGTCTCGGCTTGACGGGAGCCTATGGGCAATGCACCATAGGAGCTCGCGCGGCAGATCCGTGATAGTTTAGCTTTATTGAAAAATGTAAATTACACTTTCTTTTACGAAATTACAACTTAATAACAAAGTGCAAGTTGCACCGAGGTTTGACATTGTGCTAACACAAAAAAATCTAGATCTCACTAAAATATCCAATTTCATAAGATTAAAATTTTCTTTTGGATTTTGATCTATCATAATTTATGGCATTTTAATAATTTTATCTAACTTAAATTTGGTTTGAATCTGGTCCAAAAATTTAAGGTTACATATACTTACGAAATTAGTGATTCTATTTTTTATGCTGAATCCTACTCTTAGTAACACGTGTTGTTGCTGAAGCGTCGTGCTGCCAACTTTTAACAGGTGATAGACGATCGGCAAGGCGCTGCATGGCTTGTCACCGGGGTTAGCTGACATAGGTGGACGAGTCTGCCGGCTGCCTCCATGATGTTGCTCAACCTGTTCAGTGGCGCTACCGCCGATCTCCCAGCAGCGCATCGCGGAGTCTCCAGTGTATCACTCACACTACTTATCGTAGTGAGCATTGAATAGGGCCTAGTACTCTTTTTCTAGAATTTTTTTAATCTCGACTTATATCATCAGATCTTAGTTTCAATTCAAAAGGTACTTACCACACATCTCGTGTGGTAAAAGGCATAGTGCTCGACTGCACAATCCGAGTCATTCCAAAACTTTGCATTTAGAGGTTCAAAAAATTTGATGAAATTATTCTACATGCGCGGTTGTGTATTCTATGTAATGTGTAATGTTTCATTAACAAACAGTCCTCGGATCCCTGCAAACAAAAGTGCTACAACATATGAGCAATACAAGAAGTACACATTTGTGTATTTGAAATATCAAATAGTAGGCTACTTTTAGGTCCACATATTTATCCCTTTTGTGTATGTACCAAATATTACCCCCAAGAAAAAATGTGTACATACCACATATTGAAATATGTGTATTGAACACAATTATAGCCACGTATGTCACATTCATATGCACCTACACGTAAACATGTCTGTCTGGACAGGGAAAAAGTCGAGTGGCATATGGGACCATCTCGGTAGGAAAGTGCAAAAATGAAATAAAAAAGGAATAAAACCCAACACATTTGTGATTAAATTTGATTAAGACGAAAGAATTTCCCTCTCGGGGGCTGGGCCACCTCCTCGGGCTTGGACCAGTTTGTGGTTAAATGTGTTGGGTTTTATTCCTTCAAGCTTGCCAGAGCTGCGCCACCTCCTCGGGGCTGTGGGGCAATCCGAATTCGAAGCCCAAGACAGAACAATACTAACCAAGGGACAATATGGACTAGGAAGACAAGAACTTATGAATAGCATTGCCACATGAACGCTCCAAGTTCTCATTGGCGCGCCACCGGTGTTGGGAAACGCAGTAATTTCAAAAAAAAATCCTACGCACACACATGATCATGGTGATGCATAGCAACGAGAGGAGAGAGTGTGTCCATGTACCCTCGTAGACCGAAAGCGGAAGCGTTAGCACAACGCGGTTGATGTAGTCGTACGTCATCACGATCCGACCGATCCATGTACCGAACGTACGGCACCTCCGAGTTCAGCACACGTTCAACTCGATGACGTCCCTCGAAATCCGATCCAGCCGAGCTTTGAGGAAGAGTTCCGTCAGCACGACGGTGTGGTGACGATGATGATGTTCTACCGACAAAGGGCTTCGCCTAAGCACCGCTACGATATTATCGAGGTGGATTATGATGGAGGGGGCACCGCACATGGCTAAGAGATCCAAGGGATCAATTGTTGTCTATGGGGTGCCCCCTGCCCCCGTATATAAAGGAGCAAGGGGGGAGGCGGCCGGCCTAGGAGGAGGGCGCGCCAAGGGGGCAGTCCTACTCCCACCGGGAGTAGGACTCCTCCTTCCCTTGTTGGAGTAGGAGAGAAGGAAAGAGGGGGAGAGGAAGAAGGAAAAGGGGGCTGCACCCCTTGTCCCAATCCGGACCAGAGGGGGGCTGCGCGCCTCCTTCCTCTTGGCCTCTGTCCTCTATTCCCGTATGGCCCAATAAGGCCCATATACTCCCTGGCGAATTCCCGTAACTCTTCGGTACTCCGAAAAATACCCGAATCACTCGGAACCTTTTCGAAGTCTGAATATAGTCGTCCAATATATCGATCTTTACGTCTCGACCATTTCGAGACTCCTCGTCACGTCCCCGATCTCATCCGGGACTCCGAACTACCTTAGGTACATCAAAATACATAAACTCATAATATAACCGTAATCGAACTTTAGGCGTGCGGACCCTACGGGTTCGAGAACTATGTAGACATGACCGAGACACGTCTCCGGTCAATAACCAATAGCGGAACCTGGATGCTCATATTGGCTCCTACATATTCTACGAAGATCTTTATCGGTCAAACCGCATAACAACATACGTTGTTCCTTCTGTCATCAGTATGTTACTTGCCCGAGATTTGATCGTCGGTATCTCAATACCTAGTTCAATCTCATTACCGGCAAGTCTCTTTACTCGTTACGTAATGCATCATCCTGTAACTAACTCATTAGCTACATTGCTTGCAAGGCTTATAGTGACGTGCATTACCGAGAGGGCCCAGAGATACCTCTCCGACAATCAGAGTGACAAATCCTAATCTCGAAATACGCCAACTCAACATGTACCTTTGGATACACCTGTAGAGCTCCTTTATAATCACCCAGTTACGTTGTGACGATTGGTAGCACACAAAATGTTCCTCCAATAAACGGGAGTTGCATAATCTCATAGTCATAGGAACATGTATAAGTCATGAAGAAAGCAATAGCAACATACTAAACGATCAAGTGCTAAGGTAACGGAATGGGTCAAGTAAATCACATCATTCTCCAATGATATGACCCCGTTAATCAAATGACAACTCATGTCTATGGCTAGGAAACTTAACCATCTTTGATCAACGAGCTAGTCAAGTAGAGGCATACTAGTGACACTATGTGTGTCTATGTATTCACACATGTATTATGTTTCCGGTTAATACAATTCTAGCATGAATAATAAACATTTATCATGAAATAAGGAAATAAATAATAACTTTTATTATTGCCTCTAGGGCACATTTCCTTCATTCTCTCACTTGCACTAGAGTCAATAATTTAGTTCACATCACCATGTGATTTAACACCAATATTCACATCTGTATGTGATTAATACCCATAGTTCACATCGTCATGTGATCAACACCCAAAGGGTTCACTAGAGTCAATAATCTAGTTCATATCGCTATGTGATTAACAGCCAAAGAGTACTAAGGTATGATCATGTTTTGCTCGTGAGAGAAGTTTAGTCAACGGGTCTATCAAATTCAGAGCCATATGTATTTTTGCAAATATTCTATGTCTACAATGCTCTGCATGGATCTACTCTAGCTAATTGCTCCCACTTTCAATATGTATCCAGATTGAGATTTAGATTCATCTGGATCGGTGTAAAAGTTTGCATCGACGTAACACTTTTACGACGAGCTCATTTATCACTTCCATAATTGAGAAATATTTCCTTAGTCCTCACTAAGGATAATTTGACAGTTGTCCATTGATCTTACTCTTAGATCACTATTCACTACTGGAATCAGCTACTTTGCCATCTGCTAGCTCTTTGCCATCAGCTAGCAGACGGCAAAGAAGCTCTTTGCCATCAACTACCAGAAAGCAGACGGCAAAGAACTGGCTGATGGCAAAGAAAGCCTTTGCCATCAGCCAGTTCTTTGCCGTCCGCTAGCTGACGGCAAAGAATCTTTGCCGTCCGCTAGCAGACGGCAAAGAGGGAGGGGGCCCCACTGAGGAGCTGCTTAAAAAAAACTTAACGCCCCCCCTCTTTGCCGTCTGCTAGCAGACGACAAAGAGCAAAAAAGCGGACGGCAAAGATTCAACATATCTAACGGCGCGCCCCACCCTGC
>NC_041389.1:550492493-550517882 GCF_002162155.2 Triticum dicoccoides
CCCGACACCCCGACCCCGACCCCGACCCCGACACGACACCCCGACCCCCGACACCTCCCGAAAAGGTGTTCTTTGGCCTTCCAGAGGCCGACGGGGTCATATATTTGTGAATTATTAGTTAGGTCATATATTTTTCGATTTTGTTATGAAAAACATCATATATAATTGTGTTGATCAGGTAGTTTTAAATGTGCAGTTGTTTATGTTGTACTTGATGATGATACACTTAAGTGATATACATATTATTATTCATGTCGGTACTTTTTTTCATCTTGTACTAATTTCGTTTATTCTTTGTCATGGCAGGTGTTGAAAGATGGTGGGCGCTGGTCGGGAGCGCGCCGAGGCCCCTTCTTCGTCGGCGCGTAGTGTGAGGTCTTCCATTCCACATGCACCTCTCCGCCGAGCGTTGCTGGACAGTATGGCGACACCACCGGGCCCTTCTTCGTCGACCGCGGTGCCCAGCAGGGGACGAGGTAAGAAGAAGGGCCGAGGTGGAGCACGTGGTCGCGGGAGAGGAGGTAGGGTGACTCTTACGGCGCCTTCCTGGCCGCCGCCCCCAGCTGTTTCACCCGGGCACGTGACTGCTAGGGTGGACTCGTCTGAGGAGGAGGCTACACGGACTCCGGTCCATGAGCCTCCGGTCCACGGGTCTTCGGCCCACGAGCCTCGGGTCGATGGGCCTTCAGCCCACGAGAGTTAGGCCCACGAGACCCCGGAGGAGCACACGTCTGGATGGGGTACTTGGTCGGGTCAGCCTGAGGATGGCGGGGAGCCGAGTGGTCATGCTGATGATGGCGGGGAGCCGACTGATTTTGAGGAGGAGGGGGAGGAGGGGGGCAATGTCTACCAGCGTGGTGCTACACGGCTCCCGTCCGTGGCGGCGACCCGTGAGCAGAGGTGGTTGATTTTCCCTGATGGGGAGAGGTAAGTGCATTTAATATTTTTGTACCTTATGCATTCACGTTTCTTCAAATAACTAATGCGTTGGCCTTGTCATGCTGCAGGGGTTGGGACCACCATGAAAGTGTCCGCCGGCCCAACTCCGTCCTTAGAGTTCTGATTCGGCAAAACTTTCCGGGGTTTGGCACGTTGCCTGGTGAGGGTCGGCTTCCAGAGGTTGGATTGAGTTGGGAGCACTACTTGGCTGCCCGGCCCCGCCGGGTGAGATTATCGACGGTGTCTTGTGCAAGACGAGGGCAGACATGGTGATCAGAAAGTTGTGGGTAATTTCTCCTTTACACAATTAAAAATGTTCAACTAGCTAGTTATTAATTGTACTAATCAATATTGTCTCATTTGATTGCAGACATTCTACAGGTGTGAGAAGGGATACGAGGAGGAGGCGGCAGATGTTATCCAGAAGGAGTGCAAGCGCCTACTTCAGAACTTACGGCATGAGGCTCGGGTGTAGTCTGTTCAAGACTACTACGCCGACCGTGGTATCAAGAAGTCCAAGCAGGAGTGCCGCGATAAGTTCTTGAGTAAGGAGCAGTACATGAAGGTAATTCTTAAGGCCTTGTAGTTAATTCCTTCATTTAGTAATTCATAGCCGTAGCGCCAAAGTTTCTATTTGCTAACTTAGGCCCCTCAGAGATGGTGTGCGGATCGGATGGATTGTTGGGAGGTGTTGGTCGATGGGTGGTGCTCAAAAGAATGGCGGGCCACCCACAACGAGGCCAAGGACAAACGTGCCCAAATGGAAGGTGTGCCACACCACCAAGGCAGCTCCAACTTATTTCAGTACGGGCGGAACTGGGTATGTGGTTTGCTTCATGATTCATGCAATTCATTCATAATGCTAGCTTTAGCCCTTTAATTACTAATTTACTTTGTTTCTCTCTTTCAGGCACGCTACAATAAGGCGGATAAGGTGCCAGAGGTGTACGACCTGTATGCCATGGCCCACACTGGCTCTTACAAGAAAGTCAAGGCATTCTCTGCGTCTGATCTCGATGATCCAAAGAACTTCACCAACATCTCCGCCCGCGACAAGCTCGTGCAATATAGAGATCAGGGGAAGGCGAGGAAAGGGGAGGACTTTAACCCGAGCCAGGGTCCCATTGATACAGAGTTGCTGATGATATCTGGTGGCGGGAGGTCCCATGGCTCCATAGCCATGGGAGATGGACTTATCCGTTGTCCTAGCACTCTCCCGGAGATCAAGGCGCGCCAGTCGAGCTCCGCTCCTGAGATAAGGCCTCGTGAACGGCCAGTCCAACTCGCCATCAAGGTTAGTTATACATACTCAGCTATCTTTCTCCATTACATTGTGTGCGCTTCCATCAATGATTACAAATGGTCATGTGAGTGGTGTTGCAGGCTGCTATACAGAGTGAGAGAGATAGAACAGAGAAACTTCTGGCGGAGGCGGCGAAGAGGCAGCGGGAGTTGGAGGAGAGGATGACAAAGATGTTGGAGGAGGAGAGGGCACGGAATGACACGCAGGCAAGGGCCATGTATGAGCTCCTTGTGGTAAGTTTCTTCTGCAGATTACTTGCTAGTCTTAACATTTGAGTCTCATTACTAACTAGTATGACTCTGTTGTGAAAACCAAATGTGCAGTCTGTGTGCGAGAAGTCTAGTCAGACCGCTCCGCCGATGCCAGTGATTGCTCATGGGAGCACGGTGAGTTTAATTTGAATGGACATTAGTTGCTAGTCTTAACATTTGAGTGTCATAATGCTAACGAGACATTGGAAATGGTCTTTGGTGCAGCTTAACTCTAGTAATGCATCGCACGATCCTTCTCCGGCTACCGGCATGAGCCAGCCCGCTCCTCCACCTCCCTGATCACGGTAAGTTTCTCTAGACTTAGACTTAGCTTTATTTCCTCCAATATGCTTACCATAATGACCTAGAGTTAGCTTCTTTTCCTTCAAAATGACTTAATAAGCTTACTTATGTCAAAAATTGCATAATTAACTTAGTTAGATCATAAACGATCCATTTTACCTAAGTTAGCTCTAATATGACTCATTTTACCTTAGTTAGCTTACAAGTGATCCAATTTATCCAAGTTAGCTCTAAAATGACCCATTTTAGTAGATTAGCTCGTAAATGATCCATTTTACCTACGTTAGCTTTAAAATGACCCATTTCACCTAGGTTAGCTCCAAAATGACTCATTTCACCTAGATTAGCTCCAAAATGACCCATTTCACGTAGGTTAGCTCCAAAATGACCCATTTCACCTAGATTTGCTCCTAAACGATCAATTTCACCTAAGTTAGCTAAAAACGATCCATTTCACCTAAATTAGCTCTTAAATGATCCATTTCACCTAAGTTAGGTCATAAACGACCCATTTCAACTAAGTTAGCTCATAAAAGCTCATAAATGATTCATTTCACCTAAGTTAGCTCAAAAATGATCCATTTCACCTAAGTTAGCTCATAAATGATCCATTTCACCTAAGTTAGCTCATAAAAGACCCATTTCAACTAAATTGGCTCATAAATGATCCATTTCAACTAAGTTAGCTCATAAACAACCCATTTCAACTTTGTTAGCTCATATATGATCCATTTCACCTAAGTTAGCTCATAAATGACATATACTTCTTGTTCTAGTCTTCTTCTTGTTCTAGTCACCTATTTCTAACTTTCTTATTTACCATTTTGCAGATTTCATTCACTTCATGGAAGCTAGCTTGCTATGATGGAGTGCTTGCTTTTCCTTTGATGAAACTTTGCATTGTATCTAGTTTGCTATGATAGAACTTGCTATCTTGACGAAACTTTGCATTGTAATATGTATATGGATGGAACTTGCTTATGTATGAACAATGTGTATGGATGGAACTTGCTTATGTATGAACAATGTGTATGGATGAAACTTATGTGCTGGATATGTGATATGGAAATATATCTATATATGTCATATATATTTGCTGTGAAAATTGTTGGATTAAAAAAACAGAAAAAAAGAGACAATATGCAGGCTCTTTGTCGTCTACCACCGACGGCAAAGGGTTCTTTGCCATCAGCAGAGGACGGCAAAGAGGCCACGTGGCAGGCAACTATGCTTCCTGGGAGGCTGACCAATTTGGTCAGTTTGCCATCAGCAGCTGACAGCAAAGGCTTTGTCGTCCGCAGCAGACGGCAAAGGCCTGCCGTTAACCACCTAACGGAGTAACAGCACATTTATTGCCGCCCGTCTTCTTTGCCGTCCGCTGCTGATGGCAAAGGCCCCTTTGCCGTCAGCTGCCCGAAGCAGACGGCAACGCAGCTCTTTGTCGTCCCCTACTTTGCCGTCACCTTTTGCCGTCCGCGGCTGACGGCAAAGGTCTTTGCCGTCCGCCATCCATGCCTTTGCCGTCCGCCGTGGCAGATAGCAAAGTAGCAGATTCCTGTAGTGATTGTACCCCCTTGCCAAACTTATGACAAGGTACACAATAGGACTGGTACACAGCACAACATACTTTATAGAACCTATGACTGAGGCATAGGGAATGACTTTTCATTCTCTTTCTATTTTCTGCCATGGTCGGGTTTTGAGTCTTAGTCAACTTCACACCTTGCAACACAGGTAAGAACTCCTTCTTTGACTGTTCCATTTTGAATTACTTCAAAATCTTATCAAGGTATGTACTCGTTGAAAAAATTTGTCAAGCATATTGATCTATCTCTATAGATCTTGATGCTCAATGTGTAAGAAGCTTCACTGAGGTCTTTCTTTGAAAAATCCTTTCAAATACTCCTTTATGCTTTCCAGAAAATTCTACATTATTTCTGATGAACAATATGTCATTCATGTATTCTTATCATGAGAGGCTGTAGTGCTCCCACTCACTTTCTTGTAAAATACAGGCCTTTCAAAAAATTTGTATAAAACCATATGCTTTGATCAACTCATCAAAGTGTATATTCCAACTCCGAGATGCTTGCACCAGTCCATAGATGGATCGCCGGAGCTTGCACATTTTGTTAGCACCTTTAGGATCGACAAAATCTTCTGGTTGCATCATATACAACTCTTCTTTAAGAAAACCATTCAGGAATGCAGTTTTGACATCCATTTGACATATTTCATCATCATAAAACGCGACAATTGCTAACATGATTCGGACAGACTTAAGCATCGCTATGGGTGAGAAAGTCTCATCGTAGTCAACCCATTGAACTTGTTGAAAACCTTTTGCAACAAGTCGAGCTTTGTAGATAGTAACACTACTATCAGTGTCCGTTTTCCTCTTGAAGATCCAATTATTTAACATGGCTTACTGATCATCAAGCAAGTCAACCAAAGTCCACACTTTGTTCTCATACATGGATCCTATCTCAGATTTTATGGCCTCAAGCCATTTTGCAGAATCTGGGCTCATCATCGCTTCCTCATAGTTCGTAGGTTCATCATGGTCTAGTAACATGACTTCCAGAATAGGATTTCCGTACCACTCTGGTGTGGATCTTACTCTGGAAGACCTATGAGGTTCTGTAGTAACTTAATCTGAAGTTTCATGATCATCATCATTAGCTTCCTCACTAACTGGTGTAGGAATCACTGGAACTGATTTCTGTGATAAACTACTTTCCAATTTGGGATAAGGCACAATTACCTTATCAAGCTCTACTTTCCTCCCACTCACTTCTTTCGAGAGAAACTCCTTCTCTAGAAAGGATCCATCTTAGCAACGAATATTTTTCCTTCGGATCTGTGATAGAAGGTGTACCCAACAATTTCCTTTGGGTATTCTATGAAGACACACTTCTCCGATTTGGGTTCGAGCTTATCAGGTTGAAACTTTTTCACATAAGCATCGCAGCCCTAAACTTTAAGAAACGACAACTTTGGTTTCTTGCCAAACCACAGTTCATAAGGTGTCATCTCAACGGATTTTGATGGTTCCCTATTTAAAGTGAATGCAGTTGTCTCTAATGCATAACCCCAAAATGATGGTGGTAAATCGGTAAGAGACATCATAGATCACACTATATCTAATAAAGTGTAGTTATGACGTTCGGACACACCATTATGGTGTGGTGTTCTAGGTGGCATGAGTTTGTGAAACTATTCCACATTGTTTTAATTGAAGACCAAACTCGTAACTCAAATATTTGTCTCCACGATCAAATCATAGAAACTCTAATTTCTTGTTATGATGATTCTCCACTTCACTTTGAAATTCTTTGAACTTTTCAAATGTTTCAGACTTGTGCTTCATTAAGTAGATATACTCATATATGCTCAAATCATTTGTGAAGGTCAGAAAATAACGATACCTACCACGAGCATCAACACGCATTGGACTGCATACATCGATATGTGTTATTCCCAACAAGTGAGTAGCTCGTTCCATTGTTCTGGAGAATGGAGTTTTAGTCATCTTGCCCAAAAGGCACGGTTGGCAAGCATCAAATGATTCATAACCAAGTGATTCCAAAAATCCATCTTTATGGAGTTTCTTCATGCGCTTTACACCGATATGACCCAAACGGTAGTGCCACAAATAAATTGCACTATCATTATAAACTTTGCATCTTTTGGCATCAATATTATGAATATGTGTATCACTACGATCGAGATCCAATAAACTATTTTCATTGGGTGTATGACCATTGAAGGTTTTATTCATGTAAACAGAACAACAATTATTCTTTGATTTTCAATGAATAACCGTATTGCAATAAACATGATCAAATCATATTTATGCTCAACGCAAACGTCAAATAACATTTATTTAGGTTTAACACTAATCCCGAAAGTATAGGGTGTGTGCGATGATGATCATATCAATCTTGGAACCACATCCAACACACATCATCACTTCACCCTCAACTAGTCTCTGTTTATTCTGTAACTCCTGTTTCGAGTTACTAATTTTTAGCAACCGAACAAGTATCAAATACCTAGGGGCTACTATAAACACTAGTAAGGTACACATCAATAACCTGTATATCAAATATACCCTTGTTCACTTTGCCATCCTACTTATCCATCAAATATTCAGGGTATTTCTGCTTCCAGTGACCATTTCCTTTGAAGTAGAAGCACTCAATTTCTAGCTTTGGTCCAGCTTTGGGCTTCTTCACGGGAGTGACAACTTGCTTGCCATTCTACTTGAAGTTTCCCTTTCTTTCTTGTCAATCATCAACACTTGATGTTCTTTCTTGATTTCTACCATCATTGATTTTAGCATCACGAAGAGCTCGGGAATTGTTTTCGTCATCCGTCGCATACTATAGTTCATCATGAAGTTCTACTAACTTGGTGATGGTGACTAGAGAACTCTGTCAATCACTATCTTATCTGGAAGATTAACTCCCACTTGATTCAAGCGATTGTAGTACTCAGACAATCTAAGCACTTGCTCACTAGTTGAGCAATTCTCCTCCATCTTTTAGGCGAAGTATTAGTCAGAGGTCTCATACCTCTTGACACGGGCATGAGTCTGAAATATCAATTTCATCTCATGGAACATCTCATATGTTCCGTGACGTTTCAAAAACGTTTTTGTAGTCCCGGTTCTAAGCCATAAATCATGGTGCACAAAACTATCAAGTAGTCACCATATTGAGCTAGCCAAATGTTCATAATGTTTGCATCTGCTCCTGCAATAGGTCTGTCACCTAGCGGTGCATCAAGGACATAATTCTTCTGTGCAGCAATGAGGATAAACCTCAGATCACAGACCAAGTCCGCATCATTGCTACTAACATCTTTCATCTTAGTTTTCTCTAGGAACACATATAAAAACATAGGGAAGTAACAACGCGAGCTATTGATCTACAACATAATTTGCAAAATACTACCAGGACTAAGTTCATGATAAATTAAAGTTCAATTAATCATATTACTTAAGAACTCCCACTTAGATAGACATCCCTCTAATCATCTAAGTGATCAAGTGATCCAAATCAACTAAACCATGTCCGATCATCACGTGAGATGGAGTAGTTTTCAATGGTGAACATCACTATGTTGATCATATCTACTATATGATTCACGCTCGACCTTTCAGTCTCAGTGTTCCGAGGCCATATCTGTATATGCTAGGCTCGTCAAGTTTAACCTGAGTATTCCGCGTGTGCAACTGTTTTGCACCCATTGTATTTGAACGTAGAGCCTATCACACCCAATCATCATGTGGTGTCTCAGCACGAAGAACTTTCGCAACGGTGCATACTCAGGGAGAACACTTATACCTTGAAATTTAGTGGGAGATCATCTTATAATGTTACCATCAATCAAGCAAAATAAGATGCATAAAGGATAAACATCACATGCAATCAATATAAGTGATATGATATGGCCATCATCATCTTGTGCTTGTGATCTCCATCGCCAAAGCACCGTCATGACCACCATCGTCACCGGCGCAACACCTTGATCTCCATCGTAGCATCGTTGTCGTTTTGCCACCTATTGCTTCTATGACTATCGCTACCGCTTAGTGATAAAGTAAAGCAATTACAGGGCGATTGCATTGCATACAATAAAGCGACAACCATATGGCTCCCACCAGTTGCCGATAATTCGGTTACAAAACATGAACATCTCATACAATAAAATATAGCATCACTTCTTGACCATATCACATCACAATATGCCCTGCAAAAACAAGTTAGACATCCTCTACTTTGTTGTTGCAAGTTTTACGTGGCTGCTACGGGCTGAGCAAGAACCGTTCTTACCTACGCATCAAAACCACAACGATAGTTCATCAAATTAGTGATGTTTTAACCTTCTCAAGGACCGGGCGTAGCCACACTCGGTTCAACTAAAATTGGAGAAACTGACACCCGCCAGCCACCTATGTGCAAAGCACGTCGTTAGAACTAGTCTCGCATAAGCGTACGCGTAATGTCGGTCCGGGCCGCTTCATCCAACAATACCGCCGAACCAAAGTATGACATGCTGGTAAGCAGTATGACTTGTATCGCCCACAACTCACTTGTGCTCTACTCGCGCATATAACATCTACGCATAAAACCAAGCTCGGATGCCACTGTTGGGGAATGCAGTAATTTCAAAAAAAAATCCTACGCACACACAGGATCATGGTGATGCATAGCAACGAGAGGGGAGAGTGTGTCCATGTACCCTCGTAGACCGAAAGCTGAAGCGTGAGCACAACGCGGTTGATGTAGTCGTACGTCTTCACGATCCGACCGATCCAAGTACCGAACGTACGGCACCTCCGAGTTCAGCACATGTTAAACTCGATGATGTCCCTCGAACTCCGATCCAGTCGAGCTTTGAGGGAGAGTTCCGTCAGCACGACGGCGTGGTGACGATGATGATGTTCTACCGATGCAGGGCTTTGCCTAAGCACCGCTACGATATTATCAAGGTGGATTATGGTGGAGGGGGGTACCGCACATGGCTAAGAGATCCAAGGGATCAATTGTTGTCTATGGGGTGCCCCTGCCCCCGTATATAAAGGAGCAAGGGGGGAGGCGGCCGGCCTAGGAGGAGGGCGTGCCAAGGGGGGAGTCCTACTCGCACCGGGAGTAGGACTCCTCCTTCCCTTGTTGGAGTAGGAGAGAAGGAAAGAGGGGGAGAGCAAGAAGGAAAAGGGGGCTGCACCCCTTGTCCAATCCGGACCAAAGGGGGGGCTGCGCGCCTACTTCCTTTTGGCCTCTCTCCTCTATTCCCGTATGGCCCAATAAGGCCCATATACTCCCTGGCGAATCCCCGTAACTCTCGGTACTTCGAAAAATACCCGAATCACTCGAAACCTTTCTGAAGTCCAAATATAGTCGTCCAATATATCGATCTTTACGTCTCGACCATTTCGAGACTCCTTGTCATGTCCCCGATCTCATCCGGGACTCCGAAGTACCTTAGGTACATCAAAATACATAAACTCATAATATAACCGTCATCGAACTTTAAGCGTGCGGACCCTACGGGTTCGAGAACTATGTAGACATGACCGAGACACGTCTCTGGTCAATAACCAATAGCAGAACCTGGATGCTCATATTGGCTCCTACATATTCTATGAAGATCTTTATCGGTCAAACCGCATAACAACATACGTTGTTCCCTTTGTCATCGGTATGTTACTTGCCCGAGATTTGATAGTCGGTATCTCAATACCAAGTTCAATCTCATTACCGGCAAGTCTCTTTACTCGTTACGTAATGCATCATCTTGTAACTAACTCATTAGCTACATTGCTTGCAAGGCTTATAGTGACGTGCATTACCGAGAGGGCCCAGAGATACCTCTCCGACAATCGGAGTGACAAATCCTAATCTCGAAATACACCAACTCAACATGTACCTTTGGATACACCTGTAGAGCTCCTTTATAATCACCCAGTTACGTTGTGACGATTGGTAGCACACAAAGTGTTCCTCCGGTAAACGGGAGTTTCATAATCTCATAGTCATAGGAACATGTATAAGTCATGAAGAAAGCAATAGCAACATACTAAACGATCAAGTGCTAAGCTAACGGAATGGGTCAAGTCAATCACATCATTCTCCAATGATATGATCCCGTTAATCAAATGACAACTCATGTCTATGGCTAGGAAACTTAACCATCTTTGATCAACGAGCTAGTCAAGTAGAGGCATACTAGTGACACTATGTTTGTCTATGTATTCACACATGTATTATGTTTCCGGTTAATACAATTCTAGCATGAATAATAAACATTTATCATGAAATAAGGAAATAAATAATAACTTTTATTATTGCCTCCAGGGCATATTTCCTTCAACCGGCCCTCAACTTGTTTGCGTACACTACTGGAAAAAGCCCTATAGGTGAACTATAAATAGTGGCAGAAAGGGCATGTCACCCGCCGCTGATACTTTTCTCAAAGAGCAGTGGTGGGTACCTGGTTGTGCCCGTCACAGTTACGGGCATGCCTCTGGCGGGCGCTGGCCAGCACTCGCCACATATAGGCTCTTCCAAATATGCCCACTCGATGGAAACTGTAGTGGCGGGCGTCGACTTAGTGGCCGCAACTGGCTTATGAGTAAGCAGTGGCGGGCGTTGCTAGGCGGCCGCCACAACTATATTTTGGCAAGCACGCCAAATAAATGAAAATGTTGAAAATGTTTGCTGGGTGGGTGTCTGTGTTGGCCCGCCACCGCTATCGATGGATAGTTCCCCTTCCGCGCCTGCCCACCAACCCTCCACAAACTTTTCATTTCCATCATTTCGTCTTTCTCTTTGTCATTTCCTCTCCCTCACCCCCTTCCACGCCGTCATGCGCCTTGACCGCCGCCGCCGTCCCTCCGACCAGCCGGTGACGCCTTCCATGCCTCTGACGTTGTGAGCACCGCCGGATCTACTCGCCGTTTTGTCGTTCGCGCTCCACACCGTTCTCCGCCTCAACCACGCACAACCCCCACCCTACGCCTCGACCGCCGATGACATCCTCCGCCTCGACCGCCGCCTTGACCGCCGCCCTCGACCATTGCCGCCGTCCTTCTCCTCAACCGTCGTCACGTCCGTAGCTGGAAGAGCCGCCAACGGTATACTATATCTCCATGAATAAATTACGCTCTAGGGTTTAGAAATTGCATCTTATTAATTTCTAGATTAACTATGTGTACATCATATAAGAGAGTGAGCAACACAACGGCAGGAGTAGTACTAGATAATTGAAATAACTCTTTTTCATATCGGTAGGTGCCATAATATTTGGAACATTGCTAAATATGACAAGTGGCAATGGTGTTTGAATTTTCTTACATATGAGAAGTGCATGGGCTTCATGTTATTCAAAGGGATTTGACAAAGAGTGACAAAGTTTTTGCAAAACGTTGACTCTTTTCCATTTCGCCAAATTTCTATCATTCCATATGCCAATTTTGTAAGCAAAGTTCATGCCAAATTTCATTTGTTATGAAAATATTGTTTAATTTGCTTACATATATGACAAGTGCATGGGTTTAGCATCAACATTGCTAAATATAACAAGTGGCAATGATGTTTGAATTTCTTACATATGAAAAGTGCATGGGCTTCATGTTATTCACAGGAATTTGAAAACGAGTGACAAAGTTTTTGCGAAACGTTGATTCATTTCCGTTTGGCGAAATTTCGGTCACTCCATACGTCACTTTGTAAGCAAATTTCATGCCAAATTTGATTTGCTATGACAACATTGTTTAATTCGCTTACATATGACAAGTGGGTTTTGAAAATGAGTGCCAACGTTTTGATGAAACATTGATTAACTTCTGTTTCATCAATTTTCTGGTACTCAAAATATGTTGAATATTCAGCAAAGGCCATGCCAAATTTTCTCGAACCCTTCTTAGTCACTTCCTCCACTCAAAATTACAATGAATAAGTACATCATAATGATTATTAGGGATCATGAGGCATAAGATCTTCCATATCTACAAATGTCCATGTATGGACAGTGTGGATACAACAGTAGATTCGGGCTCTTCTTGACGAACGGATTTAAAAAATCAGTGGTAACAGTCTCTAACCTCAACTAATATTCTATTCAAACCATTTGAATAATCATTGTATTGACTTCATTGTCAATGATGAACTGCTGCGTAGTGTATCCCATGCAACTTAAGGGTTGACTTCAATAATTTATGCGGTAACGTTATGTACTTTGACGATGATATGGGATGCACATTCGAACTAGATGTGCATAAACGAAAGGATAGAACCATCATATATGGCGATAGATGGGAGCAGTACATTGCACAAAATAATTTCATCAGAGGAGATTACATATCCTTTTCCCTAAATAGAGAGGTCAACAAGTTAAGGACAATGTATTTCTGCAGTGATGACGATGATGATGGCCAGGATCACCAGGATGATGGAGACAAACAAGATGACGAGGGAAGCCATGAAGATGAGGACAGATCGGATGAAGATGACAGCCAGAATGACGAGGATGAGCAAGATGATGATGATGAGGAAGATGTTGACGATTGTCCATTCAGTTCAGCAATTTTCTCTCAAATAATGAGGAATCTTACTCGGGATGATACCCTGAATATTACAGCGATGTTACCATCAAGTGTGGCCTTCGTAGGGAAGCCCTTTGTGCACCGTTTAACAAAAACCAACGTCATAAAAAAAGTCATAGTGAGATGTTCTGTATTCTTTCATCTTTTTTCGTTCATAACCAAGTATGGTGAGATGTCTAACATTGCGTGCTCTCTGTTCGCTCTTAATGATGGGGAGTTCAGAAGTTAGCTATGAAGATGTTTCCTAGAGTCGACATCCCCATAGTCGGCATCGCTAAAGTATGTTGTGGACCAACAGGGCGTGTCACTAGCGCTCAGTACAAGACATAATCGAACGGACGCATATCCTTGTTTGAGTCCGGCTGGCGGGAGTTCTTGACAGTAAAGAGAGAACTAAGGTTGGACATCCCTGTTATAATCACCATAAGGAAGAGCAACCGCAACGACTTTCAAATGATGGTTGTCATCGATCATGTTTAGAAATAGGGTCTAAGTTATGAATATATTAGTAGCTGAACTATTAGTTAATTAGTATGTTAAGATGGATGTGGTCGATACATTGATGTTTGTTTCTTGAGTCAAATAAATTTCAAGTGTTACTTAATTATTTGGTTGTTTGTTTCCAAAATCATATGACTACGCCTTTTGGAGTAATGTGTGTCAACCCGCAATGCCAGCAATTGGTATATTGTAGGCTATCTCTCTAGTGGCGGACGCTATGGGAGAGCCGCCACTGCCACAATGGTTTTTGTGGCGGCTAGGAACTGTCGCCTGCTACTGATGCGGTTCTAGCACCGACAGGAGATCGATGGCGGGCGGCCCTGGGAGCCTGGCCCGCCAGTGCTGGCCTTTTCCCAACCGCTACTGCTAGGCATTCCTGCAGTAGTGGTAGCTCCGAATTCTCGGAGGCTAGCTCGCGGTTCTGGTCTTCCAATTCCCACAATATGAAGACATATATATTCAATAAACTCAGGGCTACAAAGAAGCATGCATAGTTCAACAAAGACTAAGCCCGATACCAGGCCGATACCACACTCAGTCCTAGGGGCTACGACTACCATAAACATGTAGCAAAAATCAGAAATACTTACTATGAACCAGGGTCACTAACAAGCCTAGTGTCCGGATGGTGGATGAGAAGAGCTTCATCTCCTCGATGGCTTTGTCCATGACGACCGTGATCTCCTCAGGCACGTTAGACCCCTACTTGCTCCCTTTGGGAGAGAGAGGCCAACAACACCACAACCCAGCCCATCACCACCCATCTCTCCTTCATCTGCCTCATGTCCAGGTATGTGTCCTCGTATTCGAGGCATGGGCGATAGGCCTCGGAGGAGGCACAAGCGGGAGCGTGACCATGGGTGCAGGCTCCATCGGTGACACCTTAGGACACACCACCGTACGAAGAGCGCTAGACATGACTTCCTTGATAGTGATGGTGGCTACCTCGCCTTAGAAACATCAGCCTGGGTCTTCTCCGCCCCACCTCGGTGGCAGCAAGAAAGTTTGTGACCTATTGCTTGGGCCCGATTACAACCATGGGATCCTAAATAGTAAGAGAAGAGGAAGCAATTGCAGATTGCGAGGAGATAGAACTAAGATTATCTCTCATCGTGCTCAAAATGGAAAAGATAATGACAATGCCCTTACCTCCTTTGGTCGCGGCGGTCTCCAACAACTGCTCCCAATCAATCTGTCAGGTATCACGATCGCTAGGACCTTCAGGTACCACCGACAGAACTTCAAGCCACGTCGAGCTCCTTAATTGACCGGGTAGGCTTGAAGGGGTGAGACTTTGGTGGGAACATAGATAGTCTTAGCAAGAAGCAATGTCAAAGACGTAGGAAGAGGACTTACCATCCCTTCACATGGACGTTACGCTTCTGCGACGGCTTCACCACCGAGACGGACCGTGCTACGTCTTGAGCTAGCATTGGTTTTCCCCGAAGAGGAGAGGGTGATGCAGCAAAGTGTAGCGTAAGTATTGAGAACCAAGGTATCAATCCAGTAGGAGGCTCCTCAAAAGTCCCAGACGCCTACACAAACAAATTGAGAACTCACAACCAACACAATAAAGGGGTTGTCAATCCCTTCACGGTCACTTACGAAAGTGAGATCTGATAGAGAAAGTATGATAAGATAAATATATTTTTGGTATTTTATAATATAGATGCAGAAAAGTAAAGATGCAAATAAAAGTAGATTGAAAGCAAATATGACAAGAGATAGACCCGGGGGCCATAGGTTTCACTAGAGGCTTCTCTCGAGAGCATAGGTATTACGGTGGGTGAACAAATTACTGTCGAACAATTGATAGAAAAGCAAATAATTATGACGTTATTTAGGCATGATCATGTATATAGGCATCACGTCCATAACAAGTAGACCGACTCCTGCCTGCATCTACTACTATTACTCCACACATCGACCGCTATCCAGCATGCATCTAGTGTATTAAGTTCATAAGAACAGAGCAACTCATTAAGCAAGATGACATGATGTAGAGGGATAAACTCATGCAATATGATATAAACCCCATCTTGTTATCCTCGATGGCAACAATACAATACGTGTCTTGCAACCCTTTCTGTCACTGGGTAAGATCACCGCAAGATTGAAACCAAAGCTAAACACTTCTCCCATGGCAAGAGAGATCAATCTAGTAGGCCAAACCAAACTGATAATTCGAAGAGACTTGTAAAGATAACTCAATCATACATAAAAGAATTCAGAGAACATTCCAATATTATTCATAGATAAACTTGGTCATAAACCCACAATTTATCGGATCTCGACAAACACACCGCAAAAAGAGATTACATCGAATAGATCTCCATAAGAGAGGGGGAGAATATTGTATTGAGATCCAAAAAGAGAGAAGAAGCCATCTAGCTAATAAATTTGGACCCGTAGGTCTGAGGTAAACCACTCACAACTCATCAGAGAGCCTATGGTGTTGATGTAGAAGCCCTCCGTGATCGATTCCCCCTCTGGCAGAGTGCCGACGAAGGCTCCAAGATGGGATCTCGCGGATACAGAAGGTTACGGCAGTGGAAATTGTGTTTCGTGGTGCTCCTAGATGTTTTTGGGGTCCATGGATATATATAGGAGAAAGAAGTACGTCGGTGGACGCCCGAGGGGCCCACGAGACAGGGGGTCGCGCCCCTAGGGGGGCTCCTATCTCGTGTGGCCCTCGGAGCTTTCTTGACTTGCACTCCAGGCTCTCCGGATCAGATTTGTTCCAAAAATAACGCTCCCGAAGGTTTCATTCCGTTTGGACTCCGTTTGATATTCCCTTTCTTCGAAATACTGAAATAGGCAAAAAAACAGCAATATGGGCTGGGCCTCCGGTTAGTAGGTTAGTCCCAAAAATGATATAAATGTGTAGAATAAAGCCCATAAACATCCACAAGGGGTAATATAATAGCATGGAACAATCAAAAATTATAGGTACGTTGGAGACGTATCAAGCATCCCCAAGCTTAATTCTTGCTCGTCCTCGAGTAGGTAAATGATAAAAAGAGAATTTTTGATGTGGAATTCTACCTAGCATAATTCATAATGTAATTTTCTTTCATTGTGGCATGAATGTTCAGATCCAAATAATACAAAATAAAAGTTCATAAAGACATAAGAAATAGTAATACTTCAAGCATACTAATCAAGGTAATCATGTCTTCTCAAAATAACATGGCTAAAGAAAGTTATCCCTACAAAATCATATAGTCTGGCTATGATCTATCTTCATCACACAAAATATTTAATCATGCACAACCCCGATGACGAGCCAAGCAATTGTTTCATACTTTAATAATCTCAAACTCTTTCAACTTTCACGCAATACATGAGCGTGAGCCATGGACATAGCACTATATGTGGAATAGAATGGTAGTTGTGGAGAAGACAAAAAAGGAGAAGATAGTCTCACATCAACTAGGTGTATCAACGGACTATGGAGATGCCCATTAATAGATATCAATGTGAGTGAGTAGGGATTGTCATGCAACGGATGCACTAGAGCTATAAATATATATATATGAAAGCTCAACAAAAGAAACTAAGTGGGTGTGCATCCAACTTGTTTGCTCACGAAGACCTAGGGCACTTTCGAGGAAGCCCATCATTGGAATATACAAGCCAAGTTCTTTAATGAAAAAATCCCACTAGTATATGAAAGTGACAACATATGATACTTTCTATCATGAAGATCATGGTGCTATTTTCAAGCGCAAGTGTGGTAAAAGAGATAGTAGCATTGTCCCTTCTCTGTTTTTCTCTCATTTTATTATTTTTTTATTTCTCTTTTTCTCTTCTTTTTTTTCTTTGGCCTTTTCCCCCTTTTTTTTTCTTTTTGGCCTTTCTCTTTTTTTTCTCTTTTTTTTTCTTTTTGTAAAGTCCGAAGTCTCATCCCGACTTGTGGGGGAATCATAGCCTTCATCATCCTTTCCTCACGAGGACAATGCTCTAATAAGGAAGATCATCACACTTTTATGGATTTACAACTCAAAGCTAGAACAAAATATGACTCTATATGAATGCCTCCGGCGGTGTACCGGGATATGCAATGACTCAAGAGCGACAAGTATGAAAATTATGAAGGTGGCCTTGCCACAAATACGATGTCAACTACATGATCATGCAAAGAGCAATATGAGAAAAGTAATGTGTGTCATATGAACGGAACGGTGGAAAGTTGCATGGCAATATATCTCGGAATGGCTATGGAAGTGCCATAATAGGTAGGTATGGTATCTGTTTTGAGGAAGGAGTATGGTGGGTATATGGCGCCGGCGAAAATTGCGCGGCACAAGAGAGGCTAGCAATGGTGGAAGGGTCAAAGGGTGCGTATAATCCATGGACTCAACATTAATCAAAAGAACTCATATACTTGTTGCAAAAATTTAGAAGTCATCAAAAATCAAATCACTACGCGCATGCTCCTAGGGGGATAGATTGGTACGAAAAGACCATCGCTCGTCCCCGACTGCCACTCATAAGGAAGACAATCAATAAATAAAATTGTGCTCCAACTTCATCACAAAGCGGTTCACCATACGTGCATGCTACGGGAATCACAAACTTCAACACAAGCATTCCTCATAATCACCCAACTAGCATGACTTTAATATTACTATCTCCATATCTCAAAACAATTATCAAGTATCAAGTTGATCATAGCATCCAATTCACTTCCTATGATAATTTTTATTATACCCAACTTGGATGCTCATCATTCTAGGACCAACTTTGTAACAAAAGCAAATACCATGCTATTCTAAAAGACTCTCAAAATGATATAAGTGAAGAATGAGAGACTAGAAATTTCTTCAAAATTAAGACACCACCGCCGTGCTCTAAAAGATATAAGTGAAGCACTAGAGCAAAAACTATCAAGCTCAAAAGATATAAGTGAAGCACATAGAGTATTCTAGCAAATTCTAATCAAATAGGATTCTCCCAAAAGGTGTGTTACAGCAAGGATGATTGTGGTAAACTAACAAGCAAAGACTAATATAATACACGACGCTCCAAGCAAGACACATATCATGTGGCGAATAAAAATATAGCTCCAAGTAAAGTTACCAATGAACGAAGACGAAAGAGGGGATGCCTTCCCGGGGCATCCCCAAGCTTAGGATTTTGGCTACTCTTGAATATATTGGGGTGCCATGGGCATCCCCAAGCTTAGGCTCTTGCCACCCTTTATTCCACAGTCCATAAAGGCTTTACCCAAAACTTGAAAACTTCACAACACAAAACTCAACAGGAAATCTTATAAGCTCCGTTAGTGAAAGAAAACAAAACCACCACATAAGGTACTGCAATGAACTCATTCCTTATTTATTTTTGTGTTAAACCTACTGTATTCCAACTTCCTTATGGTTTATAAACTAATTTATTAGCCATAGATGCATTGAAATAAGCAAACAACACACGAAAAACAGAATCTGTCAAAAACAGAACAGTCTGTAGCAATCTGTAACTAACGCAAACTTCTGGAACTCTAGAAATCCTACCAAAATAGTACGTACTGGAAAATGTTTCTGTTGATCAGCAGCAAAAAGATTCAATGCAAAAGTACGTTTCTGTGATTTATTGAAGTTTTGCTCGTGAGCGCAAAGTTTCTGTTTTTCAGCAGAATCAAATCAACTATCATCATAGTTTATCCTATAGGTTCTACTTGGCACAAACACCAATTAAAAGATAAAAACACATCTAAATAGAGAGTAGATGCAATATTTATTAAATAACAGCAAGGAAAAATATTGGGTTGCCTCCCAACAAGCGCTTTTCTTTAAAGCCTTTTTAGCTAGGCATTGAGATTTAAATGATGCTCACATGAAAGAAAAGAATTGAAGCATAAAGGGAGCATCATAAAACACGTGACAAACACATCTAAGTCTAACATACTTCCTATGCATAGGCATATTATAAGCAAACAAATTTGCAAGGCAAGCAAAAACTAGCATATGCAAGGAAGAAGAAAGAGACAATAGCAATCTCATCATGACGAGAGGTAATTTAATAAGATAAAAATTTCTACGACCATATTTTCCTCTCTCATAATAATTACATGTAGGATCATAGGCAAATTCAACAAAATAGCTATCACAAAACATATTCTCAACATGATCCACATGCATGCAAAGTTGACACTCTTCCAAGATAGTGGGATTAACATTAACTAAAGTCATGACCTTTCCGAACCCACTTTTATCAAAAATATCATAAGATTGAACATACTCCAAATATGTGAGATCAAAAGTTGACACTCTTCCAAACCCAATTTCAATATTATTGAAAATACTATTATCAATCTCATATTCATCATGGGGCTTAAATAAATTTTCAAGGTTATAAGAAGAATCACCCCAATCATGATCATTGAAACAAGTAGTAGACATAGCAAAACTAGCATCCCCAAGCTTAGGGTTTTGCATATTATTAGCACAAATGACATCAAGAGAATTTATAGGAAAATCATTGCAATCATGCTTTTTATTCAAGGAGTTATCGTGAATCTCTTCATAAATTACTTTATCATAATTTTCAGATTCACAAATTTCAAGCAAAGCTTTATAAAGATAATCTAGTGCACAAAACTCACTAGCAATTGGTTAATCATAATTGGATCTCTTAAAAAGATTAGCAAGCGGATGAGGATCCATAGATCTAAGGTTCTGTTTAGCAATAAATAAGCATCTACTCCAACCAAACGAGCAAATGAAAGGGCAAGCAAAAGAGAGAAGAGATTGGGAAAGAGAGGGCAAATAAAATGGCAAAGGTGAAGTGGGGGAGAGGAAAACGAGAGGCAAATGGCAAATAATGTAAATGCGAGGGAGATGAGTTTGTGATGGGTACTTGGCATGTCTTGACTTGAGCGAAGACCTCCCCGGCAACGGCGCCAGAAATCCTTCTTGCTACGTCTTGAGCTAGCATTGGTTTTCCCCGAAGAGAAGAGGGTGATGCAGCAAAGTGTAGCGTAAGTATTTCCCTCAGTTTTGAGAACCAAGGTATCAATCCAGTAGGAGGCTCCTCAAAAGTCCCACGCACCTACACAAACAAACTGAGAACTCGCAACCAACGCAATAAAGGGGTTATCAATCCCTTCACGGTCACTTACGAAAGTGAGATTTGATAGAGAAAGTATGATAAGATAAATATATTTTTGGTATTTTATAATATAGATGCAGAAAAGTAAAGATGCAAATAAAAGTAGATTGAAAGAAAATATGATAAGAGATAGACCCTGGGGCCATAGGTTTCACTAGAGGCTTCTCTCGAGAGCATAGGTATTACGGTGGGTGAACAAATTACTGTCGATCAATTGATAGAAAAGCGAATAATTATGACGTTATCTAGGCATGATCATGTATATAGGCATCACGTCCATAACAAGTAGACCGACTCCTGCCTGCATCTACTACTATTACGCCACACATCGACCGCTATCCAGCATGCATCTAGTGTATTAAGTTCATAAGAACAGAGCAACTCATTAAGCAAGATGACATGATGTAGAGGGATAAACTCATGCAATATGATATAAACCCCATCTTTTTATCCTCGATGGAAACAATAAAATACGTGTCTTGCAACCCTTTCTGTCACTGGGTAAGATCACCGCAAGATTGAACCCAAAGCTAAACACTTCTCCCATTGCAAGAAAGATCAATCTAGTAGGCCAAACCAAACTGATAATTCGAAGAGACTTGTAAAGATAACTCAATCATACATAAAAGAATTCAGAGAAGATTCCAATATTATTCATAGATAAACTTGATCATAAACCCACAATTCATCGGATCTCGACAAACACACCGCAAAAAGAGATTACATCAAATAGATCTCCACAAGAGAGGGGAAGAACATTGTATTGAGATCCAAAAAGAGAGAAGAAGCCATCTAGCTAATAACTATGGACCCGTAGATCTATGGTAAACTACTCACAACTCATCGAAGAGGCTATGGTGTTGATGTAGAAGCCCTCCGTGATCGATTCCCCCTCCGACAGAGTGCCGGCGAAGGCTCCAAGATGGGATCTCGCGGATACAGAAGGTTACGGCTGTGGAAATTGTGTTTCGTGGTGCTCCTGGATGTTTTTGGGGTCCGTGGATATATATAGGAGAAAGAAGTACGTCGGTGGACGCCCGAGGGGCCCACGAGACAGGGGGGCACCCTCCTATCTCGTGGGGCCCTTGGAGCTTTCTTGACTTGCACTCCAGGCTCTCCGGATCAGATTTGTTCCAAAAATAACGCTCCCGAAGGTTTCATTCCGTTTGGACTCCATTTGATATTTCTTTTCTTCGAAATACTGAAATAGGCAAAAAAAACAGCAATATGGGCTGGGCCTCCGGTTAGTAGGTTAGTCCCAAAAATGATATGAATGTGTAGAATAAAGTCCATAAACATCCAAAAGGGGTAATATAATAGCATGGAACAATCAAAAATTATAGATACGTTGGAGTCGTATCAGACCGCCTGCACTAGAGGCACCCAAATCCCCAATAGGCTCATCGATTCTCGGCGAGCCTTGTTGTTGCTCTTCAGCTCCTACCGCGCTTGAGGAAGCCGCTCCGCCCATATTCAGACCCCCCGAGGGTGAAATAATGGTGGTGTCTTCCTCGCCTACAGCTCTTCCTCCCTGAAGGACTCATTGTTCTCCTCCCCGACATCATCACCTATCTCCTCCTCGCAGCCATCATTGCTCCTCCTCTTTGGGAGTCACGATAGCCATGCTCGCCTCCTCTTCAGGAGGCACTCGACCTCCTTCTTCTTCTTGGAGGGATCATGGCAGGACACGTGGCCTTCGTCCAGAACGGACTCTAGTAGCCTTGCCATGGCGAGATCCAAGATCTGGCGAGGCAATGGGGGCTCCAACATAAGCGGCAAAGGGCACGAACTGCTGCACGACTAATTAGTCCCTTTAGTGACCCGATAAAGGAGCAGAAAGGATTCTCGCCTTTTCCCCGTAGGTGACTTTGAGTTTATTGAACCCATCAGAGGAAAGCACCTTAAAGTCAGGGGTTTCTACCAAGCTTTTGCAAGACTATTAATTCCAACTTTTGACCTGACCAAAATCAAGTTGAATCGAAAAACACTTATAATAAATGTAGGCATGGCTATGAGAACTTTTCTTACAACCTTATATTTGTGAACGAGATCATCATCTTATATCATATATCTTAAATATTTACTACTCCACGTTAATCCACATCCACAAGATTAATTTAGCCATTAGATTAAATATTTAATGGTCACGATATATTAGAAGACTATGCCTTATCTATATCTCTTACCTAATAGTAAAGCGAGTATTGCTTCTGGTCGTCCGTCTAAAAATTACCCTCAAAGTTGCTATATATTACCCGTTGTGCCACCCCCATAAGTGAAGAAAATGATTAGTAGTACCCGCCGCGCTCAGTTCTTTTAAAGGTATGATACCCAATATATAGCGCGCACACACTAGCGACATAGTTGCTATGGCCGAATTCTCCCACCCAGAAGACAAGAGTTCGAACCCCAGATTCCACTGTTTTTCACACTCCCTTTTCTTAGGCACGTCCTCCCCCAGCTACATGCTAATGGGCCGGCCCGCGGGGCGTGGCGCCCCTGTTTTTTCCATTTGGTTTTTGTCTTTTCTTTCGTCTTTTCTGTTTTTTATTTCTTCCTTAAACAAATTTCAAAAACTTGCGAGTTTTGAAAAAAAAATATTAGAGAAATCATAAAATGCTTATGAATTTTAAAAATGTTAAAAAAATTATTAAATTTTTATGGTTTCAAAATATGTTGGAGATTTGACAAAAATGTTCAAATTTCAAAAAGTTGTGACTTTTGAAAAAAAATGTTCACGAAATCATAAAATGATTATGAATTTAAATTTTTTTGAAAATCATAAACATTTCGTGGTTTCAAAAAAATGTTGGTTATTTTAAAAAATGTTCGCAAATTATAAGCCAAATCACAATTTTAAAAAACGTTGGGAAATAAAGTCATGTTCTTGATTTTGAAAAAATGAGCGTGTATTCAAAACATATTTGTGATTCTAAAATAATGTCCAAGTGATTTTTGAAAATACTCAAAAAAATAAAACTATTTTGCGAATTTCAATTTTTTGTCCTAATTAAAAAAATCATCGATTCAATTTTTTTCATGATTTCGAAAACTATTCATGTACTCAATAAATGTTCGGCTAAACAAAACAAACGTTTGTGAATTTTAAATGTTTGTCGATTCAAAAAACTGTTAGCCATTTCAAAAGTCTTTTATGTCTAGGTTTTGATTATTTTTTTGGAAAGTCTTTATATGTCTATGTGTTGGGAGTAGTTCGTGGTAGATGAGATTTATTTTTAAAGTTTTATAAATTTCCTTGCGCTACACAATGACAAGTGTGTCATGCGGTGGCAAGCTCATTGCCTTGGGATTTAACATGTCGAATGCATTACGATCACGTGGACATCGAGTCCATCATCAGCGAGGGTCGGAAGAAAGATAATTGTCAAAATGATGAGCCGCCGTGTTAAAATAGAGGACGCTTATATGTCGAGGTATTGAGTCATACTTATTTGGCCAGCGTGTAATTTTTTTATCTACCGTTGCAACTCACAGGTACGTTTGCTAGTCTACTATTAAAAGTAGGAAATATTCTTCCTCCCAGATATTCGTACGTCAACACCAGATTTTCATCATTTTTCCCGAGTCAATATTTTGTTCGTACGTTGGTAATTTTTTTTATACGTACGTGTTCTCGCTCTGCGCATGGGCCAGGTGGCCACACTAGGCCTCAGCCCTCCAGCTCTAGGCTGCTTGCAAGTTCTTGTCAAAAAGGAAAAAAAACCGTGCTATCAAAAGGGAAGGAAAAAGACTTGCTCACGTGGGGTTGGGGTTCGGGCTTGCAACTGTAAATATCATAATTTGAGAAAATTCAAAATTATTTCGGATTTAAATCTATCAAAATTCTTTGTATTTTAATTTTCTACCTAATTTAAATCTTTTTTGCAATTAGTTTGAAACTTATCCGAAACATTTAGGCTGCAAAAGTTTCGGTAGCAACCAAAATTTTGAAATAATTTTGAAATCTGAGTTGCACTTTCTCTAAAATGAAAAACCACTTTCAAAACCGACTTGCGCGTTAGAAAATATCAGTGGGCTTGGAAGTAATCTAAAGTGAACTCTAAAAGTTTCCTCATAATGAGCTTCTTCAGATACGAATGCCGACACACGAGATCCCTCTCTGCTACCACCCACCGCATGGACAAATTTACTCGGATTGTCAGAGCCACTCCTCATAATGAGGATGTGTCAGAACCACTCCTCCGTTTGCATGGGGACCTTGCATTGGTACACTAGGGTTGTGTAATGAGGAAAAAGTCAACAGACAACTTTGAAATGGAAAAGTGGCGGTTATGATAGAAAGAGCAAGAGAAGTAGAGGGAATATAATGGGCGGTTGAAAATTGGCAGGAGAGAATGGGCGGGAAAGAGACGGGGAAGAAAGACAATACAATAAAAGAAAACTAAAATGAAATATATACTTTGTGTATTATCTAATGAAAAAATGCATGGAAACAAAATCCACAAGTGTAAGTCGAGTGTTTTTTTTTATCAAGCACTTGGCTTACATTATGGCATATTTAAAAAGAGAAGGAAATATATAAATGGAGTGTGCCATTAGCTGGTACTCGGCTTATTGCAATTATTGTTGTCATGGAGCTGGCAAGTGCAGTGAGGATGGCCACGTGGCAGGTACTTTGCCGAGCCTCTAGTGTAAGCCGAGTGTTTTTTTCCTTTCTATGCCGAGTTTTCGGTATAAACCGAGATATTTTTTGGTGGGTGCTCAACTTGCTCTAGGCTATGCCGAGGACCTTGCCAACAAATATTATTTTGAGGTTGCTCAGCTTACTCTGGGTTATGCCAAGTTTCTTGTATAAACCGAGATATTTTTTGGCGGGTGCCAACTTTCTCTTGGCTATGCCGAAG